>NW_006442512.1:4229076-4241895 GCF_000325575.1 Pteropus alecto
TTCCTGGTTTTACTGCTCACTCTACTGAGCTTCACAGATGTATTTCTTTACAAATTGAAGGTACCTCCACCAGCAAAAAGATTATGAGTCGCTTTATTGCGACACTCACTTTATTGTGACACTCACTTCATTGTGGTGACCTGGAACCGAACCCACAGTATCTCTGTGGTATGCCCATATGTACATAAATGTATATAAATCACCTGAGTCTACTCCTAAGCACAGGGAGTGTTAGTAAATTACTGGAACCAGGAATGTCCCACACACCCGCCCCTACTAAGTGGAATTCCACCTCCATTGTAACCTCCCTTCTGTTGCAGGACAGACTGTTTCTCCAAGAGCCATCCATTTGCTAATTTGAAGAGCTCTACTGGGAAAAAATTGCCATTGCCTTAAGTGCAACCCAGGGCCTCCCTAAGGATGGCAATTCTCTGCTCGATGGGGTCTCTATAATCACACGTACTTAGGAAACGGGATGTTCTCTCTTACTGACAGGGGCAATGGATAAAAAACCAAGGGGGGAGATGGAGGAGGGAAGAAGACAGAAAGGAGGGGCCTGTAGTAGGGGCGACACATCCCGCTGGGCAAAGCACCACCAGCATATATTTCCTCTGAGACGTGAGAGTGGTTGTCATTACCAACTACTTGTCCATCTGATGCTTTCAGTACAAGTGTTCTTTAAAGTAGGGAAGGAATGTGCATGACTCAATGTGCTTTGAAACGGATTATTTAAATCCTTTCACAAACACTTTTCACCTCTTTATTGTTGATGACAGTCTTGGACTCCAGGCCAGGGAGCCCGTCTTTAATTTGGATTGCTTATTGGCCCCCAAATGTGCCCAAAGTAGTTAATTTTCTCTGAGTTCCTGGCATATAGTAAGCTCTCAATAAATGGTAGTTCTGATTGTTATTTTTCTTACACTCCACATGTGTGACCAAGTGAGATTATTGGCCAATTTGGAGCTTTCAAGAGAGCAAATCAAATCCATGTGGTTAGTTTAGCCACAGCCGGAGTTAAATCCTGAGGTGACCCCAGAGCTGAATGCCATTACCTCTGACCTTCAAGTCTGAAAAGCAGAAGCGACGTGGGAGGAATCAGAGACGGGGCCGAGCTACAAAAAGCTCAATTTCATTCTTGGTGAAATGACCTTCTATGATTATGAACATCACTACCACATTGTTTAGAAATTATCACAGCAGGTCATATTTGTTAACTAATTTGTATGAGCTCATATACGTTACTTATTAACATTAATAACTTACATTAAATTTTCTATTCTTTTTTCCCCCCTCTCTCCACATAATCAATCTTCAGCTCATAAATGCCCCAAAGAACAAGAAGCAGCATGTTCAGAAAGGGTGCACTCGTGTCAGTTGGTAGTTAATCTCTAGATTCACCACCAATATACGAGCCAGCACTAAGAAGAGCAGGCCAAGAGGAACTTGTACTTCATGTCACTCTCCAGATTTAAAACCCTCCAGTGGGGTCCCTCACCTATTCAGGGAGAGAGCAATAACACTCTCGAATCGGCCAAACCCGGTGTTGGTTCTGTCTCTGTGCCTTACTGGCTATGTCACTTGGAGCTAGTAAGATAACCTGTCAGCCTCGGTTTCCTTATCTGTAAGTTGGAGATAATACTCATCTCATAAGAATATTATAAAGATTAAGTGATATCAAATGTTAAATTACAACATTCACTTTTGGAGAGTATGCGGTGAATGCTGCCAGTTGAAACTCAGATTAGAAGGGTTTGTTGGAAAGCCACTGGCAACAAGGATCGGGAGACTTAAAATGCTTATGCTCTCTGACCCTGTCATTCCAATTATGGGAATGAATCCTAAAGGCATAATGCAAAACAAGGCCACAGATTTACATTCGAGGATGTTCGTCACAGCTTTATTTATATTTACATATACTAGAGACAAACCCAAACGTGCAGTGCTAGGAGAATGACTAAATTATTATACATTCACCTGATGGAATATCAGATATTGCTTAAAATGATATTTGTACCGAATTTTTAATAATGTGGGGGAATCCCCTTTAACTGTTAAGTGATAAAAGGATGAAAGGGAAATTATATAATCATATTGCATAATAATCCAGAAGTACTTCTGGATGCTAATGATGGAGGATTATTTTCTTTCTATTTTTTTGTGTTTTACGATTTTCCTGCAATAAGCACATATTTTAAAAATTGAAAGATCACAAGTAAACTAAAAAATATGAACGACTTAACGAAGGGTCTGTTACACTGTAGGCACGTGACAAGTATTAGTCCCGTTCCCCTCCCCCGTTGCGTGCTGACTAAGCTGCTAAAGATCTGGGCCTCATCCACTTTTCCTGCTTCATTTCCAGCTATCCTCCAGACTCGAGTCACTTCCGCAGTTCTCAACTCCCTGGCCCTTTCCTGCTCTTCCACGCGCCCTAGTGTTTGTGTTGAACATTTTTTATAGGTTCCTCCTGCCCACACCTAGGTAAGCTCCACTCAGTACAACTCTAACGGCTCACTTCCTCTGAGACTCGGGGCGAGGTAAGGTTTTACCTCCTCGTTCCCCAATTATAACCTACATGCTTTGCGTAGTGATTACCACACACTTCTGTTTCACCAAATGACAGTGAGGGGAACTACATGAAGTAGAGACACCATACCTTTCTCATCTTTGAATTCTCAGTGCTGGGCATGAGAGCTGGGTCTTAGCGGTGTGTCAAGTGAGTACAGAAGTGAGAGACTCTCATTCTAATATCTTAACTTCCTGTGATCACCTCAAGGCAACTCATCCTTGCCTTTGGGTTGTCTTGCAGGCTGGACCATTTCTTGCACCCTTCCCCATTACCCCTTATTCCCAAGATGGTCAAGCTGCTTTTCTCCAACCTTTGCAATGGCTCCTAAATCCTACCTCTTCTACGAAACAGAACTTCCTCTGCCACTTTTCAATCAGGGACTCCTGGCTCCACATTTAGCTGTACTGGCTCTCTGGCTTCAATGACAGACCATCTCCATTTTTATCTCCTGAAATAGTCCCAAATTGCACTTACCATGTTGCTCCCAGTTGGCCTCTCTTTTCCTCCCAACACTGAGCTTCTGGCTTCTTGAAAAGCTTCAGTGAATTCTTTCTTTTCCCTTAATTCATCCCCTAGAGCCAGGCTATCATCTAGCTCTTCCCTTTCTTACCTCTGTGATGTTTTCAGATTTTATCTTCCAATTTTAAGGACAATTACATTAAAATTTCCACTCCAAATACATCATTTCTAGGAGGTCTTGGTCCCTTGAGCAGTTTATCCTGCCTCCTTGCTGGTGGCTCCCAAACTGTATTCACTTTGCTGTAGGAGCTTAAGTGACAAGTAATATAAAACAAGATATCACGTTGCTGCAAAATGCCCCCATCCTCATAAAGAGCCAGATGTCAACAAGAGCAAACCATATAGCAGTGGTCCCCAACCTTTTTGGCACCAGAGACCGGTGCTTATGTGAGTATCTAATGCCTGATGATCTGAGGTAGAGCTGAGGTAGTGCTGGGGAGCAGCTGCAAATACAGATGAAGCTTTACTTGCTGGCCCGCTGCTCACCTCCTGCTGTGTGGCCTGGTTCCTAACAGGCCATGGTCCTGTATCAGTCTGTGGCCCGGGGTCGGGCACCCTTGCCATGTAGCTTCCTTGGTCTCTCTGCCCAACCATGGTACAAAGTAGAATAGGTCCTTTGGAGAAATTGCCTTTGTCTTTTGCTTTTCACAAGGACCGAGGACAGTGTTTGAGAGTTGGGGAAAAGAAAAAAAACAAAATAACAAAATACGCCCCTCCCCCCAAAAAAACCCAAAAGGCAGCATTTTCTATTGAATTTGCTGCAGTCAGGCTTCTGCCCTCATTACGTACAGACATTTCTACTGTCAAGATTATCAATGACTGCCATGATACTAAATCAAGTGGCGAATTCTGGCTCGTCATCTTACTGGACCTAACAGGAACATTCGACCCAGCTGATTACTGCTTCCTCCTTGAAGTACTTCTTCAGTTGGCTTCTGGCACAACATGCTCTCTGGGTTTATTCTTATCTCCCTGGTTGATGCCTCTTAGTCTTATCTGCTGTCCTCCCCATTTCATTGACTTCAGACAAGTAGCATCCTAGGGCTCAGTTCTTTGACCATCTTCTCTCCTACATACACACTTGGAAAGCTCATCCAGTCTCTCGGCATTAAGCACTACACTTATATCTCCACCCTGAAGCTCTCTTGGAATCTCTGAGTTTTATACCCACTGGTTCTCTCACATCTCCACTTAGCTAACCAAAACGGACCACAAACTTCACAATCCAAAATCTAATTCCTGGTCTTCTCTCCCAAATCTGTTCCTCCCAGAATCTTCCCCATCTCAGCCATGAGCTACTCCATCCTTTCCATTGTTTAGACCAAAAACTCTGATGTCACTCTCTGCTCACTTTTTCTCTCACACCCCACATCCAGTATGCCATTCTCCCTTCAAAATACTTCCAGAATCCAGACACTTCTCATCACCTCCACTGCTGCCCTGTGAACCAAGATGCCCTCACCTCTTGGGTTTGTTCAATTGTTAGCTAACTGGTGTCTCTCTCTTGCTCTGACCACTCTTCATCTATTTTCCACATGACAGTCAGATGGTCATGTTAGAGTCAGATCTCTGGTCAAAACTCTCTGGGGGGCCCACTTCAATATATGAATGGGCCAAAGCCTTTAGATGAGCTATACTAAGGACTACCATAAAGTTTCTCATCCAAACCAGGACTTTTTTTTTTAGAATAAAATAATAGGACAATAGGTATAACTTTAGACTGTCACAGGCAAACAGATACACATTTATTCTTCCTATAAAACCCAACAGTCTGGTCCACAGTCAACTTTATGAGGTCGCCCCCTTCTCTTCTCTTCCTGGGTTCTTCTGTTCGAGCCACACGGGTCTCCTTGCCATTCCCTAAACATGTCAGACACGCACCGTTCTCAGGGCCTTTCCACTTGTTACGACCTCTGCCTGGAATGCTCTTCTCTCATTTGTTTACATGGCTCACCCCCTCTTTCCAGTCTCTGAATAACTTTCACCTTCCCAGAAAGGTTGTCATTGACCATTCTACTTTAAAAACGAAGTCTTCTCTTCCTCCTCCCATGCATTTCCTACTGACATTTCTTGCTTTATTTTTCTCCATATCATGTCTTCTGCCATCATTTCTAAAGAATATTTTCACCGGATTTAAAATTCTAGGTGGAAAGCTGTCTTTTTCTTTCAGCACTTAAGGACACCATTCTTCTGTTTTCTGGCTTGCATACTATAATAGACATTTTATACACCTTAAAACAGTCAATAATTGACACTGAATCATATACACATTTCCCACCCCTTGCTTGACAGAACTTTTCTGGAGCTATCCTAAGTTGAAGAGGTATTTGTTGATTCGATGCAGAAAACATGTATTTCATCAGTCACTGGTAGGAGTGCCTCATCTTATATCTGTATACTCAGAGCCTTTCTGATTCTTCCTCTTGAATGCCCTATGTCACTCACCTGAGGTTATCTCAGATTCACTCTGAAATCCTTAAACTGCTGAATGGAATGCCATAGTAAATCTAGTAAATCCAGCTATAGTTTCATGAAGGGCAAATTCACCATTGTGGAAGGATTGTGATAAAACCATGTCTCAATAAATAGAATAAAAGATGTCAAAGTAACCTGTAAATTACCAAGTGTTATAAAAGTGCCTTGGATTGCCAATATTATTTCTCTTGCATATTTGTAACTAGCACAGCAATCAGACCTTGCCTTCCTAAAGTGGAACGTAGGAAAAGGCTGCACCTGTCTGGGATGAGGGCCTGGGCAGGAAGTTAGCACAACCCTTGATACATGATCCAATGTCACTACCCCAGATTCATTGGGTCCCAAACTTATTTCATGATCTTCTCCTTAAACTGAGTCCCCTTTCTATTTCATCTCCATCCTCAGTACCTTCAAGTCTTTAGCCTTCCAGGCTGTAAAATCCAGAGTTAAAAAGGAGAGAAACTTAGGCAAGTTCTATAATTGTTCCTTCTCTTTCATCTGTGGCCAAGGCTATAATTTCTGTTTTCCTAAATCTCACTCAGATTCACACTTTCTCTCCATTTCCACTACCAAACCTTGAACTAAACTCTCCCCAGCTTACCCCTGGATGGCCACAGCTGGCTAACCCACCATTTGTACACTGCCAGAAGAACCTTCTAACACCAATAATGTACCACTGCCCACTGCACCAAATTAAAATTCCCTCACTAGAGCAGAGGGAACTTCAAGCCCTTCATAATATGATCCCCTCCCACAGACCCTACCTGTCATAGCACACTAGCTGAAGGCACCGAAAATACTACATCACGAGGCTCAGTCAGTCCCCGTGCCCTAGGAGCCAGCCAGCCCTACAGGATCCCCATCCTGACCTGGGTGAGATCCAGAATTGGTCTTGCTATCTTCAAAGCCAGTATCTTGTGTGTTACTTCCTACTAGAGAGTTTACTATGTGTCTCACGACTCACCAGGTTCTACATTGTATCTGTCAGATGGCATCACTGCATTTGTAGTAAAAATACATTTTACTCATTGATCAAAAGTTTATAGCCAACCTCATGGCAAGCCTTCATAGGCCCTGAAAGGACAGAAAGAAGCATGATCTAGGAACAAGATCACAAGCTTTGGAGCAGGGAGCCCTGGGTTCAAATCCCAGTTTGCTGACTAATCACCAACTTCATGATCTTGAGCATGTCACTTGATCTCTTTTGAGCCTCAGGTTTTTTTTGTTTTCATTATTCTTCTTCTTTAAAATTCATATGCCATACAATTTGCCCCTTTAAAGTATACAGTTCAGTAGTATATTCACAAGTTGTATAGCCATCGCAATTATTCAATTCCAGAACACTTCATCATCCCTAAAAGAAGCCTCATACCCATTAGCAATTACTGCCCATTTCCCCCTCTCCCAGACCCTGGCAATCACCAATTTGTCTTCTGTCTCTGTGGATTTGCATGAGCCTCAGTTTTAATCATCTCTAAACTGAGCATAACACTTAACTTATAGAATTGCTGTGAGGATAGAGGTAAACTGCAAAGTTTCTAGCTTAGGATTTGGCATCTAAGAGCATTTTAATAAATTATTAATAATGTGCTAAGTATTTTTCTGGCTCCTTCCAATTTCTTAGTATGAAACCCTTAGCTCCAGTCAACTCATTTTCTTTATTATTGCCTCACCTGAACCTCTGTGTTCTTACTCCTCACCTGTCTCTTAGATCTCTGCCTTCCAAAACCAACATTCAAGATCCAGCTGAAATCCTACCTCCTACATGTGGAACCTTCCCTGGTGTAACTTCTGTTTTTCCTGTGATTTTCCTCAGCTACCCTCAAGAGAGAAGAAAACCCTTTCAGCCTGACTTTAAACATTTCCAATGTAATGAAATTCTGGTCACGACTCCAGGCTAATCAAACTTGTGTTTATTCTAGATTTTTCTTCGTGACACATACAGTACTGCTGGTATCCACAGCTGCTTTGTCACAATAAAGCAAAAGAGTGCTACGATATCCTCAAAAGGGATTTCTGATTTTGCAACCGAACCTCCATTACAGGATGACGTTGAAGCAATAAACAGTGACACTTCGGTAGCTCTGTACATGGCAGCTATATTTGTACACATTCGTATGATTCGCAAATTTAGAGCCATCAAAGATTACAGCCTCTTCAGAGTTTATTTGGTCTTGGAAAACTTCTTAATGAGTTTGACATTTTTATTAGGCTCAAAGTCTTCCACCAAAGCTCAGTGCAATTATAGTCATTTATAAAGTAGCCAACATGAAAAGGAGCTTGGCAAGCCCGTGACAATGCCTCGCAAGGTCTGGCTGCCTGGGAACGCTCACCCAGGTTTCCATTCCCTTGTCCTGTTGCACTGTGGAGGCCAGGACTGGGGTAAGAGTAGACGACCTGTTATGCTCTTTCTAGCTGTGAAACGCTTTCATGCCAGGCTGATCTCACAAATGCATTAATTCTCCTCACGCTTCCAGCCCAACCCTTGAGGGAATAAAGGGAAAAGCCTGCCTCACACAGCAAGAATTGTTCAATGATAGTCTTTAGGATAATGGAATAATTCATGGCTGGCTCTCTGCAGTCAGATGAGCCTGGATTCAAATCATACTTCTATCATTTACTCATTGTGGATTGTTGGGCATGTTATCTACTCTCTCTAAAACCAAGTTTCCTCATCATTAATAAGTATAATAATATGTAAAGGGCTTATTACAGTGTCTAGAATGTAGCAAGTGTTCGACTAATAGTGGCCATTATCACTATTTTATTTTATTTTATTATATTTTATATTTTATTTTTAATGTCTACAGCACCTGGTACTCCTAGGTGGTCTTCCATCCAAGGACTAACCAGGCCTGACCCTGCTTAGCTTCTGAGATCAGACAAGATCAGGCATGTTTAGGGTGGCATGGCCATAGACATTATCGCTATTTTAGTCACATCATAATCATCATCATCATCATTATATCATCAGATAACATAGTCTTGAATCAGTTGTGGACATCATTAAAAATGGTTGAGTATGGGTACAAACTTCTAGCTGTAAGATAAAAAAGTTCTGGGGAAGTAATGTTCAAGATGACTAAAGTTAACAATAATGTGCACATCTAAAAGTTGCTAAGAATCGCTCCAATGCCTTCTGGCTAAGAACGAGTGTGAAAGTTTCTAAGAGTATGGATCTTAAGTTCTCATCACAAGAAAAAAAAATGTAATTATGTGAGGTGGTGGATGCTAACTAAACTTATTGTGATAATTATTTCACTATATATAGATATCAAGTCATCATGTCATACACCTAATACTAACACTGTGGTATTGAGATATCGATTATAACTCAATAAAACTGGAAATGACAACTACAAAAAAAAAACAAAAACAGTTGAGTAGGATTAATTTAAATAACTCCTAATTATTCTTTTTCTATCCCCATACCCTAAATGTTTAAAAAGTATCTTGCATGTGTAAGGCACTGTACTAGGTATTATGGGAATTATAATGATTAGGAAGGCATAGATTCTTCCCTCGAAGATCTTACAGAAGAGTAAAAGTCACTTATGCATATATTAAGATGATACAAAGAAGAAAAGAAAGAGAGTTCCAAGACAAGAGCAAACAAAGCCCTCTGGGAATTCAGAAGGTGAATATGTAGAAGACCAGAGGAGGCTTCCTGGAGGAGGTGGAACCTGAGCTAGCCAAGTGATAATAAGAGTTGACCATTGGAAGACTAGGGGACAAGCACTCCAGAAAGAGGGTAAAGCTTTGAAATCCAGACAGAGCTGTCTGTGTGAGTGGCAGCCTTGCACAGAATACCATCTAATCCACAGTATTGACTGTAGCTAATTAGTGGTATTTTCCCAAGGCCACATTGCTATAAAATCTGAATTGCTGTTTTAGCATTAAGAAAAAAAAAAGTTTTTTTCTTTTTCCTGCTCAAATCAGACACTTTGGAAGGGAAATTGAATAGGCTTTCACCAGATGGAGTCATAACGGAAAGATGACACTAACTAAGCCCGAATGTTTCAGAATTTGAGATGCAAGAGCTTTCAGGAAAACAGAGCCAAAGTGCATCTCAGTGAGAAGATTTGTGGCTCTGCCGCTGAAAAGGAACTTCTCATACTGGGGTGTATTGTGGGGAAGACATTGGGGCTTTATGTAGCTCCCAGTCTTTAGGCACAAAGCGAGCCTCTCCACACAATGCAGGGAGGCGACATTTGCCCTTGAATGCACACACATTCCTCTGGGCCCACTGCCAGCGTCCACTGGAGCAGCTGAGTGGCAGAATATAACTGTTCTTACTTTAAAAAAAAAAACTGCTCCTCCTCAGGTTTTATGAAGAAAATGGAGCGGGACCTTGCCAGGGGAGTGCATGCCGCCGGACTGATAGAGTGTAATTACCCTGCATTATGATTCGGGCAGGATTCCTGCTTTTAGGTCTTTTCTACCCTCGAGATATTCACAGCATTTCTGTAGCCTCACAGGTGATTGAGGTCTGGTCAGAACAGTGAGCAGTTTGCATGAGTCTGAGCCTCAAATTTAGGAGCAAAGAGAAAAAAAATATGATGAGTATTGGAGGGGCCTGGCATAACAGGGGCTCAGTCTGTGTCCTGTATGTGACAACATGAATGAATATACTGACAGAAGTGGGCTCCGTGAGTGACTCAGCCCAGAGGACTTGGACTCTCCTAGGGGACACCCATCCATATTCCACTTGGATGGAAAAAGCCACAGTAAATCAGTCAATCAAACATTTATCTTGTACATCCCGTGTAACCAGCATTGTACCATGCTAGACCCAGAAGCTGGATTCAATCTAAATATAAATATAAAACATGGCCCCTGATCTCAAAGGTTTGCAGTTTAGTTTGAGAGACAAAACTAAGCCACATGAAATACTTGGAGCCAATATAACTTAGGGTTTTACTAAGGTTTCCAAGTGGTCCCAAATGCAAATACTGACTGTAAGTGCAAGTGGAGTTCAGAGAAAATAAAAAGGTCAGAGCAAGTTTGAGTAGTTGAAAGAGGTGTCAGGAAGGAGGCAGAATTTTAGCTAGGTTGCTCCTAACATTGGTGACACATACCTTTGTCGATCTGTAGAAAATAACTTCTAAGAGAAACAATTAGAACTTTGTTGTCTCTGTAAGTACTCAGTGACATGGTGAAACAGGTGTCATCTGAGGTTGTCTGGTTCGTCAGAGGTGAGAGGGGATCTGAACCTGGGGTTGTTCTCGAAATTCATGCAGGTGAAAGTTCTCATTCCAGGTATTATAAAAATAATATGGTTCTTTCATATAGAAGACTAGTTCGAATAATACTTTTTTTCCCCCCTTCTGGATCCTGCATAAATTATGTGGTTGGGAGGAATTGGGAGTAAAAAGCAGCATTCAATGGAACTAATCTAGTGCTCAGTGGCACTAAATTAAGAATTTATGAAGGAAATTTATTCTCCCCCTTGGGAGCTTGATTATGAAAATGCTGTTCTTGGCATTAGCCTGAGGCATCTGCCATCTTGAAGAACACAAGCAACTCAGTTAGCAACGACATGGATTACGGAGAAGCCCTCGTGGCACAGCATGTGCCCCTCAGAGTGCATGGGGGGTTCTCTCAGACACAAACCTGCAGGCCTTTTGGTTCTTTCCTCAAAAGATGAGCTTAGTTACTTGTAAGAGCCTGGAGTCCCTGGCTGTGAGGGGAAGACTCCAGCACAAAGCACAGGGAAGAGGAGGAGGGGGAGTGCCGTAGGGCCAGAGGGAAGAAGCTCAACAAATAACGACCCTTTCCCCAACCTTCAGTCAGATCCTGGTCTTTACGATGAACCTCTGGTATGTTAATACCATGTATACGCCCAGGCTTCCTCTTCTCAACACCCATCAAAGTCCACATATTAGAGGTCAAGCCGTTGGCCTTGGGATGTGTCCTGGCTGACCTCTCAAGTCTCCTGACCTCTCAAGTAGCCCGCGAGCCAAACTTCCAGTTTCCAAACATACCATGGGCTGGGTTCCTTATGCTCTTGGTTCTTGCTCTTGCTCCCTTGGCCTGGAAGGCCCTTCTCCCTCGTCTACCTGACCAATTCTTACCAGGCCTTCAAGGGCTAACCTCGGTGTGACAGGCTCTGGAAGCTCTGCTAATCCTCATGCCTCTAGCCTCCGATGCAGCCCGTCCCACCTTTCTCTATTGCTGTCTTCCTTACTCAGCTAACTCTGTTCTCGTCAGCACGTCTCTCTCCCCTGACAACATGTCAGGGCACACCTTGAAGGCCCGCATCACCGTTTATTCACCTGGGCGACTCTGGGGCCCAGCACAGGATCTGACACACAGCAGGCACTCACTAAATGTGTGAGGGAAGAATGAAAAGTGATCCAAGGGGGTGCCTGAACTCACTCCCTTTGGGGTGACACAGTCATGTTCCCTGAGGAGATGCACTGCAAGCACAACCCTGGGGGCTCGGAGTCAAGCTTGGGGAATGGGATCTGCTTGCCCACCCGAGGAGGGCAAGGATGGAAAAGGCTCTTCTCATATGGGGTGTTGAACTTGTTAAAAACAGGAAGGCCAGTGTCATCTAATGACATGGGGAGAAGGATGCAAGAGACATTCATTCATCGAAGCTCAATGGTTTAACCAGAGAGCTTCTCACCATGTTATTCCAAGTGAACTATAAAGGTTGTTTTCTCGGTAAATATGTTTTTTGGTGAAAAGCTCTTTCTCTATAAATCTCGTTATCCTTATAAAGGTTATTATGCTCTTTACAGCATGTATTGTCTATAGAAAGAACTGGCATAAATATTCTGTATTAAGTTGGGAGAGTCTGCATATATTATAAACATATATAATCTATTTAGCAACAATCCAAAAATTTGCAAAACACATACCAGACACTGAAGAACCAAACTGTCAGTTTTAGCCAGGCTGTTTTCACACATTCTTGCCTGTTTGAGAAAGGAGATTCTGGGCAGCACTGAAGAAGGCTTATGACAAAAAGCATACCCAGGAATCCAAGAAATTTGATGCTATAATTTAGAAATAATCTAAATAGTCTATGTTCCACCCAAAAACAAGATTAAAAGAACAATATTGTTGGAACATTAAGAAAAGAAACAACTTCAAAGCTAAACTTTCAAGCAAAGAATTTGGACTGAAAGAAAAAAGTGAAATCTAGTTAAATATTTTGGTTTAGCAATAGTTCTTCTTTGCCTCACCCAGCTTTAGCTCCCTCAAACTTGCAGCTTCAATGTTTCTTGGCTGCTTTCCTTGTCCCTACCCCC
>NW_006442512.1:4241982-4270534 GCF_000325575.1 Pteropus alecto
ATTCCTAGCCGAGGGCCAGGGTCACTCCAGGGCCCAACAAACCGTGCCACTCATCCTCCTCCCTCCGCTTCTGTGCTCCCCCAGTAGGGCATCGTCCTTCCCCAGCTAGGAAGCCTGCGGGGTTCCAATCCTACTATGCCCAACAGGAAACGAGCAGAAAATGCTCCCATCATTAACAGGTTGGCCAAACTGAGTCTGAAGAGCACTGCCTAAGCAAGTATCAGTCCAGGTCTCTTCAACACTGGTGGATGTTAGAATTCAGAGCCCCAACAAGGGTCTCTATCTGCAGTAATGAGACAAAACTAAGTATCCTGGTGTGTTCCCAGGGATGCAGTCTTGGGTTACTAAGGACGATCTGAATGGCAACTCACAGCTTATAAATTCTTAGCAATAAGATAGCACAGCACCTTCCGGAAGGTGGATATTTGAAGCATTTATTGGGTTAGAGAAACTGATGGCTACTTCTAGAATGTGGTGGGAGCTTTTTCTTTTTTCATAAAAAAAGAGCCTTTGGATAATTACCTTGTGTTTGTACTTGGAGAAAAGAGAGAAAGATAAAACCACAATGATGTCATGATTTTGACTATATATCTACCCACAGAGGGGTGGCACACACCATGTCATTTGCGGAAGGCCACTCTCTCCTCAAACCAGTCAGCAACATAGAAATCACCTCAATGTCTCACTCATCGCTCAGCGATTTCTCTAAAGACATGTTTTTAATAAAGGGTGGAATGAATACTCATAAGAAACAAAAACACAAACAAAAATACCTCAAGGCCATTCTGGTTGTGATTTAAAAAATGAAAAACAAAACAGAACCTTTGCTGGGAAAGAAAAGTAGTGATGAGGTTGGACAGAAGGACTCATGTCCTGACTTCAAGGGCTAGGAGATGCTGAAACGGTCACCCAAGAAAGCTGTGCCATCTCTTTAGTGAAACCGACATGGGCAGTTATGCAAACACAGACTCAAAACTTTCTCTGCCAATTACACTGACCTTGGACAAGTTCCTTGACCTCTTTGGGTCTTGGTTTCCTATGTATAGATTGGGTATAACAGCACCTATCGTCATCAGATAGAGGGTATTGAACTAGCAGACCTTGGGATGAGGGGGTGAGGGAATTCTTCTGCTCTAACAGTTAAGAGGAGAATGTTCTTCACTGTGGCACATTTGCAGTTAATTATTAACAGGACTCTGGAAACACAAGAACTGGTAAAGGATACTTCCTTTGGACTTACATATACACATGTGCAATTTTAGGCCCTTTGAATTCCCAAAGCGCTAGCTATACAAGAAATCTGTAGGATTCATAGTGCCTGACTTCCAGACCTTCTGCCCATAGTGCCTTTCCAGCATCATTCAGTATCTACATGGAAGTACTACACAGTATCCTATCCCAATCTGATTAAAGAGAGAAGCAGATACATTTAGTTTAGTAACAATATCATCCGACTTTCCAAACTCAGCTCATCCCTGGCCTCTGTGTTCTGGTGGTGCCAAATCTCCTTTGCTCACATCATACTCTTCCCACTCATTTCCCACTACTGGGACTGCCCATCTCCCTATCCAGCTGGTAAATGCTTCCTCCTTCTTCAATGCCCAGCTCAGATGTCGTCGCTTCAAAGAAACCTTCCCCAATTCCCTAATCCCAAGGAGACTCAGCTACTCACTTATCTCTGCCCCCAAGCTCTTTGTGCCTTCCTTATTCATAACGATACTTTGTTCAGTTATACATACATCCCTACCCCCCACCCCCTCCACTCCTGGCATTCCTCCAGACCAAGACTAGATCTTATTTTCCCTTCTGCTTCAGCGCATTACACAAGCCTGACACACTGTAGGCAGTGGGTTAACGCTTGCTGGATAAATAAGAGGCAGGAAGATGAGGGACCTGGAGTATCACCTTGATATGTCTGCTGCCAATGCCAGGGAGGCCACTGAGACTCCAAGAAGGAGGTCTAATGTAGCAAGGAAGACTGGGCCACCTGGTTACACCTGGGTCAGGCTGGGTCCTCCTCCTGGGCTAGGGGAGAGGCTGGCTCACAGAGGGGCAGAAATTCCAGCTAGAAAGAGATCCATGCAGGCTTAGAGATGGACCGGAGCAAATGGTACCAGAAATCTAGCAGGTCCCTGGGCTGCAGGGCAGAAGGTGCAGAGGGAGGCACCTGGCCGGAAAAGGCAACCCTCACAGAGTACGCTCAGCACCCCCTTCTTGCTACCTTCTCGTGTCCCTCCTGTCCTTGAGCACCTTCTCCCCTTCCCAGTGGCCCCCTCTCTGGGTGACTTTAGACAGTCACTGACCTTGTAGTGAAAATTTCCAGCTAGACACAGAGCAGAGGAAAGGAGATGAGATGGTGGGTGAGGGAAAGGGCGGGAGCAGGTCTGAGGGGCATTACCATCCGCTAGTGCCACATTTTCTTCAGGGACTTACGGTGTTTTGAAAAGATTTCTTGTGGGTTATTTTTATCACAATGATACTGAGGAACAAGGCTGGGGACAGGAAGAGAAACTTTGCTCACTTTACTTGGTCTGGATTTAATCTGACTCCTCCTGGAAAGAACTTGAGCTCCAGGCCTCAATTCTTCCTAGCTGTATAACCTTGGAAAAGTTAATTGACCTCTCTGAAGGTCCAATTCCCCCACACAAAAATGAGAACGCTCCTATCGACCTCACAGAACTGGAAGTGAAACACGACAAGAGGGTGTGTAGAGCCCCCAGCACAGCTCCGTACCCTGGTACCCGTGAGTGCTCACTAAGTGTCATTCTCCATCTCCTCCCTCAGTCACCACTGGAACCCGGACTCCTAACACCTCAGAGCTCAATGTTCTGTCAAGGCAGGCTGTTCTCAACTTATGGGTAGGCTACGTTCCAAATGTCCATTTGAAAGCTGAACTATGAACACATTTCCGTGGGATGTATATTATATGTGGTGGCTGGGCTCCCAGACCTGCCCATAAAAAAATTAATCCGGCCCACAGTGGATTTTGTCACCGCAGGCCAGAACCCAAAACCAAAGAGGACATGGTTTCTGTGGGAAAGCGAGTCCTGAATTCTGACTTGTGATGCCAGACGAATGGTTTCTCCCTGCCCCTCTACAGAGAGGTTAACTGTTCAGCTCCTGAGAGAGAGAGCAGAGGGCCTTGTGGCCGTGCCCTAGGCAGCAAGGGACCCTGGGGGCCGCCAGCAGCCCCCTGCTCTCTGCCGCTGCTTCTTGAAGCTCCCGCCTGTTGTGCACTTCCTGCTGGATGAAACACGCAAGAACAGAGCACTGACCTGGACGGCTGTCTGCTCAAGAACCTCGAATGGTTTCTCAGCCCAAAGATCCAAATTTCCTCTTGCAACATTCCAGACCTTCCAAAAGCTACTTCTTTCCATGATAACAACATATCGGCTTATAAATAAATGTACGTTCTTTTTCTCTTTCGATTTTATTGCTGTGTGATACAGAAGAAAGGCTGTAAACTATGGAACAAACTCTAGTGTTTCAAATCCTGGCTCCATCACTTACTAGCCAGTGACCTTGGGCAAACAAGCTAATTTCTTAGCTCTTATTTCCCTGTCTCTGAATTGAGAGGTATTAACACTTGCTTCACAGGGTCATTGGGAAATCACATGAGATAATGTTCATAAAAACCTGACTCAGAGTCTATCACACATTAAACTCACAAATATTTGTTTTTGTCTTTTCTTCCATTATTTATGCAGTGAAACCACTTCTGAAAAATACCATTCACATTTACTTGTCTTCTTCTTGTTACAAACCCACTTTTTTTGTTTGTTAATTCTTAGTATATGGAAGATGTCTGGTTTGTGGATTTTTTTTTTCTTAAGGAAAACATCTGGCCCGTCTAAACATCTCTTCCCACAAATGGGCTGGTTGCAAACATTGCTGCAGAAGGTCACGCCAGGTCTCATTTCCCCAACAGTTGTCCTCTGACATCCCCTGAAGCTCTGCCAGCATGCATGGACCAGGTGTTCACCCGTGAAGTCCCCATTTCAGTGTCATGTCACATATGGAACACGCCACGCCACCAACAGGAAGCCGAGGTAACGGCCTGCTCCTGTACCGTTAAGACGAAAGTGAGCCAAGAGGATGGTTATAGCAATGTTCTTACTTCATGAGAACTGAAGATGTCTCCACAATCAAAAAAAATTTTTTTTCTCGCAAGGTCACATATTTGTGATGCACATAAATGGAAAACAGAGATTTAAAGAATGACACTTGGGCTTTGGCCAAAGGTGGGCCCAACATGCCAGCCTTGAAAGACTGAACAACCATGAGCAGACCGGATTCAATTCCCCACTTCACTACACATTCCTGCCTTGTTGTAGTCAAGCCATTTAATTTCCCTAAATTTCATCTCTCTGAGGTTTATAATAATAAACAACTGTCCTGCCTATCGTGAGACTATAAATGAGATGTCTGCAGAAATGGTTTTCTAGTTTGAAAAGCCCTTCCAAAATACAAAGTATTATTAGTACTGCTCTCATACACATTGCTGTGTGAGAACAGCTTATTCTTATTGTCACCCACGTCCAGGTCCACATTGCCACAGATCTACAACATTGCAAGTCTCCAAATCAGTCTCTGCCCAGCCTGGCTCATGAATTATCCTACAATTCTACTCTAAACACATGTATTATGGAATAATTCAAGCCTGCAGACAACTATCGGGAATGATATCATAAAACACAAGTTCCCATCACTCAGATTTAATATAACAGAAGCAGGTGAAAGGCTATCTCCCCGGTCCCATTCCTTGTTCTCCTCCATCAGTTATAACTACTACCCTTAATTTGCTGTTATCATTCTCATGCATGTATATACTCCTACTAATATTTGCAGATCCATAAGTAACTTATTGTTTTGTATGTTCTTAAAGTTTACATAATACATTTATAATTCAGAAACCAGCATTTTTCTTTCATTTTCGATTTTTTTGTTTGTGATGATACATGTGACTTTAGCACTTTTTTTTTCTTTTTATTTAACTGTTACTCTGTACTTCATTACATGCATAACCCACAACTTATCTATTCTGAGTCCGGTCCTGAGGACGGACATCAAGAGTGTTTCCAATTATTGGTGATTATAATCAGTGCTGCTGGCAACGTCGTTGTACTTGTCTGAGTACACATGTGCAAGAGTTTCTCTGCACATTATTTTCCCAAACCTTTGTAAGAAATATATTTTATATTACGGTATACTATACAAAAAAACAAATAATGTACACATATACACACGCAAAGTGAAAGTATTTCAAGAAATAATACTTACTATCCCTATTGCATCCTCTGTCCTTTAATATACCCCATTCCATTCTATTTTATAGTTTACATGCTGTTCGAATCCCCTAAATTGATTTCATGAAGTATTAATGGGCCCAGTGTATATATCTAGGCATGGAATTGCTGAGTAGATAAAAGGCTATGTGAAACGTCAACCCATTAAACACTGCTATTTTGAATCACTCTCCAGCTAAAAAAAATCCTAACAGTTCCCTACTGTCTAACACCCCATGGCAAATTCCTAGGTCTCTCTGACAGGTCATTAACCCTTTGACAGGCTTCCTTCCTGCCCCCACAACACATTTTGTTCGTTCCTGTCTTTGCTCAAACTGTCCCCCAGCCTGCCCTACTCTCTCTCCTCTGTATATACCTGTGCCCATCTCCCATCAAGTATCCTCAGGTACTCCAGCCCCACATCACCCTTGAACTTAAGCGGCATTTAAAAACACCACTGTGATACTTACTCCTTAATCTTTAACTGCCTTCTGTGTCTCACTTTGTTTTCCACATGACAAGATTCTTGAGGATGGAGATATGTCACAGGGAAGGAAGGTGTGGCCTTAGAGCCAGAGGATCTCATCCTTGAGTCAGAAGTTCCAGCTCCAAGACACTGGGTTTGTTTCCTGGGGTTAATCTGTTAACCCTTCGGAGCTCCAATTTCCGTGCATATAAAATAAAAAGGTGGCAGAGTACCCCCCATCCCACACCTTTAGGGGAAATGGAAGTGCTTTGCAAACTGTAAAGGGGCAGAGAAGGACAGATGTGCATTTTGCATTCTCTACTGGGCCCCCATGTAGGTCTGATGCCTTTCTGTGATAATCAGCTTCCCTTAGGGCAAAACGAATAGTGTGGTAGGCAGAATTCTAAGAGGAGCCCATGCCTGGACAGTCGCCAGGACTGCGAATGTGATGAATTTTACTTCCATGATTAAATGGCACAGCTGACCTTAAGATAGAGAGATGATTTGGGTAGCCTGACCTAATCACTGAGCCTTTTAAAAGCAGATAATTTTCTCTGGCTGGTTGTAGATTTGAAGCACAAGCTGTCATGCTGTTTCTGGCTTGAAGATGGAGAGGTCACATGGCAAGGAATGTGGGTGGCCTTCCAAGAGCTCAGAGATAACAAGGAAATGGGACCTCAGAAATGAATTCTGCTAACAACCAGGGAGTTTGGACAATCACCTCAAGCTCTGGATTAGGATGGCAGCCCTGGGGGGACACCTTGATTTCAGCCCAGTGAGACCCTGAGTAGAAAACCTAGTCATACTGTGCCCAGACTTCTGACCTACAGAAAAAATGATGTAATATGTAATACACATGTATTAATATAACATATTTTGTATATAACACAGAAACTATGATATAATACCTCTGTGTTTTTTTAAGCCACCAAGTCTGTAGTAATTTGTTACATAGCAATAGAAAATTAGTACACATAGAATTGGGCAGTTTTAGACACTAAGTTTTCCATTTTTCTGTAAAATGAGTGTCTCTCACTGCTGTTGCTTTACCTTCCATATCATGGTGGCTCAGATACTTTAAAAGCTATGAATGGAAAATAAACTCCAAGGTGGAGGGTAAGGAAAGCCTAAGGAACTGATTTGAGAGGTATCCACCACGTGTAGGCAGTTACTGCAGAGTAAAGTGGAGTCATTCTCAAGAGCGTAGCAGCAGTCTTTAAGTCTGAGTAAAAGTAGCTAAATAAACTAACAAAACTTCTGCACTGAGAAAGTGAATCCAGATCATTGAATTATTACTATTTTTCACACATTCTTTCCCTCTTCTCAGGACTCATTTACCCAAAGGTATTTCTAATTACTTTTCTCATCAGAACCTCCATACACTTGTAGTAGGCAGATCATGAGAACAGGCCCGGGTCTTGTCAGCAGGATGCTAGCTCGAGGAAATGCTCTCTCAAATGCCAGCTGGCCTCAAGCAAGTTAACAATAGGCATCGGACACCTACGAAGAGCTAGATCTTATGGAGCATGCAAAAGAAATAACATAATAATATTTTCTTACCTAAATTCAGTTTGTCTCCAATTTACGATTTATAATTTAACTCAAATTATCTAAATGAGAAACATAGTTATCACTAATTTCATAAAAAAAAAAAGTTAATGCAAGTTGGGCCCCCATATTAAATCAATGTATGCAAAGACAACACCAAATATCACTAAAATGGTCTTAATTACTTTACTAGAAAACATTAGTATCATAATATAACCTAATCAAGTGTTTTCTCTTTATTATTCAGTCTATCAAATAGCTGTTTACTTGATCTTAGGCTATTATTCCCTGTATAAGTAATACTTAAAAACGAAACATGTATATAATACTCAAAGTTTAATAATTCAACCTTTAATTTAAAAACATATTAAAGTTCAAAGAAATCAACGAACACAATGCAATTGACACCACACTCAGACAAGCTGACATCAAATAAACATCATCGCTGCTATAAATAGCAAATGATGAGTCATCTGAAAGGAGTGTACTCAGCCAGATGTTGGTGCCAACTGCACAGCTGCCCAGATAATCACCTGCAGGACACACAGCAATTCATGTGGTGCACCAATCCACATTGGTTTTCATAAATATCAAGACATCCCCCTGATGAGCTAAACGAGGGGCACAAAGTGAAGGTTTTCGTAAAGCTAATTAGTCGTAAATCAAAGAGATGTAATTATAGAACATTTTACAATTTATGAAGCATGTTTCCATCTTGAAAGTTCTCCACAAAATCACATATATTTCCACCTCCGTGAATCTGGAATTGTGTCACTCACCACCATCCACAGTCTCCTGTCCTCCTATTTAATAACTGTCAAGTCTCAGAATGTCAGAGACCTTAGCCAGCATGTTTAATATTCGAGAAGCCAAAGATTAGAGAGGTGAATATCCTACCTTCTGTCCATTTCCTTGTCTAGGAAAGCTTTTCTAATTCTCCAGAACACACAAAGAAGTGGATTAGTCTATTAGCACACATTCGTTGACATTTCTTATGGCCTGGTACTCATCTGGAAACTATGAGGGATTTAAAACAATATATAGAACAAAGTTTTTTTTCCCACAATAGGGATTACATTCTAGTCCAGGAAATGAGGCTTAAACATGAGAAATAATTTTGAGTAAGAGAATGCTAAAGGTTTTTGTTAGGACAATGCTGGAACACACCCTGGAAGCATTTGTGTTTATGTTGAATAATCCAGTATTTTCCAAAAAAAAAAAAAATAAATAAATTATGTATTAGATAAAGAATTCTATTTGTTTTTTTTTTGAAAAGTATTTGTATACCACTCCAACAAAGGTTTTGGGGTCTTACAATAAAAGACATTATAAAGTTGACCAAAATAGAAGAAGAAACCAGGAAACTGAAAATGTATCAGTGTTTAGGGTAAACAAAGTTGTTCTGGTTGAGTGTAAAATCTGAACTTGAGGCCACTGGCAGCCAAGGCCAAAAAAAATAACATGTCAAGTTATCTGAAAAGAGAAAAGATAGATCCACAGACTATTAGAAAGAATCTGAAAACTTCCTTATATGGAACTTTAAGGTCTATTGTATAATATAAGAGAAAGTGTCCCTAACGACAGTTTTAAAATGAAACAAAGGTAGAAGTAGATTATTAATTGGTGGTGGTTTCATCTTTAGATCTTTATAGAAGCTAAGAACATAGTAGTGGAATGGAATTATCGAGGCCTAAGTATTCTAACTTTCTCAAAGTGTAGCTCCTGGATTCCTTGCCAGAGGGGAGGAAAGAGAGTATTCCTTAGACTATTTTCCTAAATACCACCTTCTGAAAAAACATGGTTTATAATAAGAGCTGGACTGTAGAAGAAATGAGATCATATTTTCTGTTAAGGACATGATCATAAAAATGTATTGAGAAGGGTTATACTGAATATTTCTATATTGGTTCCCTCTCTTACTCATCCACAGGTTTTCAGAATTTTGGATTTGGTAGGCCAAAATTTCTAAATTCCCTCAAAGAAATTTGAAGGCTCTATAGATTTGTTCGCTTTTTTATTTTCAAGTAAGAACATTTTTTTTTTAATAAAAAAAGAATGTCTACCATTTACTTTGTTCCATTTCATAAAAGAAAAGACATTTTAACACTAAAAAGTAGAAAGAACATAATCTTAGAGTAAAAGAGAATTTTAGAAAATGAATGTATTTAGCTTCCTGTAAGACTCTAAGATAGTCTTCATTTTCACATTTTGCTTAGAGTCACCGAAAACTGCTTTTAAGAGAGTTTAGAAACCTCTGACCTAGACCATAAGCATCTTGCAGGCAGGGGCTGGCCCACCTACAGCGATACCACCCCCTCGACCGTCTTCATTTCATTGCCAAATATCTCTACATCCATTTCTATATAAAAGAGACATATGTTTTATACCTTACAGAGGCCCTTCACAAATGCCACAAGGTCCTCTGCAGTCCATACAGCTAGCTCTACCTTAGAGATGATAATGAGGGAGCCATCTAGTGGTAAGAAGGGCTTTCCAAAACAAAAATCTAGAACATGCAGTTTCCAGGTATGAAGTTTGGCTCAATGTAGGGCTTTCAATACAACTTACTAAAAATAAACAAATAAACAAAAATACTCTAACTGTCAGGACATTTCTGGGTATATAAAGACACTTTGCTTGCTCATTCATTTGTTTTCATTTTATTTATCATCTACTATATTCAAAACTCACAACTTAGAAAAATATACAAGGCAATCAAACAAAAAGTAAGAAAGAGATCTGTTAAAAGGAACAGTGATATGAAGCTGGAAGTGAAGTCGGTACTAAAATATATGTCATGAGGCCTTCCAGTTTGTTAATAGTGGATCACACAGTCGGTTTTAAGCTTTCTAGTAGACAACTTAAGAGAGAAAGCATTAGTTTCATGAGTCATGAATCCGTTAAGATTAAAAACCAGCTCGGCTCTAGAGAAGCCTAGATGTGCCTAGTACAGAGACTAGGGAGGAATCTCTACCACCATGTATTAAAAGGAACACCTTCAACAACAAACTGGGAGTAAACACGACAAAGAGCTGTGTAGTCTAGTGTTCTATAATTTCCCTTGCGTATGTGCTGATGCATCACTAAAGCCCCATTAGTAAAGGTAATTCTAATGAGGGCTATAATGCTATGGTCCAGCTACATAGCTTCTGCCAGTCTAGCTTGGTCTGAAGCTATCCTAGGGTCTCTAGAGAAACGGATTGATTATGTCAGCTTTAGGCAATCACTATGGCTGTACTTGTTCACTTCTCTCTGAACCATGCCTGTGACAGTGTGACTTTACAGCTGCTCCCACGAAGAGATGGAGTCTATGTCCTTACCCCTTGAAGGTCTTACATGTTTCTGCTCACAATCTTGGAATTCTAACATCGGCATGTGAACAAGCCTGGGCTAGCCTGGCGGAGGATGAGAGATGAGTGGTCTATTCACCCTTGTTGCCCTGGCAGATAGCCAGGCAACTGCCAGACATGTGTGCGAGGCTCTCTTAGATCAGCCAGCTCCTGGCTGACCACAGATGCATGAGTGAGCCCAGCCAAGGTCAGCCACGCCTAGAGTTGACCTGTAGACTCGAGAACAATAATAAGTGGCTGTAATTTTAAGCCCCTTTCCTACCTTACTTTGCATCATTCACCATATCCTTGTGATTTTCTCCTTAACATTCTTGTGCCCAGCTGCTCCTCTCCATCTGTTCTGTGCCCCTCAGTTCATCACCTCTCACCTGGGCACTATAAACTGAGGCTCAGAGAGAGGAAGGAGCTGCTTCGGGTCACACAGTAGAAAAGCATGGAGCCAGGGATTCAAACCCTCTGACATCCTGACATCTTACTTCATAGCCACCATTGCTTACTTAGTTGGTAAAAGGAGATCCAGAAACCAGTTTTTGGTACCAGGAGGGCGCAAGTGAGAAAGCCAACTTCTCCTTTGATTACACTGCTGTGGATGAGTAGCTTCGTGTTTCCAAAACTCATTTTGCTCATCTGCAAAAAGGGGATGATGACATCTACCAGAGTGGTTAGCAGGGCTCAAAATGAGAAAGCTCTCTGGAATCCAGGGAACACCATGGATGTTTACTATTGTGTTGGTATACCATTGGTACTCAATAAAGGCTGAATGCATGTATGAAAGATTGCCTTACTGTTGAAGGCACAGGCTTGAACTGTGAGCTGTGGCTCACCATGAGACCTTGCTACAGCAGGGTTGCTCAGTCAGCAAATATTCATTGAGTGCCTGTATGCCAAGGTACTAGGATAAAGTGGTACATTAGAGCAGGTCTGTGTTCCTTTCTCAAGGATTGAATTCTGCTTTCGCCTCAAATTAATGCCACCTGACCTGCACGAGTTCTCTCTGACCGCTCTAAAATTTCTCTGGAGTATTTTTAAAGGATTGAAAGTCCTCCTTTATTCAACGGACATTTATTAGGCACCTTGCTTGTACCAGGTACTCTAGTAGGTGCTAGGAATAGGGTGAAAATTAAAGGTAATCAAAGTGACACAATTAGTATTAAGTTACTAACTGAAGTCACAACTAGGGAGGCTGTAGGAAATCAATCAGAGCTCATATTGACATTTATTATAGTTCATAATCCTTCAGAAGCAGTTGATTCATAAGCTGCCCTAACAGCAACGTAGAGTATGTGAATAGAGAACATTGTATAAGGGAAATTAGATTATCCAATTCCCTAGAGAGCAATTCATTTATACAGTGGATTTGAGGAAATATTTTTACATGAAAACAGTATGGCGTTTAACTTATTTCACAGGTGGTATTTTGGGGAAGAAGGGACCCATTGAATAGAATGAAACTATGTAATTCACAAAGCAGAGATTAGAGTTTTGAAAGGCCTAGAAACATTCCATTGGCCAATTGGTTCCTAAAGTCAAATGCCTTTGCAAAAGCCACATTTTAGTTTTTGCTGAGGCTTAAGAAATAAGGTCTGTTGGGGTTCTGGGCTATTAAATCAGTAAATCTCATCTATGTCCCTTCCTAACGTCTTTCTGATAGGACCCCTACCTTCTATTCTCACTGCCACCAGCCCTCCTGGAATCTGGTAACAGCCTCTTTCAGATGCAGCAAATCCTAAGCCCCACGTGTGTGCCAGGCAGCGGCAAACAAAAGTGGCGATTCTTGTGCCCAGGAGGCTAGGAGTTCTCACCCACTAACCACTCCCAGAAGCCCCCAAGTCTGTTGTCCCCCTGCAGATGTCACACTGAGTGTCTTTGAAGTACATGTCTGCTGAGATCAGGCCTCTATTTGTAAGTCTTAGGTGCTTCACTAAGTCTTTGGGATGAAGTTACCCTCCTCAGTGGAGTATCGGAGACCTTTCAGGATGTGTCCTCTGCAGACTTCTCCAGCTGCAGCTCCTGTAATGCCCTCACAGGCCTCCTAGACTCAGGAAGGAATAAGGCCCTGGCACGGACCAACCCTGCTGAGCTCCCTCTCCCGGCATTGTTTGTACTTCCTAAAATGACCTCTCCCTTTCTCCTCCTCACCAGTCCCTTCTTTCTCCGAGTCACTTTGTCCTTCAAGAAACAGCTCAGGAGTCAGCTACTCTTGGGGAGTTTTCTTCCCACCCCCACTCCCACCCCAAGACCACTTTTCACACTTAGACAACACAATGAAATATATATAACTCTAAGATTATACTGAACATGACTGAGTAGTAAATAACTCAGCAAAGCCCTTTTAGACTCTGCTATGCTACGAGGGGATGGCTCCTAATATTAAGTATCGCATTAGTAGACATGAAATATGCCCAGTGCCAGTGCTCCCCACCTTCTCCCCGGGGGCAAACTGGTGCCTTTTCTTTCTTTATCCCCAGATCTAGCCCAGCGCCAGGCGTGAGCTGCATGCTATGGACAAGGCTGCTACCATCTTAAAGATGGGTTTGAAGAATAAAGGTGGAAAGCCTCCGCAAGCCCAGCACAAAGGAGATGGGGAACATAACTGCTTCACCTGTAGACTAAATGTTATGCAGCTATTAACAATCAAGGTTTTGAAGACTATTTAATGACATAGGAAAATTGCTCACATATAATATAGTTATTATCCTCCAACTGGAAAGTCACATAATTGGCCAGAGTTGAGGATAAATAACCACAGGCAAACTTTTGTAAATCCAAAATATTAACAGCAGTAAGTTTGCTGTGCTGGGATTTTTTTCTTCTTTATTATGATTATGTTTTTCTAAATTTCGCTCTGCAATCTCTCTCTGTCTCGTTCTGTTTTTGCCTCTCTTTCTCTCAACAATGAACATTAATTTTATAATAAAAGACAAACATTTTAGGAGGGAAAGCAGTTTAGGCTTGGCAGAGACAAGAAGCAAATAGAAAAACCCAGGCTTCGAAGGAAAATACGATACACGGAGAAATTGCCGAGGCTGTTCCCAGGTGTCAGGTTAGCTGATGAGATAAGCTGGTTGTTGCCAACCCCAGAGCTGAGCCCCCATCATCATGAAGGAGGACCACACAGAGGTGCTGCATCACATCCTGTCAAAGATCACAGGCAGGGAGAAAAGCTTGTCCTCGGGCTAAGGCTGAAACTTCCTACAGATTCTAAGCAAAATTTACAAACTCAATTAGAGGCCAGCTCTGAGTCTCAGAGTCTCATTCGGCATGTCTATCTCCTACAGGGCTCAGAGGAGAATCCTGTCCACAACAGGTACTCAAAATGCATTTTAGGGGCTAAGTACAGGCATTTTTAGAAAAGCATACCAAACATCTGGGGATTTGGTGAGGCGAACTTCCCTTAATGCAATGGGAACATGGAAATCACATTTTGAAATATAAGCTCAAGGATCTCTTTTTTCCATTAAATAAGGAATTTCTTGGGATTTGCTAAACATTTCAGTTTTATTCGACACAGAAACTTTTAGGCAAAGGGATGCCAGAAACAAAGCTGGAGACTAAAGTTCACAACAGGGCTTATTTATTTGGGCACAGAAACTAGCACACAACATTCTGTCCCCCAGGGAAGTCCTCCTCAGAAACATAGCTAACCTGTTAGAATCTTAGACATGAACTTGAGATCTTTGGGCTAAGAACTGGTTTAAAAAGGGAAAAAAAAGTGAGTTCTTCACCAGGTCTGGATCCAACTTTCCACTTTGAATCTTTCTCAGAAAAATCCATGAAAGATGAACTATCCATCAGTAACAACAAAAAAAACATGTTCTGTAGGACACCTCAGGCTCAAAGGGAGTTCTGGCTTCTCTCAGCCTTTAAGATGCAACCCACAGTTCTGGCCCCCAAGCAAGCTGGGACAATGGCGAAGGTTAAATGGCCCACAGAGGCCTGGCGGGACCATACCACAGAGCAACTGCTAACTCGAAAATGACTAGGAGCACTCTGGAGTGGAGCCTGGGAAACTGTCTGGAGCCACAGAAACCCAGAGATGAACAGGCTATCACAGCTGGAATGAATCTTCCCAGACAAGTCATCTTCCTCCTTATTCTCCAGTTGAAGATACTGCAGCTCCAAGAAGAAAAGGGACCCCAACACCCCACAGTTAGTGGCAGGCCCAATAGCAGACACCTCCTACAAACTCAGCTAAAGATTCAAGAGCCAAATACCCACATTTCCATCACCATGGTTTTGCCCCCTAGATCATGAAGTAATGGAAATGGCGTAACTGAAAAATCTAGATTTATATATTTCAGGTTCACCAATTATTAGCTATAAATCCTTGCTTCCCTCATGGAAGAATAATGTCTTCCTGGCCAATATCTCACAGGGTTATTGTGAGTAATTAAGCGGGAACACAAATGGGAAAGCGTTTTGTAAATTATAAATTCTACTTTTACAAATATATGCAGCTGTATCTCATGCATGGTGTTCTCGTGTCATTTCATGGGTTGGGATAATGCTTGGCATACAAGAAGAGCTCAACTGATTTAGCTCGCACTAAAATGGTGGCACTGACTTCCTGAGTCAAAGGGCTAACATCTTTTGTCCTCTTTGTATATGTTCCTCCAAATTACTCAGCTCAGTACCCCATCCCAAATAAATTAGCTTTGTTTTTTTGACCTATGAGTCATGTAGTTGAATGTGTTTCTTTGCTTTGGCTGCTAAGAAGCTCAGAGTAGAATTTCTTACCCACACCTAGTAGGACTTACTGGTATAGATTTTAGACACCAGTCTTATTTCTCCTATCTCAAGTTTTCCCTTTGTTCCATTTTTCTCCCTTGTTATCTTGTGTGTTACATTCACTAAATTTTTTATGGTTGTTTCGAATCTTTTTTAGAATGAAGGTATCATAAATAACTAACTTTTGAGCTATGCTCAGTGATGCTCATTGATTGTTGGACAGAAGAAAGAGAAACAAGAGTGGAGTCTAGGTAGTTCCCTCCCTTGTACTGTGACATCTACCTTAACATATTCCTTGAGACATGAAACCGGATGGCAAAGGAAGATTTAGTGTGGGTCTGCATCCATACCCATGAGTATCAGAAGGCAGGATCTTAATTTCTTTAGGACTTTTGACTAGCAACGAAAACAACCCAAACCTTAAATTTCTGAGTGGCAGGGCACATTTTACTCTGAATGGTTCTACTAAAACATCTATTTTTATAAAACAAGATATGTTGGGTGATGTCATGACTAAAAAATCTTCAGATAAGAGGATATGCCTTTTCATCGTTTCCCCATTTAAAAGCAATACATCCTCATTAAAGAAAATTTGTCACATACTATAAGACAAGTGGTAAAAATGTTAATCAATAAAAATCAGGCAGAGGAGGAAGTATTTTAAATATGAGCCTTAAGAAAAAGGAGCAGTAAGATGACAGCTATTAAAAACCCTGGAAGCTTCTGCTGGTACTTGCCTTCATTTATTTTTCTACTTTCCATGTTATAAAAAGGTTTCATAATCCCGATTCAGCTGAATTACAAATCATGGGCTTCATTTCGGCCTTCGGGGATCTCTTGTCACATCACCAGCGTGATACAGGAGTCTCTTATTTTATAGAACCCTGGGGATGGTGGCCGTCCTGTTTTGGTGGCCACTTTGAAGAACACATGCATTTCCCCTTATTTGCAATTCTCTGAGGACTCATTACAACCTGACACACTAGCAAGAATTCTGTGGTCTCCATGCAGTCTGGATATCCAGATGGAGGGGCCTTGATAATAAAATCTTTAAGTAAAGCTAGAGACCAGCCAGCAGCCTGGCAGGTGCTTGCAGCTAGTCCCAGAATTGTTTCTTTTAACTGGGTAACCTGATTTTGTATTTACTTGTATCCAACCTATGCCAACAAAGGAATTCGAAGGGGCTTTGAAAGGCATACACATGCAGGGTAAGAATAAATACGCAAAGAAACTGGGGCAGAAGGGAAATAGAAAAGGGAAATCAAACAGTAAAGTTGGTACAAAGATTGCATTCCTTCAAGGTCTTGTCCAATAACTAGAAGTGGGCTATACGTTGGTTCTGAGCTTTAAAATTGCCAAGACTAAGAAGCAAATGGCAGTTAATCAGAATTAGTGTTTGTAAGTCAAACACACACACACACACACACACGCACACGCACGCACGCACGCACGCACGCAAAAAAAACTGACATCTGGAAGCTTCCTCTTGTGGATCCTTGTAAGCGAGGACTGTCACCCACACCCTGCTGCATCCTTTCCACACTCAACTTTCTGCTCTGAAGGCGGTCTGCTGGGAATACCTGTAACTCTGCCTGGGTGCTTTCTTCTTGTTGGGAGTAAGCTGGAAGTGCTGGAGAAGTAATGCTCCTAAAGCTGCCCTCAACTAATGATGAAAAGGAGTTGGTGGGCAAATATGTCAGCTTCCTTGTTCCTCTGTTGGGTAATTCTGTTGGGTAGTTATGTTCTATACTGACTCCAGGAGGTCCCCAGCAGGATGGAGCCCCAGGTGCTCACAGCATCACTGGCTTGATCACACACCTATATACTGGGTGCCTCCCCCACCCCCGCCCGTTTCACTTCCTCTCTCCTCTAGTGGGGTTTCCTGAGACCAAATAAACCGCTTGCATTTGAATCTTTGGCTCAGGGTCTGTGTCTAGGGGGATGAAATCAAAACAGGGATGCTGTGGGATCTAGTGAAATGCAGTAAACACAATGATGATTGTCCTGTGCTGGCTCTTATAAGAACCTCCAGTACAGCCAAGGCAGTTCCATTAACTCACTGCTCTGGGAGAGGGATCCACTTGATAGAACTAATGCTGAGCATTGCTGTGTGAAGTCGAGCCCATAATTTTGCCTGCAGAGTCCTAATCTCTAACAAGGGAGGGGGTTGGTCTGTTGATCCCTTCTGGTTCTAAGATTCCTCAACAGAAAATATGCCACACCTACATGGGTTCAAGCTTTTAGAGAGAGAGAGAAAAAAAATCACAGTTCTCTCTGCCAAAATGTTTCTCAGAGAACTCAGTCTGTTTTGTGCAAGCCTTCAGGCTAGAAGACAGAGAGGTGCCCCTGGAGGGGAGAAGAGCCATTGTCTGAAGCCGCTATCAGGGTTTTCCTTGTGATGACCAAGGAAATGTGAGGGCTCTGGGTGGGGAGGGAACATGGATGCAAGGACATCTAAGAGGCAAGAGGACAATTTATAATCCAAGAGAGGAAATGACAAGGCGTTCTGGAGGCACAGTGAGTCAATTATAATTAAACTGACTATAATTATATTAAATTTACTATAATTAAACTAAATATAATAAAATATAATCTGGCTTCGGAGTAGGAAAGGAGAGGACTATGGGGTAAAATGGTCCCAGAGATTAGAGTCTACACTACAGAAACTCAGGGTGGGATGGTATCAGCTGGTGTGGTTGATGAACAAGAGAAACCCCAGCCTCACCTTTTAACAGGTTACATTCTGCATGTTACTTCTTTCTCTAGTCCAGTTTTCTCATCTAAGAGTGGAATAATAATTGATATCGCAGAGGGTTCTGCTGGAGATTAAATGAGACTAACACCTGAGCAAACAAAGTAGATGTTTAGCAAATAGTGGTATTGGAATCTGATGGCTGATCCTGAATTAAAGAAATGCACGGACACCTTTGACTACAAATTTCTCAACACTCAAACAGTGAGTAGTTTTACTTATAGCTATTTCAAAACTAGCTTGCATTTTTATTTGATTAAATCCCTATAAAGAGAACACACACACAACATTCAAACCATACACTGCTACAGAACAATGATGCCTGAAGGGTACTTGAATTCACTATTGAATTTCAGAAAAAAACAACAACAATAAATTAAATGAAACCATTGAACCATTAGCTCCTTTTCTTTAAGTATTATCTGTGACCTTATCAAGGTATTCCCCTTGACTGACCTCAGCTTTCCCATAACTAAAACCAAGGGGCACTGGGACAGATAACACTTGAAGAGCCCTTTCAGATCTTTGGTCTGTTTCAATTTTAGACCTCCTGGGAAAACAGAGAACTGAGTCCTTTACATGGCCATAAAGAGTTACTTCCATCTGCCATCATCGCACTTGTGTTCTGAGTACTTCAGAAGCCGGCTGAGAGATCTAAAACTTAGTGATTTCTTTGCTTTTCTCCCTTTGTCAACACATTAGTGTGATGTTTTCCCTCTTGTTAACATTTGCTGTAATTTACGTCTTGTGGTCTCAGAGGTTTATTCAGGCAAATTAGTCTGTTATTCCTTCCTCAAATTCAATGTTTGCTTGCAACCAAACTTACAGGAGAGTACCTGGAGCAGGCACCATTTCTGCTAATAAATCCTTTGAGACTGAGCTCAAGTTCTGCTACCCCGTGAAACTCCAGCTTGTTAATGTCTCTTACTTCTCTAAGTCATTTCAACTAACTGGCTCTCTGTACTCCATGTAATTAGTACCTTATTATATACTTTGCTAGGTTCTAATTGTCTGCATCATATAATTGAACAGTGGTTTACACTAGGGGTGGGGAGGAGAGACTATGTTCTATTGGCACATGCAAGTACCCTAGTCTAGCATGGGCTCTAGAATCAGACAGAAGGAGTCCAAATCCTGCTTCTGCTCTTAGGATTGCATGATCTAGGTCATATAATGTGGGCACATCTGTGATGCACATATAATAGACAGCTGTGACTTTTACCTGTCAAGAATCCTTTTTTTTTTCTGGAAATATCATCCTAATATCATTCTAATCCAAGCAGGCTGAACCCATCACCTAGTTCCAGGACTGGGCTTGGATCCACGATTTGGGCTGGTCATGGCTACTGTGATTGGTTTAGGGATGAGCATATGACCTAGGTCAGCTCAATGAGAGTTAGCTCTAGAAATTTGCTGGAATTGCAACCACAATCCATTTACTCCAAATCCTGAAATCCAAAAGGCTTAAAAACCTAATTTTTTTGATAAGTCTGATATTCAAACTCATTTGGTAGCAAAACATGACTTTACTTATATGACACTATTAGTCTTTTTTTTTAATTTTATTTTTTAACTAATTTAGGTCTTTTTTTTTTTTACATATTTCACCCCTTTCACCCCATCTGCCTCCCCCCTCTCCCCTCCCGTCCTCTGGTAAGTAATGGTCTTTAATTAATCCTACTTAGTATGACTGTTCAAACTTTCTGCTCTAGATATATTCATGTATTTGACTAGAACCCTGCTGTCGGTGTTATACAATATATGTCCCATATTATCCTTCTAATATGCCTCCCCCACCAAAAAAAATCTCCAAATTCTGAAATACATCTGGGCACAAAAGTTTTCAATAATGGAATGCGAACCTGCATAGACTTCCTGCTTTTGCACATACTGTTCCCTCTGCCCGGGAAGTTCAGCATTCCTTCCCTCAGCTTCCCAAACTGACAAACTCCTACTAATCCCGAATACCCCAACCTAAAATTCCTCCGCTCTGTGAAGTATTCTCTGACTTTCCTCAGCATAATTAGCCATGTCCTCATCTGGGGTCTCATCCGTACATATGATAGCAGCTTTTACACTGTATTATGGCCTCTTTGCACATCTGTCCTCCTCAGTGGGCTCCTAGGAGCGAGGACCCATCTTTGCATCTTCAGTTTCTGGTATAATGCCCGACAAAAGCAGCATGGTACCCTATTGCAACTTCCCAAAGGGGAGAAAATGAGCATAAACATAATGAACTCTTCGAAGTACATAAATCCAGTTCTGTAAATTGTGAAACAGAAGTCTCTGTTGTAATCTATTCTGTTATACTGCAGAAACGGTATTTTCCATCAGTGTAAAAAAAGTAAAATGAAAAAATAAAAACTTGGTTGCTATAGAATTGGCCAATTGGTACATCAATCAAGACAACTGATGGAGAGGCCCACCTTCCATCACTAAAACCAGGGCTGCCTCAGACATGCAAGTCAAACTACACCTCTGGTAAAGCGTGGATACACATTTGCCACATGGGCTGAAGAGTTTACCCACCAGTCAAATATATTTGTGAAAGATGGAAGCAGTAACAGGGAGAAAGGGAGCCCTGGTTGGACAGCAACCTTTTCCAAGGCTGGACAAAGCCATTTCTATTGAGGTTATTGACAGGCATACGATAAAACATTGAAATCAGAGGCCATGTGAACCCTGATTCTATTATGAACCCCATAAAAATACGCAGACTTTTTTTTTTTTAAATTTACTGTTTTTCTACTTCACTGTGCTTTCTTTCTTAGAAATAAGAGCCAAAATGATTAAGCATTATTTGGCTTAATCATGATGGTGTGTATCCGGCTTTAAGTCTTGGCATAGAATTTTGTTAATCATCAAAATGCTTCATGATTAGAGGGCCCCTTTCATCTGACAATCCCATAGTGCTTAGACTCATAGTTCTTAGATGTTTTCAGGGGCATTTGGGATTTCGATTCCCTTTGAATGGGTTTTCCAGAGCACTTAGAAGATACAGTTCCAACGGAGCTGCCTCCAGGGCACTAACTGGGTCTTAACTACCTGAGCCTCAGAGTGAAGATCCCTGAAGTGGTTTTACTAGTGGGTCCGGCAGCTCTCATTTCTGAAGTGTCTCATAAGTTACCACAAAGCTTTTATGCTCCAGTATGACGTGAAGGCTCAATAATTGTGTGCCGCATGCAGGCATTTGGTGTCCAGTGCTGTGTACCACAGGATGGTGAGGGATAGAGGGATGGGTTCCCAGCCTCAGGCTGCTAGTAGGCTCATCAGGAGACCACGTGTTCATGGGCAAAATGAAGAGAGCCAAAGAGATCAAACCAGATCCAAGACTTGATGTTATGGAATGTACCAAAGCGGAAGGCACTCTAAGGCCAGTGTGCTAGGGTGTCCTGGAAGAGGTAGGACTTGGAACTGGCAGGGAGGGTGGTGTGATGAAATGGATGCAGTACCACATCCAGGCCCATTTCTTGCTATACTTCCAGGAGCAAGAAAGCTGGAATATCAGGTTAGGATCTGCGTCTGAATGGCTCACTGATATGTGGCAAGCACTTAGAACAGTGCCAGGCATACAGGAAGCTCTCTACAAGCAATGTGTTGAGAAATAGTGGGGGTCTGGGTTCCACCCTTTCCTCTACCGCCCCACCACCTTTCAACAGACTCAGATGGTTGAAGTAGAAATGTAACCATGACTATAAGGTCGGCATATTGGGAAACAAACTGTACATAGCTGAGCTCTCTTACAAATAGCTCTGAACATATTTAAAGTATCTGGATTAACTGTTGCTGCCATAAAAGTTTAAAGCTACAACCACTCTCTTTTGAGTTACCTCCAAACTTTCATTCTCCCAAAGGTCTCTGATGCTACAACTAGGTCTATCATGATTATGTGGCTTCTAGACCATTCATGCTCTAGCTCTGGACTGAGCAAGTGTGTTGTCTCGGGCAAGCCACATAACCTCTAAAAGATTCATTTTTCTCCTATGTAAAATTAGTGAGTTGGACTAGATTACCTCAAAGGTTCCTTCTCAAATAATGTTTCAAGAGAACAGAAATCAATATTTAACACAACTTCTTGACTTTAGGGAAGCCGGTATGTTTTGTTTTTGTTTTTTTTTTTAATCCACAACTTCGCTGGGAAAACCACAGTGATGTCCTAGCTCCCTCCTTCACCCATTGAGAAGGCGTGGCCAACTTGCGCTATCATTAGGAATCTTATTTTTACTTTTTCCCCATTTTCAACTGCCACCCCACCTTCCCATTTAAAAGCATCCTAGATATTTTCTTCTTTCTCTCCTACTCTGACCCTTTGACTCCGTAAGATTTGGCTAAGGAATATGGAGCTACATTTTGGATTCTTGACTGGAAACTTCCCCTCGCTAGCATCTCCTGTTTTACTTTTTGTTTTCATGGGTGCTCCCCGCAACTCCAAATTCATTCTCTCTCATTCCTCTAACTTTATATTCTACTTTAATTTGACAACATCTCCTTGTATCTTTATACAATTCCTCTGGCCTAACTGAAGAATCCTTCTCCATTAGGCTTGAGAGATCAAATATTTTTATGACAAAGATAGCTGCCATCCATTGAGCATCTGCTGTGCACCAAACACTTTATGGAAATTACCTCCTTAATCTTCACGTAAACTCTATGATGTTGACATAATCCTCCCCATTTTAAAGCTGAAAAAAAAAATGATGCTTAGGGAAGTCACTGGGACTGCCCAAGTAAGAACGTGGAGAACCAGAGATTCAGGCTCAGGCCTGTGTGTCTCAGAGCCCGTGGGTCTTTCTCACTCTACTAAAGACATTGATACTATCCAAGAGTTTATAATATGCATTTGCAGTTGGTGGTCACTCCAAGATTCAGAGAATCTGAAAGTTAGAACATATTTAAGAAATCATTTAGTTTTAGTGGCTTCTAGTAGACCCTAAGAAATATAAGAACATACCCACAGAAGAAAGGAATGATACAATTGTACAGAAGAATGCACACTTATGATACGCATCTATATTTATAATAAAATATAAAGTATATCTTCATAAGCTTCCATGGAACATTTACAAAACTGGTATATTTAGCCACAAAGAAAGCCTCCGTCTTCTTTTCTAAGGCTGAAATTGTATTGTGTCATCTTGCATTCATTATTTCCCACTATGTGTACTTACGTTCTAGGTAAAAGAAAAAAAAATTATTTGCCATTGTCTAAGTACACCCTTACCTTTCTCAACTGAATACCTCTCTTTGTTCATACTGTTCCTGAGACCTGGAATGGCTTTCTTTCACTATCTGTCTATGGAACTCTTAAGCATTCTTTAATCCCATCTTGAATGTTCTTTTCTCCACATAGTTGTTCCTGATCCTCACAATAGGGTGTGATATGTTTATTAGAGTAATTTATATCTTAGGTTTAACTAACCTACTTGTTGGTATTCACCTTTAGAGAACAAATGAAGGGTCTCATCTCCTTTTGAATTCCGTAGCACTTAGCACAAACCTTATTCACAAAATAGCTCAATACACAGTTGTTGAATTTCATTGACAGTTGATTATTTTGCCTCGGTGCAAGGTAGGAATATGGACAAAATTTGTAGATAGGAGGATTTTGGAATATTATAATACAAACCACTTGGTCTCTTACATCAATTACTCATTCTGTTCCTTAAATATGCTTGGGTTGAAATTTTAGCATTCTTTCTGTCAGTTTATATTAACTTTCTAAGCTAAAGTAAATAAATTTATATAATGTGCTGAGTCAGCAAATGAGGTTTTCTAAGTAAAATTATTTTTAAAGGAGAAATGTCTAATTGAGTATGCATGCCAACAACACAGTACAAGAAAATAGGAAAGAGAAAAAAGACACCCATGATAGCATTTATTTTGAGACTAAGCATTTCCATTTATAAAATATGTAACTTTCTATTAAAGCTCCCAATAGTTTCTTGGCAAGTCATTTTCTCAAAAAGTGGCAAATAAAATTTTGTTTGAGCCTCTCATGATATGCCAACCAAAATCAATTTTCTCTAATGTAGCCAAACTGCTTCATAACATTAGCTGCGCTAAAGAAAAGGAAAGTTAAAGAAATGTGCTACGGTCAGCCTTTGCATTTGTATAGATCTTTAAGGTCTGCAATGTTCCTTACATGCCATCGAGGTTAATATTATCATCCCCATTTTATAGATGAGGAAACAGAGGTCTAGAAAATTATTTGCCCAATAAATATAATCTGGGAGAAAAGAGAGAGGGAAGAAAAGAAGAAAGCATAAAAATGTGTCTTACAAAGGGTCAAATGGCAGACTGAGCTAAGGTATTTGTTTTCGTCTTCTCTTCTGTGAAAATTAATAAACAGAATTGCCATTTAAAATGGAATCAGGAGGCTAGAAGAGAGGACTGTTATGCACGGGTCACGCTACACACACTACTAACCCCAACAAGAAAAGAAGTACCTTACATCTCTGACGGAAGACTATGCAACATTACTACCTCAGCAGGAGGAAGAAAAGATTCCTCCTTCCCCAATGACAGCTTACCTAATGGGAAATTGCCACAACTCAGCCAACGGAAAGTCATTACACTTGGAACGTTCAGTTTCTGCCAATGGACTCTTCTTTTATGACAGCCCCCACACAAGCCCATAAAAGAGTGTTCTTCTCCTGTTTCTCTGGACTGGCATGAGGTCTGCCACTAGACTGCATATACCAAATTGCAGTTCTTTGTTGTTCCTGAATAAACCCATTTTGCTGGAGGAATATCTGGCTATCTATTTGTTTAAGGTCAACATTTTCCAAAATTCCATTCAAATGGCAGAAAAGACACACATATTGTAACAATAACTATAAAACAAGAATGGATACAATCAGCAGATAAAAATTTTTCAGGGATTTCTGGATATTAGAAAGTTTACGTTGGCAAGAAACAATAGCAGAAAAAACCACCAGAATAGACTATTGCAGAGATGGAAAAATTCTAAACTCAGAAACAACAGGTACAATGGGCAAGAGGGGGCATTGAGGAAGCATAGTCACTAAACTCAAGGACAAGACTGCCTGAAGACCATGTAGGCAGTCATGTCCTGTCTGCCCAATTGGTCAACAGAGCAACTGATGGATTTAAACATGTCTCTCTCTCTCAAACTGATAAGATGCAGCAGGTAATCATTAGTAAAGATATAGAAGACTTGAACAATTCAATCTACAACCTTAATTAGAAAGATATATAAAAAGTCCATGTATCTACTTAGCAAGAATGAACATTTTTCTCAAGTACATGTGCAATTAATAAAAACTGTTCATGTACTAGGCTGTGAAGCAAGTTTCGACAAATTTCAAAAGATATTATATTCTCTGACCACAATACAGTCAAGTTAGAACTGAACTTGGGCCATACTTTTGAAAGTATAATTAAATAATGCATGGGTCAGAGAAAATGTAATGACAATTTTTAAAAAATCAAGATGAATAATAAAAGTACTATATATCAATCTATATATCAAATACCATACGACAATCATTTCAATAGAAAGAGACAATGTATTAGATAATGTTCAATGCCTATTTATGTTTAAAAGTAAGTCCTTACCAGACTATGACTAGAAAAGATTTTATCAACCTGATAAGGTATACAAACACAGCACTTCATTTTTAATGGCAAGACATTAGAAATAACACTGTCCATATTCGACATTTTACTAAAGGTCTTAGCCTGTGTTATAAGAATAAAAGGAAACAAGATGTAAGAATTGGAAAAGGAAAAAAACCAAAATGGTTATTATTCACAGATGACACAATTATGTACTTAGAAATCACAAAATTTCCTACAGACAATTGATTTAAATTAATAAGAGAGTTTAGCAAGTTGCTTGAATATAAGATCACTTGCATTTCTAAGCATTAGCAACAAATTAATTTAAAAACATATACATAATTTAAAATAATAAAAATATATAACAAGATAGTTAGAAATAAATCTAAATTAAAAAGGTATAAGATCTTTATGTAGAAAATTGAAAAACTTCAAAGAAGACCTAATGTAAAGCTTATGCTATGTTAATGCACAGAATGGCTTAATATTGGATTGATGTTAGTACTCTCATATCTATAAATTCAATACCATTCTGATAAAAATTTCTAAAGGATTTTCCAGGCAAAATTGATGCATTAACTCCACATTTCAGAAAGAAGAGCGAATGTCTAAGAAAAGTGAAGACACTCCCAAAGAATAAGAATAAGATTTAAAGGCTTCAACAGATAGTCCTTCAATAGTTCATTATTAATATAGGAAAAAAAAAAGAACTTAGATCCCTTATTTATACTAACAGAAAATCAACTCTAAGTGTATTAAAGATATAAATGTGAAATGCAATCCTTCAATAATTTTAGAAAAGAAACTAGGAGAATATCTCTATAACCTTGGGATAAATAATTTCTTTCTTTCTTTTTTTTCTTTTAGAGTCAAACAGAAAGTTTGTTAGAAAGCGGGTAACTCTCCACAGACAGCGTGTGGTCTCCTCTTGTTGAAGAAATGTTGCAGAAAAATCAGACCGTTGAGAGACCAAACACCACTCAGAGAGTCAGAGAACTCAGGTTCATTATGCCAGTGGTCCCAGAAGAGCTAATGCTCTGAAGATCTGGGCCCAGAGCTCAGGCGTAACCTTGCTCTTATAGGGTTTATCTGCATAGTTACAGTTAGCCAGTTGGCATGGGCTGATTGGTGAATTTGTCCTCAGGCAGTTACAGACTGCAGGAGGTGCTATGGGTTACAGGCAGTCACAGGGTACAAGATGTTCAGACAGGAACTTAGGCAATACATCTGCTATTTAGACAGAACAAGCAAAAGGGAGGATGAGTCTTTAGTTAATTTTGAGATCACTCTACCCTTTGGCCTATGCAGCAAGCATGTCTACAGAAGCAGAACAAAGAGCTGATTATAAGGTTAGCCTTTTGAGTGGAAAATTCCTCTTCACTCTCAGAGGCAGAGAGTGAGAGGGACTAATAATTTCTTAAACAAGACATAGAAAGTGTTAACATAAAGAAATAAAACTGATAAATTGAAATACACTAAGATCGAGGACTTCTATGTACTAAAAGACACTATCAATTTTTAAATACAAGCCACAGACTGGAGAAAATATGACATAGAATAACAAGCAAAAATTCATATTCAAAATTTGAATAAATAACTCTCCTAAATCATTAGTGAGAAAGCGAAGATTCAAATTTAAAATCAGGAAATAAGGAGATTGGATTAAACATGGAAGCATGAGAGACATTCCCAGATCTCTCTCCTTGAAACAACAATAAGCTGAACACTTAAAACTCAACAAAAAACCACCAAACTGAACACCAGCATGTTTGAGCGTGGGATCTGTGCATAAGAGCTACCACAGATCAGAACCCCGGGTGTCTGCGGTGGACTGGGAGAAACAAAGAAGCTGCCTCTCGCAGCCAGAGCTCCCTGTAGGAGGACGGGTAAAGGAGAAGGAGCAGCAGGTTCCCTGAACAGCCCTGCCAGAGAGTGCTGTGAATTCCATGCAGCCGGCAGCAGTGCCTAATCATCAGGGCAGAAAGCAGAAAAATAGGGGCGGCAGAAAAGCAGGGACAGCAGAGGAACAACAGTTGATTTTTACCAGCCGCTGTTGCCAAAACTGAGGCTGAGCCGCAGCCTCCAAACCCCAATTCAGAGGGCCCCTCCCCCTATACCCTCCGAGATGGAACACTGCGAAACCCCAGGGGAATCTGAGCAAATGCTACTGAAACTGTCACTAACACTGACAGGAACTGAGACTGAGGGTCGAGAGCATGATTAAACGACTATAAAGGAAAAAGAAGACATTATTAACACTTAATATAAAGCAGAGATCCAAGAGGCTTAGATGCCATCTACTGGAAACCAAAAGAAAAACACCTTATTTGCAACAGGCTAGGGACCTTTATATAATAAATCTTCTTTCTGAAACAAACAAATGAACAAACAAACAAACAAACCCAAAACAGAACACACTTCCATTAATGCCCAGGCAGAGAAATAGTCCATTAAACACCATGAACAACCAAGGTGCCAAAGCATCTCAGAAAGAAAGAGAAAAATCTCCAGAAAATAAGCTTACAGACGTAGAAATATATGACTTAAATGACAGAGAATTCAGGATGGTACTTCTGAAAAATCTCAGTGAGATCCGAAATGAGTCAAATCAACAATTTCAAGAACTGAGAAAACAACTAGATGACCAGAATGAGTTCTTTAGCAAAGAGACTGAAATCCTCAAAAAGAACCGAATAGACATTCTGGAGATAAAGAACACACTGCAAGAGTTGAAAAATGAAATAACAAGCTTGGGAAACAGAGCGAACCAAATGGAGGAAAGGATCAGTGATATTGAAGACAGAAATCTAGAAATAAATCAGAAAGAAGAAGAGAGAAACCG
>NW_006442512.1:4271292-4272921 GCF_000325575.1 Pteropus alecto
AGGAACTACCAGCCAAGAATAATGTATCCAGCTAAGCTCTCCTTTAGATATGAAGGAGAAATAAAGACCTTTCCAGACATACAAAAACTGAAGGAATTCTCCACTCAAGGCCTGCACTACAGGAAATACTAAAAGAGGTCAGCTCGCCTAAAAAAAAATGACCAAAAAAAAAATGTATGATTAGGAGTAAGGTGACTAGTAGGCTGATAAAAGCAGAAGAGTGCAACTCTTACTACAAACAGGGCATTATAAGCTTAAAATAAGAAGAGATTTGCTATAGCAAGACAGTAATGAACGTTCAGCATACATAGGGACAAAATGAGACAACAATGACTGAAAAGGGGAGGCTTTGAAGATCCAGTTCGCAAAAGGGAATGGAAATAAGGTTCATGCAGAAGAAAAGGGATGACTGTATATAAAGACAACTATCCTTTTCATATTTGTAATGGTAACTACAGGCCAAAGATTTAGAACAGAAGTATATAACATAAAACAAGAAGGACCAGAAGGAAAACCCACAAAGCCAACCAAAATAGAGAAAACAGAAACCCAAGAACAAGGAAGCAATGGAAACACTGAGCTACCAGAAAGCAAAAGACAAAATGGTTATAAGAAGATCTCATATTTCAATAATCACCCTAAATGTAAATGGACTGAACTCACCAATAAAAAGGCACAGAGTTGCAGATTTGATCAAAAAACAAAACCCGACCATATGCTGCCTCCAGGAGACACATCTCAGTTCCAAAAACAAATATAGACTCGAACTGAAAGGGTGGAAAATGAAGTTTTAAGCAAATGGCATTCAAAGAAAAGTGGGAGTAGTTGTACTAATATTGGATGAAATAGACTTCAAAATAAAAAATGTAAAAAAAGATACTGAAGGACACTTCATAATGGTAAAGGGAATCATGCTCCAAGAAGACAATACTTATTAATATCTATGCTCCTAATCAGGGAGCCCTGAAATATGTCAAGCAACTACTAACAGAATTAAAGAGAGAAACAGACCAAAATGCTATCATAGTAGGGGACCTAAATACCCCACTGTCAGATATGGACAGATCATCCAAACAGAAAATCAATAAGGAATTAATATCCTTAAATGATACATTAGACTAACTGTACATAATTGACATTTACAGAGTTTTCCATCCCAAAACAGCTGCTTATACATTCTTCTCTAGTGCACATGAAACATTCTCAAGGATTGACCACATACTGGGACACAGAGACAGCCTCAACAAATATAAGAGGATTGAAATCATACCAGCCATATTCTCTGATCGTAATGCTTTGAAACTAGAGATCACCTGTAAAAAGAAAGTGGAAAGAACCACGAATAGATGGAGATTAAACAACATACTATTGAAGAATAACTGAGTCAGAGAAGAAATACAGAGGGAGATAAAAAGATACATAGAAACAAATGATAATGATAGTACAACATGTCAAAACTTTTGGGACACAGCAAAAGTGGTCATAAGAGGAAAGTTCATATCATTACAGGCCTATCTCAAAAAACAAGAATAAGCCCAAGAAACAACCTAATAATTCATCTTAAAACAGACAAACAAACAAACAACAAAAAAAAAACACAGAAAATCGAAGAATAAATGAAGCATAAAG
>NW_006442512.1:4273869-4286719 GCF_000325575.1 Pteropus alecto
CTACATTTTTCTTTAATTTATTGTTTTCAAGGCTGTCCACTATTGACATTGTTATTCAATACAACATTGGAAGTCCTAGCGAGTGCAATCAGGCAAAAGAAAGGTATAAAAGGCATCCAAATAGGAAACGAAGAAGTCAAACTGTCATTATTTGTGGATGACATAATTCTCTATTTAGAAAACCCTAAAGACTCCACAGAAAGACTACTAGAAACAATTATCAAATACAGTAAAGTCTCTGGATATAAAATCAACATTCAAAAGTCCATAGCTTTCCTATACTCTAATAATGAAGTGTCAGAAAAAGAAGTGGAAAAAATAATTCCTTTTGCAATTGCAACAAAAATAATAAAATACCTAGAAATAAATTTAATGAAATGTGAAGGACCTATATAATGAAAACTATAAGACCCTATTAAAAGAAATCTAAGAAGATACAAAGGAATGGAAAGATATTCTGTGTTCTTGGATTGGAAGAATCAACATAGTTAAAATGACCATATTACCTAAAGCATTATACAGATTTAATGCAATCTCCATCAGCATTTTTTAAAGAAATAGAACATAAAAAATCATCAGATTTGTATGGAAGCACAAAAGACCCCGAATTGCCAAAGTCATCCTGAGAAACAAAGAATGAGGCTGGAGGCATCACTCTGCCTGACTTCAAATTATACTACAAAGCGACAGTAATCATAACGGCATGGTATTGGCAGCAAAACAGACACACGAACCAGTGGAACAGAATCAAGAGTCCAGAAGTAAACCATATTTGTATTGGCAAATAATTTTTGACAAAAATGCCGAAAATATACAGTGGAGAAAGGAAAGCCTCTACAATAAGTGGTGCTGGCAAAACTGGAAAGCCACTTGCAAAAGAATGAAACTAGACTGTTATCTATCACCACACACCAAAATTAACTCAAAATGAATTAAGAACACGAATATAAGCCCTGAAACAATAAAATGCATAGAAAAAAATCATAGGAACTAAACTCAAGGACCTTGAGCTTAAAGAGGATTTTATGAATTTGACCTCAAAGTCAAGGGAAGTAAGAGCAAAATAAATAAATGGGACTACATCAAACTAAAAAGCTTCTGCTCAGCAAAAGAAACCGTCAACAAGGTAAAGAGACAACCATCTGAATGGAAAATGTATTTGCAAGCAATACCTCCGATAGGGGCCTAATATCCAAAATATACGAAGAACTCATATGACTCAATAACGACAAAAAAACAAACGATCCAATCAAAAAATAGGCAGAGGACCTGAACAGATACTTATACCTAGAGGATATACAAATGGCCTACAAACATAGGAAAGGATGCTCAACATTGCTAGCTATTAGGGAAATGCAAATCAAAATCACAATGAAATACCATCTCATACCTGTTAGAATGGCTATAATCAACGGGACAATAACAAATGTTGGAGAGGATGTGGAGAAATAGGAACTCTCATACACTGCTGGTGGGACGGCAAATTGATTGATATGGCCACTATGGAAAGTGGTATGGAGGTTCCTCAAAAAACTAAGAATTGACCTACCATATGATCCAGCAATCCGTCCACTGGGCATTTACCCCAAAGACTTGAAAATTCATATTCGAAAAGATATTTGCACACTGATGTTCATAGCAGCATTATTCACAGTGGCCAGGACATGAAAGCAACTGAAGTGTCCTACGATAGATGATTGGCTAAAGAAGCTGTGGTACATATATACAATGGAATATTACTCAGCCATAAGAAGAGATGAAATACTGCCATTTGCAACAACATGGATGGATCTTGAAATAATCATACTAAGTGAAATAAGCCAGACAAAAAAGGTTGAAAATCGCATGATATTAGGTATGTGGGATATAAACCTAAAAGCAACAAATGAACAGGACAAACAAACAGAGATTCATGGACATGGACAATGGACTAGTGGTTATCGGAAGGGAGGAGGAAGGGGGAAAATAAAAAAATAAATTTTTTAAAATTATGTATATATAGTATGATAAATAATTAAACTGGCATTTAAAAAATAAATAAAATCAAGAAATAGACATGAATAGACATTTCACAGAAGAAAACATGTATAGCTTGTATGCATATGAAAATTATAGTGTAGCAATAGTTTGTGATCAGGGAAATGTCAATTGACTTACACTAATAACATTTTATACCTATTATAGCAGCAAAAATTAATTTGTCTGACGATGCTAAATATTGACAAGGAGATAGGTTATTGAGAACTCTTACACACTGCTAGTAGAAGTGAAAACTGATACAACCACTTAAGAAATCAATCTGACATTATCTTGTAGAGTTAAACAAACCCATACTCTATGACCCAGTAACTCAACTGCTAAGTATACACGCTAAAGGAATCCTTGTACACATATATGAAGAGCCATGTTCCAAAATGTTCATAGTAGCATTGTTTATAATAGAAAAAAAGCCAAAGAAACTTGGAAAGTACCCAACTATCTATCAACAGGAAAAAGATGATATGTTCACATAGAAGAATACTATGTAGCAGTGAAAATGAGTGAACTACAGTTACAGGCATTATCATGTAGAACACAAATTCAAGCTGAATAAAAAAATCTGTACCATGTTTATATAACTCAAAAACAAACAAAACATATTCTTTAGAGGTACATACATATGTGAAAAATTATTAAAATTAAAAGCCAGGAAATGACAACCACAAAATTCAGGATGATGGTTCTCTCTGGGTTTAAGAAGAGAGGAGGATATACCTGAGTGATAGCATGCAATTTTGGGAATGCTTTATTTCTTTGGTTGAGTGGTGGGTTCATAAGTGTTTGTTTTATTATTCTGCTTCATAACTTGTGCAGGTATTACATATATTCTCTTATATATATTAAATATTTCACAGTTTTTAGAAATGAAAGAAAAGGTACTCAAAGACCACTCCTCTACAGAAGAGCTGGTTTTATGACCAAGTTATAAAAAAACCTTTAAGAAAAGGCTAATCCCACTTTTATTTAAACTGTTTCAAAGCACACTAAAAGATGAGAAACTTCTGAATTTATTTTACAAAGCTAGCGAAACCCTAGTCGAGCACAATGAAACAGAGCCATGAGCCAACAGTACTGGATAAAAAAGAAGACGAAATTCAAAAATAAAATATTCACAAATCAAATCCAATAGCAAACTTAACGAGCAAATCACCATAATTAAGATAGTTCCAAGAATGCAAAGACAGTCCAACATTAAGAAATCTATTAATATAATTCACTGTATATGTGGATAGAAGGAGAAAACCATATGAGCATTTCGATGACGTCAAAGAATGATAAAATTCAGCAACCACTCCTGATAAAAATTTATAAGGGAACGTATAACTGGATAAATTTATCTACCTGAAACATCTGGCAGGCATGACACTTAGTGATGAAATATCAGAAGCTTTCCCATTTAAGTCTGGAAGAAGACAAGTGTGTTCCCTTTCGCTGCTATAATTCAACACTGTAGGCTATGCAATTGCCGTAAGACAAGAGGAGGAAACAAGGGGCACCAGCTATCAGAAAAGAAGAAGCGAAAGCGTGTCAAGCCATGTGACTTTTGACGTTTTTAATTTTTTTAAATTATGAGAGCTGCAAGTCATAGGCATTATTTGCGAGTCGCAGGCATATACACGCATGCACTCGGAGACACACACATGCACATATGCGCACACCCTTATGCTAATCAATGTAAGAATGGTTCTAGAAGGACAAATATGAAATCATTAACAGTGGTTTCATCTGGGGAGGGAAGAAGGATTGGGGAGAGAGTGAAGGGGAAGAGGAAGCTTTAACTTTTTATCCCTTTCATTTCTTTATTGTTTGGATCTGTTTTTACAACTACAGCTTTCGTAATTAAAAAATAAAACAATTAAAATGTCAAAAGTCATGGCTAAATGTGGTAGACCCAAGGCTCAAACTCCAGTCTTGCTTTATCGAGTTAGTTCCACGTAGTTGTTTTTTTATTTTAGACATCAGAGAGCAAAAGAAAAGTCGAGCCACTGAGACCTGTGCACAAAGAATCAGTCATTAAAGGCATTACACTGATCCTGTACTCCTATTTGCTACAAATAATGACTGCTAGCTTTTCATAAAGGCTGTCACTGCTTACAAAGCAACTCTATATTCATTATTGAATTTGATTTAATCCTTTAAAATTATTTCAAAAATCTATAACCAAGATTAAGTTCCCACAGTGGTAACCTAAATGACATGTCATAAAAATGTAACCTTAAGACTGTAGATATGGAATTTTTTGAATTTTCAAAGGCACGGAAAAAACTCCCACCTTCAGCATGGAAAACCTCCTCCTGCCACATCTCCTCATAGAGCACGCTTCTGTGATCTGAACTAAGCATTGTTTCCAGAATATGCTGTGTTCTTTCTTATTTTGGGGGCTCTATAGATCTTTTCCCTCTGCCTGGAATGTCCTCCATCTTTTTTCCACTCAGAACTCCTACCTACCCTTAGTGCAGAAAGGAGTTAAACATATTAGACCTGATTGCTCTCTTTTAAAAGGACCTGCTTACGAGGCTGGCTATTGGCTGGCCTCTGTGAACTTGGACTTTGGGAGGGTTCTCACCATGCCCAGAACTGGTGAGAATGGCTCACTGTGCCCATACTGTACAGACCACACAGTTCATGCTGAACACCTGCTTCCCTTCTGGGCATGTTAGGCAGAGGGTGCGTAGGTGGCCAGCACCCAATGAAAACCCTAGGTGCCAAGGCCGACAAGCTTCCTTGGTTGGCAACATTTCACACATGTTGTCACACTCATTGCGAGGGAATTAAGTGTGTCCTATGTCTCTCCCTGGAAGCTTGTGCCTGAATTCCCCCAGACTTCACCCCATGTACATTTTCCTCTGTCATACCGTAATACCTCAGAGCTGTGAGTGCAAACTACATGCTGAGTTACTGAATCACAGAGAATCACTGAACCTGGGGGTGTCTTGAAGTCCCCAAACACACAACCCTTTAAGCCTCAGTTAAATATGACATCGTTTATGGAATCTTTCTTCACTTTCTTAGGCAGATTTCATTGCTTCTTTGCCTCTGCTTTTGCAATCAAAGAAAGTTTTTTTTTTTTTAAATTTTTATTGCATGGTCATTAACTGTTTGCACTCTGTGCCCCTTTTAAAGTATAAGCTCATCAAAGACAAAGGCCTTTTCACCTTCCTTTTCCCAGCACTGAAATGTCACTGGCAACAGCAATTGTAGTAATAGCCAGTAAGTGCTGTTTCCTATGTTCCTGACACACCAAGCTAAGAGCTCTACACATATTACCACATTTAATTGTTTCAATCACCCCTTAAAGTAGCTACTATTATTATCCTCATTGTAAAAATGAAGAAAACAGAGAGATTATAAGTAGGTGTCAAATGAGTGAACGAGTCACCTAAAGAACATCATTTTAGCCCTCAAGGGATCACTTCACTGAGCTGCACGTCAGTACTCATGTACTCTTCACCTTAGCATGTGCTCTGAGCTATTGCTGAGGACATTACCTATTATATCATGGACTTCATTTATTACAAAGTGATTGATTATTATATCACATATTTTTAATTGTTTACTAGATAAGTAAACACGCTTATTGCACACAATTCAGAAGGTACCAAAGGTGTATAGTAAAACAAGTCTCTTACCTCCCCCAGCCACTCTATTTATCTCCCCATTTTCTGGTATATCTTTCCAGAGAGAGGACAGACAAGTACATTAACTCATTTTACCCAAAGGGTGGCATTTTATACACATCGTTCTGTAACTTGCTTTACTTACCTAGCAACATATCCTGGTGGTCTTTTCATATCAGTACCTATAGAGCACTTTCTTCTTTTTGAACACCTGCGTGGTGTCCCTCATTGAGGGACATTTGGGTGGTTGCAATAGTCTAATTATGAAAAATGGTTCAGAAAGCATTTTGCACATTCAGAGTAGATCTACACGATAAAGTATTAGAAATGGAAAAGCAGGGTCAAGAGCTGCTTATTATTTATTTATTCTTAATTAAAAAATTGAGATATTCACATGCCATAAAACTTGCTCATTTAAGATAATACTCAGTGGTCTTTAGTATAGTCACAAAATTGTGCAAGCATTTCCATGAATTCCAAAGCCCTGTCATTACCACAAAAAGAAACCCATTAGCAGCCAAGATAGGTTTTGCCCAATTTTAATTCATCAAAATTAAAATAAACATCTTTTTGACTCACTTCTAGCAATTTATCTCACCACTATATATGGAACCTTGCCTCTCCCTCTGTCTCCCCACGTATAACAGTATCTCATTGGTCTTACTTGAGGAGGCAAGTTGGAGTTTAGGAAAGAAATCTCCACTCCCTCCCACCCCTTCCCACCCCAATTCTGCTGCATCCTACAAAGAGATTGGATCCTGTCATGCTTCCCATACTGACGAATGCATCACAAGTCCAGGATGACCTAGCTCTTTAAATTCTTTTAGGGGATGCATGCCATCTGTATAAGTGAACACGGCTGCTATCCTAATTCTGAAAAGGGCAATGGCATTCTAGGGACCTCGCTGTTCTTAGTCTAATGTTTCTGCAACCCGAAATGAAGCAAAGAATAGTCCTCTGTGTTTGTGTTTGTCAAACCCATGCACCCACACCATACCAGATTGTCCTGTCTTTGCACGTCAGGCATTGGCGTCAACTGTGCCAGCAACAGGACTCCGAATGAGACTTGCTTTGAATTACACCCCCTCCTCCCACCACCTGCCAGCCCCTGTTTATCTGGAAGGCCCTCACGCCCTACAAAACTGACTGAGTTTGCTGCGTGGCTTCCAGCTGCACGCTGAGAACACAGCCAGCGAAGCGCCACTAGGTGCAGGACACTTTCTTCTCCTTTCTGGCCTTTCCTCATGTGTTTTTATGAACATCCAAAGGGAAGATAATTAAAACCTGCAAGAAAATCGGCTGGCAGAGGAAAAGGAAATCTTGGTGACTTGGGGACGACGCCACATGTTTATGGGTGAGTTTTGTAAGTAACATGGCTATAAAATAGGGCCTCTTATAAATAAATGCCACATTCTTCAAAGCTCCATATAAACTACATTCTTCTTAAGAAGGGAGGGGGAGCTACTCATACTCATGTTCCTCCCTCATCATTTCATTTCCAACAAGGGGAAAGGAATCTCACTAATTGTACAATTTCCGAGGAACACAGTGGTTATGGAACCAAAGCTTTGTAGTGGTGTGTGTGCGCACGCACACACGCACGCATACACACGCGCTTGCGTGCACGCACACACACACACAGACACACACACAACACACACGGAGAAGGAAGGGAAACAAGGAAGAAAAAAGCGAAAGGCACATGCGAGTTTTTATTTAGCACAGCAGAGTAGAACAAAGGAGCAGAAAGCAGGCATCTCATCATTTCTGATTGGGTTTTCTGGCTATTAGGTACACACTCTTTAACTCAAAATACAGAAGTTCTGCCTTCCTCTTCCAAGGGCTGAGTGCTGTCTGAACAGCATCAAGACTTGGATGAGCCTGTGTAATCCCCTTTCATTTTTCATCTGCTTTGCTGATTGTAAAGTGAAACAGAACCGCTCCTGCCTCTCTGCATTGTGACACGGCTGGAGGCGCACACATTCCAGAGTGGCCTTCCCCAGGAGCCAGCTGTGCACAGGTACCCGAAGCCTGCCCTTAGCCCTGCTGTTAATAAGAGTAATTGGCACACCACTGAGGGGCTGGCTGCTGGGGCGCCGTGACTTGCTCTGTACGGGGGTCTCCCCAGACCATACGTGCATGCAGGGGTGATAGAAATATTTTCCATATGAGCTCTCCTCTCACATGCTTAAGGGCTCCAGACTGAGTTAGGCCTGCCCATTTGTCATTTACTCTGCACAGGAAAAAAGCAACAAGGAAGTTGCGAACTTCAGCTACAACTAGAGGGCAATGGTTTGCTTTCAGCTTCTAGCATCACTAACCCATTCGGTTCCTCCACCTCCCATTCAAGACCTCGATCCCTCACAGGCCCAGAAAATATCTGCAGAGCGGAGGACTTGGGTAACTAATAGGCCAAAAGCCTAAAACAAGTGACCCATTTCAGAGTAACAAGCCTGCCGAAGCCACAGCCAGTCCTGCAGCCTGGGTTTGGGAGCGCTCCCCTTCCACTCCTTAGAAAAGGGAAAGTAATTACATCAGGCTTGCAGAGCCTGCTCCATCCTGACAGCGCTAACAAAAGCAAAGCTGTGAAGTGGCCTCGTGGCCTTTTTAGGAGGTCCACTTTTCACTTGGCTTTTCAAAGAGGAAGATGGATTCAGGAAAAAGTCTGTCCTTTCATTACTCAGGCATCTGTGACTTTTCATCAGCATAAGAAGTACAAGGAGTGGACGAGGAATATTTGTTGCAGGCGAGGGTGGCTACGTCTAAGTGCTTCCCTCTCCGGCCCATATGATCATCCCTTCTAATCTTTTTGCCTGTATAAAAAACTGGCACCTACAGGCATCTATGATGTTCAGAACTGTATCCAACAAACATAAGCGAAATCAATAAGAATAAAGCATCCTCATGGGTCTTAAACATGCCTCCTTCTATGGTAGATCTGGACACGCTCCTAGCCCTGATATGTATCACTGTCCTTCTTCAGACCTGTGATAGCAAGTTAAGCACACATTTTTCCAAGCACATCAAAGCAAAAAAAGGAGAAAAATGTGATCCAAAAGCAGTAAAGAAAAGCAATCCCTCTAGCATGCACATTCTCTCTGCGACACTGGAGAAAAATTCCCAAAAGGTAACAGTGCCTTTTGGAGTCTGACACGCACATTTTCTTTATTCTGCAATGGCAGAAGGAGAAACGTGCACCTCCGGGCACGCCAACGCTCCAGGGTGGCAACTGTACAGACAGCCTCTGAATGAGATTTTAGAAATCACAGGGTTCATCAAGAAGAAAAGAATTCTGTCTATAAGAAATGGCCAGGCAAGCCTAAAACGGCAAAATAAAGCATTACTCTTTGCACACCATAAAAGCCCATTTCTTGATCCCTCTTGATAGATAGAAGAGGAAATATAATGCTGACAAAAATACAACTTCTGACAAGATATTTTATTTGGCTTACCTCTCCCCCAGGTCTTGCTAACACTGCTGTTTGAACGTGGAGCAATGTTAATATCAGGTAGCTGACAAACATTATTACCCAAAGTTAGAACTACCCTAGAGGAGCACTCCGTCTGCCAAGTGCTAACAGCTAGCAGATGCACTTGTGTCTCGGGATTCCAGCCTGGAGTTCCGCTAGGCACCGCGCTGTTCCCTCTGCTCTCCCTCACTGCACTACCCGGAGAGCTCCGAGCTCGGTCTCTGCTCTGGAGAAAACTGGTAAGCTGATCTCTTCATGTAATAACTTCTCCTGGCTGGGGGAGGGGACAGGAGCCAGCTGGGAGCTGGGGGGGCTGCCTTTAACAGAAAGCAGAAAGGGGAGGGACAGAAATGATCAATGTGGAGTTCTGCATCTGGTCTCATTCATGAAAAGGCTCCAAGGTAAGCACTCCACATGCAGGGGGACGACCCCTGCTTCACCAACTGAGGCAAGCGGGAGGCAGGCGGTGAGCTGTCGTAGAATGAGCTCCAGGCTGGGAGCTGGGATGCCTGGGTCTTCCTAGTCCAGGACCTGCTGCCGATAAGCTGTGTATGCCTGGATAAATTGCCAACCCTCTCAGGGCGTCAGTTGTTTTTTTTCACTGATATAATCAAGAGTTAGGTGGAGAACTGAGTTCCCTTTTAGTTCTGATTTGATGGCTACAGAAATCTAGGCAGTCAAAGATTGTGTTATCAAGGGCAGACTCGAAGAGGGAAGATATCACAAGGCTTCTGTGTGTTTATGCACTGAACATATAAACACGAATGGATGGGAACTGGGAAAGCCACTACGTCCCCCTCTTGCTGACTCCCTGGGTCACTGTGCTTAATGACGAGCTTGAGGAATTATAGCAGACAATATAAAAATAGACAGTAAGATGGGAACAAGCGAAGTCCAGGTGTTAGATGGTATTGGCAGAATACAGTGAAAAGCAGGATGGTTTTAAAGAAAAACCTTTGAGTAGAGTCAGGGAACGAGGTTGGGGCTTGGGGGCATAGGAAGCACCAGAGCAGATTGGGGAACAGGTGTCGCTAAGGCTTACAGTCCACTTGAGATACACCTTAAGCGGCCGGCTCTTACTGTGAGATAGCAGGGCTCATGGTTTAAAATACATTGAGAATCCACCAAATATTAGATTCTGTTTAGAATGGGCACAAGGAACCATTCTGAGGCTGTTGGTGACCACAGAGGATAAGGTGACTGCCTGGCGCAGTGAAACAGCTGGGAGCCCTGGAATCTGGTAGACCTCATTCAAACCCTAGTTCTGCTCCTAACTCCCTGCGAGTCTGTGGGTGGGTCTTCAATCCCAGGGATCCCCAGCCGTCCACCTGTGAGGCGTGGAAAGGCCATCTGAGGGCTATGATGGTTATCAATTAGGTCACCTAGGCATAAAACTTGGCATAGTTCCTGACACACAGTAAGTGCTAAGACGTCGGCTCTTTGATCTGAATAAATATTGGCACCCGGTCCCCTAGAGTAAATTAATAAACCCTTGAAAAGCCTCAGGTTGTGGGCATTTTCCTACATTAATGAGGAAACTTTAAACCAAACTGCTGTTTGTAGCCATCTCAGAATGTTTATTATCACCAGTCACATGACAATTTAGTAGTGGGGAGTTCTTTGGGGGGTTGGGTGGAGGGATTTACAATCCCGTTCTCCAAGGCTGTGAGAGACGGAAGGAACAGTGAAGCCATCTCCAATTAGAGATGGGAAGGAAGCAATTTCTTCTCCCTCTTCCTCTTCTTCCTCATTCTTATTTATTATTATCATTAGTGTTGTTTGACTATCTGCTCTGCTCAGGCACTGAAGGGGCACTATCGTCTGTTCAGCAACCTCACCACAAGTGCAGGATTGTCTTAGAAAGCCAGAGTTCTTGAAAGTCCAGAGCTCTTGTCTAGTCTAGGGATTGGGGAACTTTCTGTAAAGGGCCAGACGGTAATATTTTCAGTTTGCAGACCATATGGTTTCTGTGGCAACTGCTCAACTCTCCTGTTGTGGCATAAAAGCAAGCCCAGACAAATCGCCCGTGAGGGGCCAGGCTGTGTTCCAATAAAACTTTCTTTACAGAAACAGGCAGCGGGCCAGACCTGGCCATAGTTTGCCAATCCCTGGTCTATATACTTCCAGGTCACCCTTCAACACATTGCAAGCTGACTTTTGATCTCTGCTCCACTACGAGGACCCTGGAAATGTCACCAATGGGCCCTTTGTTACAAAATACACACAAAAGATTATTTACCAGGACTTATTTGAGTTCTCTGAAGCATTAACCAGCATTTTTTACATTGTGGTAAAATATATGAAACATAAAAATTTACCATTTTAAACATTTTTAAGTCTACAATTCAGTGGCATTAAGTATATTCACAATGTTGTATAACCATCACTGCTAATCAGTTCCAGAACTTTTTCATCATCCCAAATAGAAACTCTGTATTCATTAAATAATAACTTCCCATTCCTCCTCCCCTCAACTCCTGGTGACCTCTATTCTGTCTCTATGAAATTTGCCTATTCTAGGTTCCTCATACAAGTAGAATCATACAATATTTGTCCTTTTATGCTGTGCTTACGCAGATGAACGTTTCCAAGGTTCATCTATGTGGTAGCATGTATCAGAACTTCATTCCTTTTGGAGGATGAATAATATTCCACTGTATGGATATACCACATTTTATTTATCCATTCATCTCTTGATGGACATTTGGATTATTTCCACCTTTTGGCTATTGTGGATAATGTTGCTATGACCATGAGTACACAAGTATCTGTTTGAATCCCTGCCTTCAATTTTTTGGGGGTATATACTGAGGAGTGAAATTGCTGGATCATATGGTAATTCTATGTTTAACTTTTTGAGGAACCACCAAATTGTTTTCCAAAGTGGCAGCACCATGTTACATTCCCACCAGCAATGCACGAAGGTTCCAATTTCTCCACATCCTTGCCAACACTTATTATTTTCCACTTTTTTGTTAAGAGCCATCTTAAGGAGTATGAAGTACATACCTTTCTTTATGAACCACTCTTAGCTTCCAGAACAACACACTGGTTTTCCTTTGCCTCTAATTAGCCAACGTTCTTTGAGCACTATGAACTCAACATTATCCTAAGAACTTTATGCATAGTGTCTCATACAATCCTCACAACAACTTATTAGATCAAATAGCTTGCTCATGTAACACACTGTGTAGGTGGCAAAGCCAGTATTCTGGCTGCAGCAGCCCACCTCCAGGATTCAGTTCTTAATCTTGCACTGAAGCCACTTCTCTGGACACGCTCTGGTCTCCTTGCCACCTACTGGGCCTAGTCTCCAAATGCCTGTGTCCTCGGCCCTCTCTCTGCTCTAGCCATTCTCCTTGGGCCATCTCATCATTTCACTTGTCTTGACCGCCTTTTAAATGCCAATGACTGTCCACAACAGTTTCTAGCCAGCCCTTCCTCCTGTCCTGTGGGTCCATATAGCCAGTTGCCTGATATATACTTGGCTCTCTCAAACGTACTGCAGCCTGAACAGGTCTAAAACTGAACTAATATTTCTCTAAAATCTGTTCTTCCTCCTGTTTTTTCCATCCTGGTGAACGACATCATTACCCATCTAATTCCTTGAGGTTGGAAGGGGCGTGTTATCGTGAGTCTTCCTACTCCCTCACTTTCTTATCCAAACCGTCACCAGGTTTGACTGAGTTTCCTTCTGGAGATCTCTCCAATCTGTCCCTGGCC
>NW_006442512.1:4286746-4313922 GCF_000325575.1 Pteropus alecto
ATCTGTCCTGACGTTTTGGAGCAGAACCTGTTCTGGCTTTTCCTCCTTCCAGTCTTTCCCACCACAACCCCTGGGATTGTTCTAAAATGTGGCTCTATCATGTCACACTCCTGATTCTTTGTTTTTTAAACTTTTTATTTTGAAACAATTTTATGTAATAGAGTAGTTGTAAAGGTAGTACAATGTGTCATAGTATACGTTCACCCACTTCCTCTTAAAGTTAACATCTTAAATAATCACGGTACATTTATGAAATCTAAGATGTTAGTACAAGATACTTGATTCATATTTCTCCAGTTTTTTCTTCAAGTGTCCTTTTTCTATTCTAGGACCCAATCAAGGAGACCACACTACATTTAATCAACATATCTCCTTAATGTCTTCTGGTGTATGACATTTGGCTCAGCCTTTCTTTGTTTTTCATGACCTTGACACTTGAAGAGTACTGGTCAGGAATATCGTAGAGGTGAAGTGCCCTTCTCATCACATAGGTCAGGGTACACTACTTCAATGTGACGTTACCAGTGATATAAACATTTATCCCTTGGCTAAGGTGGTGTCTGCCATGTTTATCCACTGTAAAGTTATTATTTTTCCTTTTCCATACCCTACTCATTAGAAATGAGTGGAATTAAGCTCCACTTCCTGGAGGGAGAATATCAAAAAAATATTTAGACATATGTTAAAACCATCACAATAATTAATACGTATTTTGGGGGAGATACTTTGAGGCTATGCAAATATATTGTTTCTCAAAGTTTCACCTACTAACTCGAATATTCCTCAGAAGATCTTGCCTGCAGCAATTATTACTGCAGTGCTCTAAATGGTGATTTTCTGTTTCCCTCATGCCTTCTATATCCACTAATCAGAATTTATCAGTATGGAAGATTTGTCCCTCCTCCCTCATTTATTTATTAACTCAATCATTTAGTTATTCTCCCCAGCTTCTTAAAATCTTTTGATGACTCTCCATTAGGGATGAAGTCTAAACTTCTTAATATGACACTTGCAAGGCTGCCTGCAATCTGGTCTCTTCCTGCCCTTCCAACCTCCTCTCCTCTCTTCTATTTGCATTCTCCAGACATCTTGAGCCATAAGAAGTTACTCCCAAGTGCCATGTGTCCTCGTGCCCATGCCTTCCTTCATGCCGGCCCCTTTCTCTACAGTGTTATTTCCCCATCCTTGCTGGGTTAGCTCCTATTCTTCTTTGCCTCTGAAAACTCAGCTCAAATTCTTTATAAGCACCAAATATTGAAAATAACCGAAATGCTCATCGATAAAGACTAAATGAAGAATTTGTGATATCCATGAGATACTCTGCAGTAAAAGAAATAAACAAATGAAAAAATAAAGAAAAGAAAAATTGAGCTTGCTTCCTAAGTATCCACGATCTATTGAGTAAAAAAAGTAGGAAGCATAACAATATGATTACTGTCCTATTGTTTGCACATATATATGTATAATTGCTTGTGTACATGGTAACTATCTGTGGAAGAACATACTGCAGGCTGGCAACTATGGCTGCTTCGAGGGAGGGGGACTCAGCTCAGAGAAGAAATGGGAGGGAGACACTACTATATAGTCACTTAGTCACATGTGGCTATTGAGCACTTGAAATGTGGCTATTCCAAATTGCTATGAGTTATAATGTAATATACAATTTGTAACAATTCAAAGACTTGGTATAATAAAAAATGTAAAGTATCTCGATATTAAGTTTTTATGCTGATTAGATGTTGAAATGGTAATTTTATATATGTGGTTAAATAAAATATAGTATTAATAGGAATTTCACTTGTTTTACTTATTAAAAATGTGGCTACTATAAAAATTTGAAATCACATCATATTTCTATTGCACAGCACTTCTATAACCATTTTCGGACTTACTGAATTGTAAGACATTAAATAACACCTTTTTTGGGAATTGTGCACTGCCAGGCTCCCCGCCAAGCTAAGGACCGCGCCCCTGGCTTTTGCACCCACTTATCCTCTGATTACCTCCAGTGCAATATTTATCAAACTGTATCGTAACTGTTAACTAATGTATCAGCCTTCATCAGCAGAGAGCTGAGTCCTTGATGACAGGAGATGTATCCTTCTGTGTTCTTAGAGCTTTGCACATAGACAGCCTCACCCAGTGTGTGCTGAATATGGGAATGGATGCAAGAGAGAGTCCTACAGACCAGGGGTTCCCAAGCCCTGGGCAGCAGACAGCTAGTGGTCCGTGGCCTGTTAGGAACCGGACTGCACAGCAGGAGGCGAGTGGCAGGTGAGCGAGCAAAGCTTCATTTGCATTTGCAGCCGCTTCCCAGCACTAGCATCACCACCTCAGCGTCACCTCAGATCATCAGGCATTAGATTCTCATAGGGGCACCAGTCCCTGGTGCCAAAAAGGTTGAGGACCACTGCTATAGACACTCTCATATGCTTATGACTAGAGAAGTCTCCTGATGGTTCATCTTAAATACCACTAAAGGGAACATAAAGAGGAGAAATGCCCAGAAGGTATATTCCTCAAAGAAATTCAAATAATTTTCAACCAACTTTTGGGTGACCTAGATAGGGAAAACTATGTGAGTGGGGGAAATGTGAGTATCAAAAAATAGGGAAAACAAATGTTTTCCTAAGACCACATATTTCACATCAAATATAATCATGTACTTCTGTCTTAATAACAAAGAAGAACAAACCCACAGTAGGTAGCACCTCTAAGGCTATTTTATTTCCCACAGAGAATCTTGTCCCTTTGTGAAGAAAGAAGTCAGAGGAAGTCTTCTCCACAGAGGTATAGATTGTAGGGCTAAACTGTTCAAACTATGTTTATTTCTTTAAATATGCTACATTGTGTGGAATGGGTGGAAAAAGTCTCTGTCAAGAAGTTGGCTGTAGGTCCAGGAGCAGAAGCAGGTGTTAGTAATTAACTCTCCCTTTGTGTGGACCAAGGAGCCATTAAAAAGTCAAGGACGTAGGAATGAGGAAAGCAAAGAGGAGTTTCTCTGCCCCATTCCCCTTAAATGTAAGGGGGATCATGAGTACCTACAGCACAGGGAGTCACCACATCCTTGAAAAAAGGTCAAAGCCTGGCTGCCTGGGCAGCTGTCAGCAGCAGGGCAGCCGTGACAGGACTGTGCTCCTCGGTTCAGCTTTAAGTAGAGCCAGGAGCAGGGCCAGACACTGGCAGGGAGAAGCTCACACAAACACACATGGCAGGCTCACCAGGGAAACAATTCAGAGACAGCATCAGGACTGTTATCGGGCTGACTGTATTTTTTATTTCAAGCTTTTAAGGCAGAGGTTCTCAAATTGTGATCCTATATCAGCAGTGTCAGCATCATCAGAGAACTTGTTAGAGATGCAGATACATGGGCCGTGTCACCCTAGATCTACTGAATCAGAAACTCTGGGGGTGGGGCCCGCTAAAGTTTGAGAACTGATGCTCTAAGGAACAGTTATCTGTCTAGTACCCTTAATTCAAATTGTATAACTTCAAAGTATTATTTTATAAAAACTTATTTCTTAGAAAAGGTGACTGTCAGATATTAAAACCTAGCATAAAGCTATAATAATTAAAGCAGTGCCAAATACTACCAGTGTAGGATAGACACTATTTGTATAACTAAACATGGAAAAGAATTTAGTATGCAATCAATGAGTCACTTCAAATCAGCAAGGAAAGGAGAGAAAAGGGCTGGGAATCTGACAAACCACTTGGGATGTAAATAAAGTTATTTCCCTAATTTATACCATATGCCAACATTAAATAAGTTGCAGGTAGATTAAAGATGTTAATGCAAACAATAGAAGTATAAAAGCAATAAAAGAAAACAGGTCAATATTTCTATATTCTTGGAGTGGAGAAGGACTTTCAACATAGCTCTAACAAAGGCAGAAATCATGAAAGAAAATTCATACATTTACATATATTTTTAAGATTCTGTAAGTCAAAAATGCCATAAACAAAATTAAAAGTCAAATACAGTAGAAAATGTATTTCACTTGTTTATTTACTCTAAATATCAGTACTTACTATGTGCTGAAACCTGGAGGTACATGATGAGCAAAAGCACACTTAATTCCTTTCTTTATGGAGCTTACTGTCTGGTGCAGGAGGCCAACATTAATGAAGCCAACAAGTAAATTTAAATTTGCAATGTGAAAGGGCTACAAAGGAAAGATATGTGCTGATAGAAGAGGCTTTCCCTCATTAGGGAGATTGGCTTGTGGTAGAAGCTGCAATGCTTTCATGAGGACCTGGGAGGAAGCAGGTGTGGACAGATAGAGAGTGAGCAAGTGGGAGCACAGCGTCTGATTAGGCTGAAGACAAAGGGAGGGTCCATGATAAAGAGTTCTGTCCTCTTCCTAATGAGAATCTCTTTCAAAGGCAGAGGCAGCAGTCTCAAGACTAGATTTGCATTTTGCAAAGGCTACTTTGTTTATGGAAAAAGGATTGGAGAGAGAAAAGAGTGGAAGCTGGAAGACCAATTAGCAGATTATGGCTATAGTCCAGATGAAAAGAGATAAGAGCTTAAACCAGGATGGTGGAAAGAAGCGAATAATTTCAAAGATAATTTACAACATGTAAAATGAAAAAGGGTATGTGTCCATAATGTATTTTTAAAAAACCCCACAAATCAGATAATGACAATTTTAATAGTGAAAGGCTGGAAGCAATGTCCCACCACACGGGAGTTGCTAAATACACTATGGTATATCCAAAAGTGAAATCCTGTCCAATTATTTAAATTGACCATGTTGTATTTATTAATAGGGATACATTTTGATGTTATATTGTTTTATAAATGGAAGAAGAGTCTTTTCAACAAATAGTGTGGGGAATAACTGGATATCCACATGCAAAAGAATGAAGTTGGACCCCTACCTCACACCCCACACAAAGATTGACTCAAAATGGATCATAAACTGTGGCAGGCAGAATAATGGTCCCCCAAAGAGGTCTATGTTCTAATCCTCAGAACGCGTGAATATGTTACATTATATGGCAAAGGGGAATTAAGACCTTGAAAGGAATTAATGTGGCTAATCGGATGACTTTAAAAAGAGTATCTTGGAATACCTAGGTGGGCCCGATATAATCACATGGTTCTTAAATGTGGAAAAAAGACAGACAAGGAAGTTGGAGTAATCTGATGTAAGAAGAACTTGTCCTGCCGTCACCGGCTTTGAAGATGAAAGAGCCGTGAGCCAAGGAATGTGGGCAGCCTCTAGAAGCTGGCAAAGGCCAGAAGATAAGTATTCTACTTTGGAGCCTCTGAAAGAATGCAGCCTTGCTGACACCTTGACTTTAACCTAGTGAAAACCATTTTGGCCATCTGACCTACAGAACTGTAAGAAAATCAATTTGTGTTATTTTAAGCCATTAAACGTGTGTTAATTTGTTACAGCAGCCACAGAACACTAATATGTAAAACTATAAAACTCCTACAAGAAAACATAGGAGTAACTTCATGATATCAGGTTAAGTAGTGGTTTCTTAGATGTGACACCAAAAGCATAAGTAACAAAGGAAAACAAATGGTACTTCATCACAATTAAAGACTTTTGTGCTGCTAATGATACCATCAAAAAAATGAAAAGACAACCTATGGAATGAGAGGAAATGTTTATATAGATCTAGATACAAGTCCCTTATCCACGTGTTGGATAAGGGACTTGTATCTAGATCTATATAAAAAATCTTCACAACTTTATAAGAAAAAGACCAATGACCCAACTGAAAAAAAGGCAACGGACTTGAAAAGACATTTCTCCAAACATGATATGCAGATGGCAATGGACACATGAAAAGACGCTCAACATTGTTTGTCATTAGAGGAATGCAAATCAAAACCGCAATAAGATACCACTTCATACTCACTGATCAAAAACAGGTAATAACAAAAATCGGTGAGGATATGGAGAAATTGGAGTCCTTGTACACTACTGGTGGTAATGTAAAAGGGAACCGCTGCTTTGGAAAACGGTCTGGCAGTGGCACCATAAAGTTAAACGTAGAGTTACCACGTGAGCCAACAATTCCAATCCTAGGTGTACGTACCCAAGAGAAATGATAACGTATGTCCACCCAAACACTTGTACATGGATGCTCACAGCAACATTATTCATAAGAGCCAAAAAGTGGAAACAGCTTAAATGTCTATCACCTGATGAATAGATAAATAAATTGTGGTAGACCCATACAATGGAATATTATTTGTCAATAGGGAAATGAAGTTCTGATATATGCTACAACATGGTGACCCTTGAAAATATTAAGCTAAGTAAAAGAAGGTAGTCAGAAAAGACCACTTATTAAATGGTCCCATTTACATGAGATGTCCAGGTTAGGCAAATTTATATATAAAGTAAACTGCAGTTTCCTACACCTGAGGAGAATGAAGAGAAATGGGGAGTGACTGCTAATGGGTACAGGATTTATTTTTGGGGTAATGAAAATATTTAAAGATTAGATTGTGGCGATGGTTTCACAAACACGAATATACTAAAAAATATGGCATTATACTCTTTAAATGGGTGAATAGTATGTGCGAATTGTTTCTTAATAAAACTGCTTTTTAAAAGTAGGCTATAAAATGGCATCCTTAATATAATTCTGTTTTGGGTAAACATAAAATGTGATTATCACATTCTTGTTTTTAAAATTTAATTATCCTTTTTTCTATACGAGCAGCAGAAGAATGTAGTAAGAAAACAAAATTATTTTTATTTGGAGAAATGGTGAATATAACAATATAAATGGGAAAGACCATGAATAGTCAATTCACAAATGAAGATACACAAATGCAATATGAAAACAGAATATGAAAAAATATTAACATCAGTGGTCACCAAAGAATTACAAAACCAAATAACATAATGCCGTGTTCGCCTAATACACCGGAAAATAGTTTTTTAATGAATGGTAAGTAGCCATTATAGGCAAGAGTTTAGGGAAATAGGTAGTCTGACACAGGGCTGGTGAGAATGTAAATCAGAACAGGTGCCTTAAGCACCGGGCTTCTCAAACTTTAATGTGCCCGCACATCACCTGGCCTCCTCGATGAAGAGCTGCCGACGTTACTTCTTACCCTGGACCCCCTTTCCTCCTTCAATCTCCCATCTCTACCTTTCACCTCTCTCTCTTCCCTCCCTCCTCCCAGCACAGGAGCAGCGTGCTATGGCAGAGGATCAGCAGCGCCGCACTGAGGCAGGAAGTTCTGACTTACCTTAACCTCAGCTTGCTGGCACCAGCAACAGTCTTGGCACTGACTGTAACGGCCCCCGAGCTGCTGAAACAGCGTCTGAAGGCTGGGAGTCTGCTCTGCTGGGGTGTTCACCAGCTTGCGTGCAGAACTTGTTCATTTCTTCATAATACGGTTGCCCCTCGAATGACACAAGTGTGAATTGTGCAGGTCCACTTAATACGCAGTTTGTCTTCTCCAATAAATACTGTACACATACTTCCTCTTCCATGATTTTCTTAATGACATTTTCTTTTCTCTAGCTTACTTTATTATAAGAATACATTATGTAATACACATAACATACCAAATATGTGTTAATCAGCCATTTATGTTATTAGTAAGGCTTTCGGTCAACAGTAGGCTATTAGTAGTTAAGTTTTGGGAGATTCAAAAGTTTTATGTGGATTTTCTGTTCGGGGGTTGGCACCCTTAATCCCTGCGTTGTTCACAGGTCAACCGTAATTTATAGCAGCCGTATTTTACTTTTTTCTCCCTATAAAAAAAGATTTGAAGATGATAACTTGGAGGCTGTTGCTACCAGTAAAAAGTGGCAAGAAGTCAACATGAACTGTAAAACTAATTCCATAACTAAAGTGCCAGTATCTAGCACCGTTTCATGTTGGGGTAAGATATTTTACAAGTCTCCGAGGCTGATGACTCATGTTCCTAAGCATAATTTCAAAGCAAAATCTAGTAAACCATATCATTAAGAAAGAGGTCAAGACTTCAATAGTTATTGTGTGTATTACTTAACATATGTTGTGCCAGGCATTAGGCTGAGAGGGAGACATGAACCCCTTTTAAGCCCCAAATTCTATGGATTAAGTATCCCTAATTTTTTGGTTGATGAAGCTAAAAATTGGAAAAGGTACAATCATTTTCAGCAGAGTACTTTGTTTAAGAAAACATAAAAGCATATAAAACACTTCAGAAAATTTTTAATTTTCTAATTTATGAATTTCTAATAGTTTAGAAAAAATAATTATGTTTATTTCTCCTGTCTTTATTGAGCTCCCCGCTTCCCAGCCTAGCACCTGGCATCAGGAGTGTTTAATTTAAAACACAATAAACGTAGTTAATCACTAACCCTGGCTTTCAGAGTGAAACTGTTAGGCAAAAAATCAAATAGACTTCTTGCTGACAGAGAACCTAATTCTATTTTTCTTATAATCAATGTACACAGCATATTTAGAATAGATAGACCATGTAGAAAGTTTTTAAGCAATTACAAAATTTGTTTTCCCACAGTAACAAAATATAAAATGGCGCCATCATGTTCGGAAGACTTGTCAAATGATATCATGAGGGGAACGTTTTTAAAACTCACCTCTTTTTTCATAATGTTTATTAGTTAAGGTCGTGCTAGCTGATGTAACAGATATACCTGAAGGTTTTAATGGCTTAATACAAAGAGAGCTTCTTTCTTGTTTGGGTGACGTTGAGATGGTAGGGCAGATGGTGCTCTGTTCTACACAGCCACTTAAGGACCCAGGCTCCCGGAGGCTCTGCCCACTTCAACCCATTGTCTCCAGGCTTGTCCTGGACATTGACATCCGCTTGGCAGATGGGGAGGGGAGGAAGTGGAAGACAGCCAGGGCTGGCTCACCTTCTGTTGGCTACATCCAATGGCAAGAAGGCTGGAAAAAATGACTTAACTGTGGGCACAGAAAGAGTCACAGGCCTGGCAAACAACAAAATAGTCTGCCTTTATAGTCAGGATCATCTGAAGGGGAGAGTTCATCTCTGTTACCTGTGATGTACGTTTGTAGCAAGGTGACCACGGATAGCCCAGACTTACTCCTTACTATCTATGAGGCCCAAACGTCTGCTGTGTATTCAGATTTTCCCCTGTCCCTGCTTCATCTAACTCCAGTTAAGAAATCTGATGAATTCACTAAGGAAGCATGTCTTTTCATTCCCATCAGTTGATGCACAGATATATTTAGTTTCAGAAACAGAGGCTGCAGCTCAGTGAAAGAGCCATTGCTTACATTATCAGGTGCTGAGAGGCAAGGAAATGAAGATTTATTGAATGCCTACACTATGCTGGCGCTCGATAAATGTGATCTTATTTAATTTGAATAACCATGGAAGAAGAAATTTTGTTTCCATCTCCATTTTCCAGATGAGAAGGCTGAGGCTCACAGAATTAGATGACTCTGCCAAGGTTTCAGTAGTAGTGAGAAGTGGAGTCTGGTCTGGGTGTTGTTCAAGTCCATGTATTCTCCACCAGAGCCCTGCTTCGCACGGAGCCGAGAGCTCTTAGGCGATGCTGTGAGGGTCGCTGGGATGGGAAGCCCTGACAACGCTCCCCACGGCAGCTCCTGTTGTTCTTAAGGGCCATGACTCTCAGAAAGTCAAGGAGCCCTGTCTACCACAAAAATACTCATAACACATGGGCAAGAGCACTAGCCTCTAATTCTATCACCAACCCTGACAAGAGCAGAGGTGGAGGGACGAGGGGGAGTTTCCAAGTTAGCAGTCTTCTATTTTCGACTTTTGTGGTTTCCAATAACGATCACTTTGGTTGTCTACCCAAGTAAAACCAAGTGATTTCGAAGGACTCTTCAGTCTTACCTAAGGCAATTTTCCTAGGCTCACACCTAGGGTATATCTAAGAAGACATTACAGTATAAATGGAAACATGGGTGGAAATCAACAAAATCTGAATGTCAATGAAGAAAAGCAGCAAAGTTTGAAGAACATTCAAAAATCTAAAATAAGAATCGTAAACATGAACTAAAGTGTGTGGGGGGTATGGGTGTGTATCAGAGCCTAATTGATGTTGGGAATAGGTCAATAGTTTGCAACCTTTCATGCGTGTCTATAATACACTTTCAAGTACTCACATTTTTGGCTGTACATTTGAAGGGCTTTAAAGGTGAACACTGATTATGGAAAAAAAAAAAGCTTCAGGAAGTTCCAAGAACTCCCTACAGTTATCACATCATTCATTTTTGTCGCCCTCCATTTGAGAATTGTTTACTTTCTTGATCATATGCTTTTTTATATTCATGACAAGTGTTTGCATATTTCAATAAATGGTCATTTTTCGTATGTGCTAACTCGAGGTGATGTTGTGCCTCTTATCTCATGGCACAGAAAATCATGCCTCATTCTGTGCCACATCCCTGCTCAGTTCAACCATCATCTGACAAGGCACTATTAGAGAATCTATTCTAGGTTCAAGCAAGAATAAATTTTATATCCAGATCAAAATTTGGCAGAATACCAGGTGCCACGGCTACACAATAAGCCATCGCTGGCTCTAAAGATGTGCGCCACTTAATTGGAAATGTGTCAAATAAAAGTCACAGCATTTCACAAGTAAGATATTCAGCTCCCTTTCACAAATACAGTCCTTCATCCAGCCCATAAACATGCCAAGAAAGATTCAACATCATGTTTCAAATGCAGCATTGAAGAGTTTCTTTCAGGAACAACGACAACAAAAAAACCCATCACGACTTTTAAAAAAAGAATCACTAAACTAAACCTAAGAATAGTGCAATAAAACTGCCAAGAATGACAGCACTTGTATTCAGAAGACCTTGAAGCGACTGTCTCCTAACAAGAAAGAAGTAACTCGAAAATATTCTGCCTGTGCCAGTGATGTGTGATTTAAGAGAGGAAATACTTAGGGGCTTAAGAGACCTTTGCAGGGAGCCTGGAAGCTGGCTTCAAGTTTGAAGACATTTGCATTCCCTGGAATCTAGGCTCATTTCTCTGTGGGAACCACCAGGATGCAGAGTCTATAAACTGTGATTTTAGAAGGTCCCTGAAGCAGGCAATGAATCAGAACAAAATGAAATTCAGCGCTAGTAGGCAGCAATTTATTGTGGTGTTGTCCCAGTATATAGGGGAAAATTCAGTCATTTGAAATGAAATAATGATGAGTCAGTAGAGACACTTTAAAATTTGATAATGTATACAGGAGCAAATGTAGCTGGCTAGGGTTGGTTCTCATTTCCTGGGTTCAACCATTTCAGCTACTATTTCCTGGGTGTCTGCAGTTTTCCAGGTACAGGAAGCTCTTGGATGAATGGGCTCCAGGTCTCGAGGGAATGGGTAGGGCACTGAATCTGTAGTTAGAAGTACTGAGGCAGAGCTGTGCTGTGCTCACCGAGGACTATGGTTTTCTACTGCACTTATGGGACCAGTGAGAGTTCTCCGCTTCTCAAAGATCCCAACCAATTTTGACTTTTCAGCATGATTTAAGACGTTGACTTCTGCGTCTGGGTCCTGTTTCCACACAGTTGGAATGTCCTGTCCATGGACTGTGATAACAGTAGTCAGTTATTTCTAACTCATTGCTTGGGAAAACATCCCACTAATATAAAAAATCTTTGCATGAAGTTCTTTCTGCGTTGTAAATCTGTATAACCGACTCTCGACCTTATAGGCCGAGTAAATTTATCCACGGGCACTTTTCGACCACCATCTCCCCTGATGGCTCTGAGCCCGGGCCTGGCCTCGTCCGGTTCTGTATACTCCAATGCCTTTTGAATATTTCCATTTGCGAGGCTCACCAACATATGAAATCTCAAACATCTATAATTAAATTTATAATCTGGTGATTACAAATGTCAGTTTTAACATTAGATTGCCCGAAGTCACATTCTGTTTGTGCCACACACTAGCTATCTGACGACTGATGGCACCTATCCCTTAGGGCCGTCATGAGAATTAAACGAGGTATTACACATAAAACACTTAATGTGGTGTCTCATGCATAAATAGCTCAGTAAATATTTACTTGTTTTACAATCATTGCACAATTGATGGTTATATTTCTGTCATTAGTAACCACCCATCCTTCTCTACACGAGGCAGGGAGTGCTAAAGATTAGAGGTTTTGTGATTACCATGGCAGTCATGGGGGCAGGGGTCAGTTATGCTCTTGGAAGGTCCCCTTCCACACATGAAGTTGCAGGGTGGGAAAGGCAGTTCTTCACGGTATAAATTAAGAAGGGCTCACAGCGCATCCCCACCCTCTTCCTATGCTCATCTTTTGCAGCCCTCTTCCTAGCACCCTTCTCCAGGCAGCCGGGGAGTCGCCATCCAACGGATCGGAGTCGGCACAGTGCTTGACACTTATGTGCCACACCTCATCTAAAATGAAAGCTTCTGCTGCAGATAAGAAGGTACCAGAGGAAGAAGAACCCAAACCACAGGACAGTCCCACAGGCTAGTCAAGTCAAAGACAGCTGTTCAAGCCTTCGAGTGACTTCTGCCAGCTTCGTCAGTCCCTGTGGCCATCCTTGTCACTGGCAGGGGTCTCAGGAAACAAACCTGGCCCTCAATAGACGACCTGACTCAATTTGTCTTCATTCCATCCTTCTGGCCCTCACTTACATTTTCTTTTCTCCCCCATTCCTATCTCAGAGGGCCGGGAGCCTAAGAGCAATATTTGCCAAAGGTGTGTGGGTCATTTGTCCTGTGGGATAATCTATGTAAAACAGGTCCACAGTTAAGTAACTTTGGGAAGGGCTGCCTGCGCCCCCCTAAGCCCCTCTTTAGATAGCCACAATACACAGGAGCATGCCAAAGGCTTGGAGAAGGGCCACAAAAGAGAAGCCTGTTCAACCACGTTTGACCTAGAGTTTCACACCCGTGTTTGCCTATAGAGCCACTTCCCCCACATATTATCTACTGACATTCCAAGATCCAGTATTCTACAGCACACATTTTTGGGAAACGTGCTTCAGTGCTAAATTTTAAACTTCTTGTTCTCTTATTCACCACACACACAGTGATCGAGTCCCGGCAAATTATTTCATTAAATATCTCCTGATCCCACCTCCTCCTCTTGGTTCCCATTGCCTCTGCCCTGTCCATTTCCTCATTTCCTTGGTCCTGGACCAAGGCCAGAGCAGCCCATGAGCCCAGTGTTTCCAGCCTACCCTCGCCATCCTACTCCCCTGCCAAACTCTCTTCCTAATACATATGTGTCATTGTAGTGGATTGAATGTTGGTCTCCCCAAAAGACATCTCCATGATGGGCTTCAAGAATGCTATCCCAAAATATGGCACCTTGGCATACTGAATATTTTAAGCTAGAGGAATCTGAGCAATGGTCAGTGCAGAAAGGACTCTCTGATCTTCCCTTTAAGCAGGTCATAGGATCCTCTTGTGAGAACCGACCCTCCCCGCCTCCCTCCGCTGCAAAGATACCTGGAGGACAGGAGCACAGGGACACCAAGAGGAATCTGAACGAACAGGCCTTGCTAAGTTTTCCCAGTTTAGTACTATCACATTTTGTCCTACCACATTTTCCCATGACTCAACATTCTTCATTAAACCTAGTATAAAGACATTTGAGTTTAACTGTTTCTTCAGGACTTCCTTCCCTTAAAGGCTCCCGTGTCACCTAAAACTTGTATTAAATATTTTGTATGGTTTTCTCTTGTTAATCTGTCTTTTGTTACATAGGCCCTAGCCCAGAACTTGGAAGGACAGGAGGAATATTTTTCCTCCCCTACATGACTTTATTTGGACAAAGGGTCTTTGCAGATGCAATTAAGTTAAGGATCTCAAGATGAGATCATCCCGAATTATCCAGGTGGTCCCTAAATACAATGACAAGTGTCCTTATAAGAGACACACACAACATACCTATAGAGAGAAGAGAAGGCCATGGGAAGGTGGAGGCAGAGATTGGAGTAATGGAGCCACATGCCAATGAATACCTGAAGCTGCAGGTGGTGAGGAAAAATTCTCCCCCAGAGCTTTTGGAGAGGATGCAGCCCTGCCTACACCTTGATTTTGGATGTCTGGTCTCCAGAAATGTAAGAGAAAATATTATGTTGTTTTAAGCCACAAAATTGTGGTAATATGTTACAGCAGCCCTAAAAAACTAATATAGTAATCATAATGTCTTTTTACTCATCTCCAAAAATGAAGCAACATGAGCCAATGCTAATTTTCCCCTACGTGTCGATTCCTCTGTTTCCATCAGGTGCCAGATGACAAAGTATGGTCATCACTGTGGTGGTACGTCCATATGTGCAAGGGAGGCTTCTAGAAGGTTTGGCTGCTCCTGCTCCAGGTTCTAGATTGGAGTCTCATGAAGTTGCTGGCTCTGAAGTCTCCAACTTTAGAACTTACTAGAACTTGCCAGCTCCCTCACTAAATAGCATTTAAAGGTAGACATCCATAAACTCTGCCACTGAAACATCTTAGTTCTACTTAGAGACACAGAGCTGTTAAATTATATATTCCAGGGGGCACACAGAAAGTAAATGAAGATTCTGGGTTTGCTTGTTGTCTTTGCTTGTATTTCTCGTCCCCTCATTCATTCATTCATTCATTCATTCAATTGATGTTTATTGAGCATATAATAAGTGACAACCACTATTCTCAGAAGTGGTTGCATTTAAGCATGAAATGCTAAAGACATCTCTTTCAATCAACGCACCATATTTTCTCCTTTTCCAAACATTCAGCCTGAAACTGCATGTTCCTTTTATTGCCACATGCCTGGACCTCCCTCACCCCTATCCTAACCCCACATCTTCAAAGAGAAAAGATTTTCATGGGTGGCTAATGCATGCCTTGGACTGGGGATTTTTGTTTGCTTCTATCAAAGCCTTACAGAACAACATGTTGGCTAATTTAAATAAATGTGGGCTTTCAATAATAAATAACTAATATATAATAATATTAATAAATTGGGGGTAAAGATATAAACAAAATGTACACCAATTTCTATAATAATTCCTTCAAACAATAAACTCTTAAGAACAGGCTCTCACCTTATTCATTTTTGATATCTGGGGCATGGAACACAGTAGGTGTTCAATACACTTTTGTAAAACAAATGAACAAATGTCTATTATTCATGACATTTTTCTCCAAAGGAGCTCAAAGGACCATTTAGTGACAGCAAAATCTGATCCACCAGGTGAATTAAAAGAAAACAAATTGATTTACAGGTTAATAAATTCTCTTAGAATACAATAATAAAGGACTGAGAGCAACCTAAGAAGCTGTCTCCTTACTTATGGCCCTTTGGCAGAGAAATTCATGGCCCTTCCATAGCAGTTCAATTGTCCTGGAGGTCTAGGTACAGACATATGATTAAAAAGTGACTTTGCCAAGATCATGGAGCCTAAGAAAACTGAGATCAGATTATCTACCCACGTTTTTGGATAGGAATAGGTAAATGTCAAAGGAAATATATTTTTTAAAAAGATAAAATGGGTTTAATTAAGTATGATGCCTATAGAATCTTATTTCATTTATTTAAATGATTTCTTTTTAAGATACCCTACATATATGTTTTCTTTTAAAATCATGGAAAACTGAAACAGCTTAGCAAAATCTATTCACAATCACACCACTTTTCTTGTTCGGGGGGGTCGGGGGAAGAGTGGGGAAGTAGACAGTTTTTTAAATATTTATGAAGTAGAATTAAAAAGTGCAGGGGAAAGCATTGTTTGAGTAGTGTCAATTTTAGACTTAGTAGGATAAGACAAGAAAGTAAAGCAGTAATTTCTTTCTCTATTCACATCAATTCCTCCCTCCCAACATTGTTTCCCCCAAGTCCATCACCTTCAGGTTTCTCCCTGAATCTGAGAGTTGGTTTACAGGACATTTCAAAATCTTTGTGGTTATGGAAGACCTTGGCTGTTCACTCACAAGATCTCTCTTCCAAATTCGTGTTGCTACATTTGCTTCTTCTTTTCAGGTTTCCAATGACTTCTTGGGAAGCACTCCCCTCAACCCAGTACTCGTATATTCCTCACTTGTAGCAGAGTGCTTAAAGATTAACCTTTGGTACCAGGTCATCAGGGTTCAAGTCTCAGGCCCACCCCTCACTATAACTTTGGGCAAGTTATGTAACCCCTCTAGAGCTCAGTACTTAGTCCATCAGAAAAAGGGGAGCAATATTAGTAGCTATATCGTGAGATTGCTGTGTTTATTGAAGGAATAACATATGTCAAGTGCTCAGGATAGAAACCGATACATAGTAAGTGCTTGATCAATGATTATTATCTCCTAATGAGAGTGATGGTAAAACATCCCAGAAATCCCAGAAATGTGTAAATATGAGCATTCTCCCCACCCAAGAGCAGAGGGGAATAAGGAGTACAGACACTGTATGTTTAGATGAAACTGTTTTTTCCCTCACAGGCTGCCTGAGAAAGTGATCCCTGGAGGAGGCCCCACTCGACCAGTGGCTCCTCCCCACTCACAGAAGCTACAGGAAAGAGAAAGCACTCTGGGACACCAGGCTTCCCGTTTGCACTGAGCAGGATCCTTCTTCTAATGTCAGTCAGGGCGAATGGCATCATGGAACAAACTTGTTTACCTTCGTCACCACCTTGCAGATTGCCTTTGTCATCTGAGTCTTATTTTCAGACCAGTGTACCCCTCCCTTAGTGAGGTCGCTCTTCAACCCTCTCTGACAACCCCCAAACCTTGCCATTCTCACTTCCGAAATCCAGAATCTGTCATCACAGCCATATCACTTAGTAGCTGCAAGTTTCTTAACTCTTCTGTGCCTCAGTTTCCTGTGTAAAATGGGGCTAACAGTAATATCTATAGTTTAGGATTATTTAGAGAACTGAAGTTATTCTAAGAAAAGCACTTAGAATACTGCTAGACACATAGTCCATGCTCAATAAAACTAGCTGTTGTTACTGTGATTTGCCATCACTGTTGCTGAAACAAACTCCTTATAGCTTCATTTTCTTTTCTGAATATTCCCTTCCCTTCAGCCCACTGGACCTGGCTGGGTCCTGAGGCTCCCTAATTACACTTTGAATATCTCAGGGCCTGGATGGAAATAGAGTAAACACTTCCTTGTCTGCAACCCCTTTGCTGTTTCCAAAGCACTATCCTTCTTACTCAAAATCCTCAAGCCCCTCTGAAGTTCATGTTCTCCTTACCATTTCCCCCACTTCCTGACTTGCTCCTCCCGTACTCGTTATTCCTCATACAGAAACCAGAGTGATCTTTTACAAACTTAATTCAGATCATATGTCTCTTCTGCTTAGAACCCTTTTGTGGTGTCCTGTTATACTTGGAACAAAACCCAAAGCCTGTCTACATGTCTGACCTTATATTATATCACTCACCCCCACAGGCTACATAGCAAAATTGGACTTCTTGCTGTTTCTTAAACACATGGAACTCGCTCTTACCCCAGGGCCTTTGTACTTGCTGTTTACACCACCCTAACACCTGCATTCTGGATCCTTCGTATTATTCAAGTCTGAATTCAAAAGTCATCTTCTTAGAAAATCTTTCTGAGAGCTCCCAACACAAGCAGCTCCTTATTCACTATGATTTTACTCCATCTGTTGTTCTTATGGCATTACCAACATCTGAAATGATCTAGATTTTTCTTTAATTAACTCTTTTTCTGTTTGTCTTCTCTAGGATATAAGCTCCATTAGATCAGGAATCTCTCCCTTAGTATTTACTGTAGAACCACCTGAACCAAGAATAGTGCTGGCCCACAGTAACCATCAATTAGCATTTAATGAAAAAACAAACACAGAATTATGGGGTCCAAAGGCTACAGAGCTCTGACATTGGACGGACCTGGGTTTGAATCTGATCTCTACCACTAATTGGTTGTGTGACCTTTGACAAGGTATTTCTCTCTCAGACTCAAATTCTTCACACTAAGGTCTGGGTGAGGGCAGGGGAGGGTCCACATCAGCAGAGTTGGGATGAGGCTTAATGAGATTGTGTCTATAGTACCAAACACACTGCTGGGCACTTTCCAAGCAATCAACAAATAGTAGTTATAATTACTATTATCCAGAGGACAACACAGATCTTAAACTTTAGTAAAATGAAGGTTAGTTAAACTTGGACCTGTTTCTCTTTTTCAGAGAGTGGAGCAGTACGGAACCTAGCCAGAAGGATGTTTCTATCATTCCCACCCAGGTAGGGACTTCTCATGTTGGACAAATGCCTCCCTTTGTCTGAGAAAGAGAGCAGATCATCACATCACCTTCCTGAGAATAATCGATCCCATATTTAAGGTTTTAAAGCTGACAGATGAAGGATCCCAAGGTATCATAACTTCTTGTATAAATTAGCAAGGGGAACTAAATTTTCCATAGCCTAATTGAATGCATTTAGAATGGAGTAAAAAAAAAAAAAAAAAAAAAAAAGACGGATACGTTTCCCCACAAGGAATGAATAAGGGAGACTCTCCTTTGTCCTCCTGAGGAAGGGTCTATTTTCTGTGATCAAACAATGCATGCATATTCTCTAGTGCATCCTGCCCTTCTGAGAGCTCTTGGATCCAACTTCTCCTTGACGTTCCTGTCTGGGGTCTCTGGATAATTAAAACGAGGGAAAAGGAGCCTGGTCCGTTCTACTCCTCAACATTTATGGCCAACAGACGAAGCATACATATGTCTGTGCAGCACTTCTCTCCCTCTGGAAATCCTCCAGAAGCTTTCCAAGCTCTAGCAATGTCGTTTTTTATTTTAAAAGAAGTTGCATCAAGCCTTCTAGGCAATTCCCAGCTTTTAGCCTGCTCCATAAAGGTAACCAAAGCCACAGAGGGAGCTTTGGGCCCCTTTTCCATGGGCCTGATAAAAAATTCTCTTGCTCTTTTGAAGGTGGCTTCGGTTGAGGACTAGGGTAAAGCAAGCAGTCTGATGTGGTTACACCAGTGATGGCAGGCAGGGAGTGAGAAGAAACAGTTCAGTTGCAGGTGTGCTGGCGCTGAGATGCCAGGGGGCCTTCCAAGTTGAGAGGTCCCGTGTGCAGTTGACCACATCTCTAAGAAACCCTGCTGGGAGGTACCCCTTATTTATGCTACAACTGAGGATGTCCTTTGGCCTTACATAATTGTAGTTGAAGGGTAATTTACAATATGAAATCCAAATATACTCAAATTTTGAATTAAGGAGAGTTCTGGCTTGGAAAGTACAAGGAACATAGGGAGAAAGGGAGAGAGAGGACTATGGGCAAGAACGAAAACAAGGCCAGGACACACAGAGGTGGAGCAAGAGGAAGAAGGAGCAGAAAAGCAGAAACACGCACACAGACACACACAGAAAGGAGTGACGAAATGGGAGAGAGGGGAAGGGAGGAAGGGGTGGTGGGGATGGAGGAACTGATAGGGCCTTTGGAAAGAGTCGGATTAAAGCATATGGAAGTGAATCTGTTAACTCAAGTTCAAAAGCTTCTACTTGCCTTGTTGCTTACTTGGATAATGGTCACTGAAATAAACTATGATCTGACATTTTTGCTAGCGTTTCCTAAATTAATCGCTATTCACAGTTTTTTGTATATTCTGACCACATATTAGTTTATCTTGTGCCAACGAAGATGGTCAAGTGCCCTAGGCAAACAGACAGAGATGTCTAGTACAACTTGCTGTGCAAATAGGCTGCTCTCTATTTGCACTGTCTGACATGGCAGCCGCCAGTCCCAATGGGTGCTGAGCATTTAAAAATGCAACTAATTCAATCAAAGAACTGAATTTTAAATTTTATTTAATTTTAATTACTTTCTCAGCTAATGATATGTATACCAAAGGGGATAAAAGTGAGCTCTATTATATAGTATACAAATGAACAGTTAAGAAATGCAATAGCTATGTAATTATTTTAAGGTATATTAGAAAACTATAACTAGCACATCAAATATGATTTCACAGGTATTGTATTGCTTAGAATAAGACAAAGTAAAATGATGCATTAATTTGAAGATAGATATTAAGTAAATACTAGTACATGGTACATAAGCATGGCACAAATTGTGAACGCTAAACGACTAAATGACTAAAGTCTGGGAGATACTAGACTAGACTGTGCCTTCCAAGTACATTATACTGAAGACTGGCAAAGGTCTATACTTTGTTACCACAGACTCACAGAGTAAGAGTTGTTCCTCCCCCTACCCCAGCTTTATTGAAGTAAAACAGACAATTAGTAGCTCATGTTTACATTGTACATTTCAATGATTTTTTTTTCCAATTATAGTTGGCATACAATAATATATTGTATGTTTCAGTTGTATAGCATAGTGATTAGAGATCTATATAACTCATGAAGGGGTCTCCCACTAAATCAAGCAGCTTCTTCCCCCTTACATAATTTTTACGACATTGTTGACTGTTTTCCTGATGCTACACTTTATATCTCCATGACTATTTTGTATCTATCCATCTGTACTTCTTAATCTCTTTGACGTTTTTCACCATCCTCCCCAAAACCCCCTCCCATCTATTATTCCTAAAAATATTCACTCTATCTATGAGTTTCTGTTTTTGTTGTTATTATTGCTGTTTATTTTGTTCTTAGATTCCATATGTATGTGAAATCATGTGGTATTTGTCTTTCTCTATGTGACTTCACTCAGCCCAATACCCTCTAGGTCCATGAAGGCAATATCTTTTTTCCACCACCTTCCTTTTAGTCTGTGTGTGTCTTTTAATCTGAAGTGAGTTTCTTGTAGGCAGCATATGTAGGGGCCTTGTTTTCTCATCCATTCGGCCACTCTGTCTTCTGGTTGGAGCACTTAATTCTTTTCCACTTGAGGTACTTGATAAATATGTAGTTATTACCATTCTTTATTCATGTTTTTGATGCATGCTTTTTCTTCTTAAAGAAGTCCCTCCAACATTTCCTATATTGGCTTGGTGTTGATAAATTTCTTTAGCTTATTTTTGTCTGGGAAGCTCTTTATCTGTACTTCGACTCTAAATGACAGCTGGATAAAGTACTCGGTTGTAGATCCTGGGTTTTCACACTGTGAATATTTTGTGCTAAGCCCTTGTGTCCTGAAAAGTCTCTGTTGAGAAATCGGCTGCCAGTCTTGTGGGTGCTCCCCTGTAGGTAACTAACTGCTTTTCTCTTGCTGCTTTTAAGATTATTATGATGTGTCTTGGTGTGGGCCTCTTTGGGTTCATTTTTGGGGGGACTCTCTGAGCTTCCTGGAGCTTCCTTCACCAGGTTAGGAAAGTTTTCCATTATTATTTCTTCAAATATATATTCAAGTTCTTGTTCTCCCTCTTCAGGTACCTCTATGACAGAGATGTTGTTACCCTTACTTTTGTCCCATAGGCTCCTTAAATATTTATTATAGTCTTGGTTACTTGGTTACTTTTCTTGCCATTCTGATTGGGTGTCCCTGGTTTCCCCATCCTCTATATCGGTGTTTCGACCCTCCTCTTCCTCCATTCTGTTGATTCCCTCTGATATACTCTTCATCTTAGACAATGTGTTCTTCATTTCTGACTGGTTCCCTTTTAAAATGTCCATTTCCATTTTTATGTTTTTTTAATCTCTTTGTTAAAGTTCTCACTGAGTTCATCTACACTTCCCCTGAGTTCGCTGAGCATCCTTATAACCAATGTTTTGACTCCATTCTTCCTGGATCTCTGTTCTGTTCTCTCATATGGGTTCTGTTTCTTTGTCTTCTCATTTTGGCCGCCTTTCTGTGTCTGTTTCCATTTACTAATCAAAGCTCCTAAGTCTTCTGCTCTTATTCACATGGCTTTGTATAGTAAGTGTCCAGAGGCACAATCCTGAGAGAGGTTCAGTTACAGGTTATGTTCAGCAAGCAATCCACAGATGCTGTGCTTATAATGGTCTCGAGAAGCCACACCAAAAACTGAGGTCAGCTGCCACCAGTGTGAGTCTTGGGACCACTCAGCAAGTGGCACAGGAATCGCCGAGGACACAACTGGATGTGGCTTGGATAAAGCCACGAGATGAGGGAGGCAAGGTTTGGGGGAGTCCTCTGGGGGAAGCGACCTCTGTTATCCAGTTTGATGACGTCTCAGCTATGGCGGCACTGCGTCAGCACACTGGGAATGGGGAGGGCTCAACAGAGGAACAATGGATACCGCCGGCACTTCTGCCCAGGAAAAAGCCTCGCCTCCGGCCCTTGATCCAATAACTTAGTGTCTTCCTAAGTCCCTGTTGTCCCCTTCCCTTACCCCCGCAGCCTACCTGGTGCTGGTGCTCAGAGCAAGCAGGTCCATCACCGCAAAAGTCCGCTCCCGGGCCCAGCGTCTTTAAGAGGCGTCTGCAGCTGCCCTGGCAGCCATAGTGTCTGCCCCATTCAGCCGCTGGGGACTGGGCAGCCTCGAGTCTTTGCTCACTCCTACCTTCAATCACTGCAGGGTAATTTCTTATTTCTCTCCCTAGTTGCACTGCTTCTGTTCATCTAGACCCCAGGCGACTCTGCTTGCTGTTTGCTTCATGTTTCCGTCTTAACTGTGATGTGGTCACAAGAGTGGATGAATGAAGCTTCTATCATCTACGACATTTTGCCCCCAGATCTAAGAGTCTTTTTTTTTTTTTTAATTGTTGTAGCAGAAGAGTGAGGTAGAAGAGGAAAGAGGTGTGAGACTGCAAAAATCTGACAAGAAAGCAGAAATTTAGGGCAATTCAAGCCAAGCTCTGCAGCTGTGGTAGATGCTATTGGGCCACTCACCACCAACACTCCAGCTCCTACATTTGCTTGCTGGGTGAATTGGAGTAAAATGGCGATGGTGATATTCCAGATACTGAATGGAGTAAGTAAGGCAGGTCAACATAGGCCACAAACTGTAGAGAACCAAATACAAATGTTACTCAATTTTATTCCCTCTTCTCTTTCCTTAGTGTCATCTCCTCTTCCAGGACAACACCTGGACCCCATTTCACTGGATTACAGATATTTTATTAAGAAATACAAATCAATTTCTATGCTTTTGGCTATCCCATTTCCTGTGGTATGTTGACCAGAGCCTTTCCACTTGGTTGCCAAACTTTCAGAGGCCCAGGATAAGTGGTCCATTATAAAACCTAGGTCTCCGACTATAGGTCTGATTGGGTTATTAATGTAGGGTGTGTGTAATCTTGCAAGGTCACTGCATCTGTTGATCCTCTGAAAAAGCTGCCAGGATTTTGCCAGAGTGTGCCCTGAGAAACAGCCAAGGCACAAATTAACACCTTCTTTCTGGCAATAGGAGCAATTCCTGAAAAAGCCACTTCCGCAAAACCCAAGGCAACCTGGACTAATCCAGGAGCCAAGACACAATTTATTACTTCACAAAGAACAGAGAATACTGACCCTGCAGCAAATGAGCTGGTAGGCTTTTTCCTTTCTCATATAAACTGCATCTCAGAGGCCTAATACTCTCAAGTTATAAGTGTAGGCTTTGAGAGAAATGCTTTAAATAGCCAAAGATTTGTAGAATGTCATGACTGAAGATACGGCAGTGATTGGGTCCTCCTCAATCTCTCATCTTACAGGTGAGACCACTGAGGCCCAGGCAGGGTAAGCAAGTAAACTGGCCGGGATGACACACAGCAATAGACAGTGGTCCAGCCAGCCCTGAAACCAAGGCGTTCAAGCCCCAAGATCACTTCTCTTCCCAGCGCCCCCAATATTTCTACTTCATTTGAATATCAATCATGTTCCCAAATTAATATTTTAAAAGAGATATTTTTCATTTAAAACTAGCAGAATCCAAAAGAGGATTCAGGCATTGCTTGGCAGATAAAGGTAGACCACATGAAAGGTTAATTTCTAAACTTTACAGACCATGTTCCTTTGAAAAGAGGTAGTATCTAACATAGGGACCAAAGTTGCAGTCTCTGCATCAGGGGGACACAGGATAGCACATTCACTCACTGCTGGTGAGAATGTAAACTGAAAAAATCATTCTGAAAAGAAAAAGGAATGACAGTATAAATGAAATGCCTTAAAAATGTCCAAACTTCAATTTTGACCCAGAATTTCACTTCCAGGAACTTTTCCTGAGGAAATAACATAAAAAGTGAGCAAACATGCACTTAAAGATGTTCTTTTACAGGAGGGTAGTAGGTAGTAGCAAAACTGGAAACAACTAAGTTCCTAACAGCAAAGTTTGGTTAAACAAATATACCCATCCATAAGCTGTTATATACCCGACAGAAAGGGGATCTATTAATATCGTCTAACAGAGAGACATTTTCATGATATGTTGTTTAAAAAGGCACATTATAAAGTACAGTATGTTCTCGTTTTTGTTAAAGTGTTTTTTATTTATTAGCAACCAATATAAATAAAATATCTGAGATTATCATTAGATAATAGGACCTAGGAGGTTTTAAAGTTTTCTTTTTTGTTGTTTCTATTTTCTATTTCTTTGCAATGGAAATGTATTGATGAATTCATAAAGAGTTTTTGAAGGTCTTAAAAATGAAACAAGTTTATTGTTTATGACCCAAGGTGAATACCACAAAAGAATAACCTTGATATCTTCTCTACTGGCAGGCTCCATGAGTCAGATGGTGATGCTTATCTCTGCTCCAACATCTGTCAAGCCCTCCTAATTACTCCTGTGGGTGGCCATGATAGAATTGGCTCTTTCCGTCAAAGGTACCATTACAAGCCTCATGCCCAGGACAGAAACGTGACCTCAGTGACCACTGCCCTTCCTTCCCTGGTACAAAGGAGCCTACCTTCTGCTCCCTTGCTGCTGTGCCCAACTCTTTCTCACCTTCTTTCTGTGCTGAGAGAGTGTGTTGCACCCAAAGGGACCCTAGGTCTGACATCAGCTGGCCTGAGTTCAAACATTACTTCTGCCATTTCTTTGCTGTACAACTTTAAGAAAGTGTCTTCACTTCTCTGAACCTGAGTTTCTTCTTTTATAAAGGTGTAATTTACACATAACAAAATGCACAATGCTTAAGTGTACAATTCATTGAGTTTGACAAATATTTACAAATATTACAGATATTTATAATTATGTAAATCCACCATCTTAATCAAAATATAGAACATTTCCATTACCCCGTTTCCATTACTCCTGCCCCTTTGGAGCCAATTTCCATCAACGGAGGCATCTACTTTCTGATTTATTTCACCACAGCTTAGACCCATCTGTTCTAGAACTGCATATAAATAGAATCCTGCAGATAAACTCTATTGTGTATGGCTTCTTTTGATCAACACAATGTTTCTGAGGCTCATCCACGTATTTGTGTCAGCAGTTTGTTCCTTTTTGTCGTGGAATATATCTGTTGTGTGAATATACCTCAATTTGTTCATCCATTCACCTACTAAATGGATCTTTGGGTTGTTTTCAGTTTTGAGCTATTATGAATAGAGCTGCTACTAACGCTCTTGCTCCAGTCCTATGTGTGTATGTACATGTGTGTACACATGTGTATACACACGTTTTGATTTATCTTCATTAAATACCTAGAAATGAAATTTCTGGATCGGTTCTCAAAGTGGTTGTGCTATTCTGTATGTCTACCAGCAATGTAAAAGGGTTCCAGTCTCTCATCCTCACCAACACTCGGTATTGTCAGTGGAGTGGTACTCCAGGTAGTGCATGGAGGTTTTCTTTTATCCCAAGGGTCAGGAGGTACTTCTACTTTGGCCCGTTTACTTGGCTTCAGGACCTTGGTTCTGTCTTGGGACCAGCCCAGTCTTTATGCCCTGCACATCTGGGATGGCCCACGACCTACTAGACTCAGTTCCTCATTCCTTACCCTAGAAATAATATTGCCGGTGTGCTCTGGGTGTAAGATGTGGAGTCTGTTTCCCAGGATAAAATATTAGCGCTGGCTTTGGCATCAAAGGTCTTTAGCAATTGACTTCCTGTAAAAAAATAGCTTTTGTTGTTTTTAAAATAAGTGTTCCAACAGGAAAATATATTTATATTTCCCCTACGAAATTAAAAAAATCAATAGAGAATAATAAGGATTACAAAGGTCGAAAATTCATTGCTATTTCAATGACAAGTTATTCCTAGTTAGAAAAAAGAACTCAGGCTCATGTGATTGGACTCTTTTATATGTTCATTCATTCACTCATTCATTCATTATTTATAGATCACCTCCTAGATGTGAGTTGCCATGCTTAGAGCTAAAAATATAAATAAGACTCAGACACAAAACCTTACTCTGAGAAGTTCATTGTCTGGTAAGGAAAGCTGACAAGTAAAAAATCCTTCCGTCTACTACCTGGAAAGTGTTATAATGCACATACAAGAAGCTATGGGAGGTCAGGGAGAAATGGACTATCCATTCCTGGAGGTCGTCAGAACATTGACAGTGACCATGATATTCCACAGAGAAGGCAGTACACGAGCAGTGCATTAAAGGATAAGTAGCAATATGACAGACAAGGAAGACAGGGAACAGTGACAACAGAAACTTGTTTCTCCAAACCTTGAACCTCTTAAGATGCTAGAAACAACTTGATCATAGAACTTGTACTGAAAGAGAGAGAGACAGAGAGAGAAAGAGACAGACAGAGAGAGAGAGAGAGAGAGAGAGAGAGAGAGAGACAGACAGAGAGAGAGAGAGACAGAGAGAGCCAGAGAGAGAGACAGAGAGACAGAGAGACAGAGAAAGAAGAGAAGAGAATGGAATAAAGAAATGAAGTAATGGCTCTTTAACAATTAAAAATAAGAACTTATACCTCAGTAAGCCATGATAAGATGGAGCATCCCCACTGCAGTGCTATCTGAGGTGAGTACATGCAAGGAGACGAAACAAGAAAGCAATAGATGGTCTCAGTCCAGAGTGCCCTGTACTGTTTCTCCTTAATACTGTCCGGTTTGTGTTTGACTACTATATGCCTCACATCTGTGGAAGGAAAGACCAGGTCTGTTTTGCTTACTGTTCTACCCCAGAGCTATGCTGGGCACATTTAACCACTCAGTATTCATTAAAGAAACAAACGCATGGAGCCTGAATGGGAGGCAGCTGAAGGTGGCGCTGTTCCTGCCGGTAAACCACTCACCCTGCATGTCAGGGCCTTCTATACCTGGATCCCTATCTGTCCATTTTCATCCTGTGTTAGCATTTTGATTCTTGCTCTGCATATTTAGCATTATTTAAACCACTACAATTTGAGGTGATCTTAGAATATTCTATGCTTGTTTGAGGAAAGATTTGGTGGGGTGGGAATTCTTTTGTAACAGAAAAAAATTTAAAGCATTCCCTGGCTCAAAGCACTT
>NW_006442512.1:4313943-4315106 GCF_000325575.1 Pteropus alecto
AAGAAGCTCTCCTAGGAATCCAACCCAGACAAAGTATAAATGTATCTGACATCTAACTGAGCATGAAATAGTTAACACTATCCTCCCCTGGTTTCAGGTGCTACAGAAGTAACTTCTGTTATTTCTGAAGAAACGTCTAAATGGAATTCACTCTTTTCTTGCAAAACTATATTCCCAGGCAAACCCACCTTTAGAATGGGCCTGCACAGAATGTGAGTGGACAGAGGCCAAGGGCAACCCACCCTCAGGGAAATGCAAATCAAAACCCCAAAGAGATGCTACTTCACACCTGCTAGAATGGCTGTAATCAAAAAGGCAGGTAATAACAAATGTTGGCCAGGATGTGGAGAAACTGGAACCCTCATACATTGCTGATGGGAATGTTAAATGGCTCAGCTTCTTTGGAAAACAGTCGAGCAGTTCCACAAAAGATTAAATGTAGAGGTGCCATATGACCCAGCAATCTCACTCCTAGGTATATATATAAGAGAAATGAAAACTTACATTCACACAAAAACTTACACACAAATGTTCAAAACAGCATTATTCATCATGGGCAAAAAGTGAAAATGACCCAATAGCCATCAACTGATGAACAAATAAACTAGCATATCCATACAGTGGAATATTACTCAGTCATAAAAGAAATGAAGTACTGATACATGCTAAAACATGGATGAACCTTAAAAATATTATGTTCAGTGAAAGCCAGTCATAAAAGACCACATATTGTGAGATTCAATTTATATGAAATGTCCAGGGTAGCAAAACTATAGAGATCGAAATCAGATTAGTGGTTGCCAAGGCTTGGGGGTGAAGGTTTGGGAAGAAATAAGAAGTGATTGCTAATGGGTATAGGCTTTCCATTTAGGGTAATGAAAATGGTCTAAATTGATAGTGCTGAATACAACCTTGTGAATACAGCACAAACTACTAAAATGTACACTTTCAAGGTGTAAATTGTATGATATGTTAAATATACTTCAATACAGTTGTCATATATTTTTTTAAAAAGCCAAAGTCTAACCCAGAAGAGAAGCAGAGAGAATGTTCAGTTATGAGGGGAAGGCCAGACTGTCCCAGGACTCACCATTCCCTAGGTGAGGAAGAGTTCAAGGTAACCTCAGAACCACTCTAGCAATTTAATTCTCCTTTTGTTTTAC
>NW_006442512.1:4315150-4325462 GCF_000325575.1 Pteropus alecto
GGGGTCTATGTACTATTAAGCTAACTCTTGGGAAACGATACAGGTGTGCTGTCTAATATGGTAGCCACCAGCCACATGAGGCTATTTAAATTTCATTTATTAAAAATGCAATAAAATTTAAAATTCAGTTCCTCCATCGCACAAGTCACATTTCACATGCTCAATAGCCATGTGTGGTTCATGGTAACCACACAGCACAGATATAAAACATTTTCATCATCTTGGAACATTCTTATCAGACGGCACTGCTCTAGATGGCTCGTGCGGCTACTGGGAGGGTCCAACATTTCGACCAATCCTTCTAGCTCTTTAAAGTTCAGAGTTAAAAGAACTCTTTACAGTATTGCTGTAGATAAAAATCTGCGTCTAGACCAGGCACAGAAACAGGTCCCTGAAAGAACAGAGCCGCAGCAAGGCCTGTTCCTGTGTGGGTGTGTCACTCCACACATATGCAGTTGCTTTGTCCCCCTGGGATACTGGCTGCTTTTTATTCCTTCAAAAAGGAAAGAAAGAAAGAAAAGAATTCCAGTATTGTTTTTATAATACTGGTGGAATAATAAACAATTGTTTAATGTTCCAAGTTGAGAGATTAAGCCCCTAGGGGAATAGGAGGGAAGATAAATCAATATTTACCAGTAGTCCTTATCCTACGTTAAATATTAGCTTAAACTTAAAAACCCATGGTTTTTGTAGCCGCCTTTCCTTAGGCCCACATTTCACTGGTCTCTTGTTCTTGTAGAGAAGTAATCATTTCAGAAGCAATGGGAAATAGTTGAACCATGTCCATTATATATGTTTTACTGTTGTCTTTAATAGTTACTGTAAAACGTAGGGGTCACAGGAAAACATGGCCAGACAGAAAGGATTAAGATTGTGTAACACAGCAACACATAAATGTCAGTGGGATTCAACCACTGGTATGACCAATAAAGCTGCCGGGTGAGCAAAATGAAGAGTCATTTGCTAGAAATTTTGATTTGTGAGCTGAACTGGGGGTCTCAGATTTCACAGTTTTGCGTTAACCCTCAAAACTAGAGACGCTGGCAGCCCCTACTCATCCCATTCAGACATAATCGGGACTTCCACACCAAAGGAAGAATGCGCCGTGTGCAGAACCGGCCATTTGCTCAGTTTGCGCAACCACACCCCGATCTCTTAGCCCCTGGGAGAGCATCAAAACTCAGTGTGCAGAGAAGCCAGAAGAAAGTCTCAGTACAGAATGTGAGCCAAAAACAGGCCATTATATAACATTGGTTAGATGGTCCACACAGCAGAGTTCCTATTGCATATTAAAATATTCATGGGTATCATTATCCCTGGGGTCTTCAATAAAGATCCTTTATAAACACTAACTGAATAAAACTCCTGACACCGTCTTCACAAGAGACGTGTATTAAATACCAAGCTTTTCTTATCAATGCTGAGGCTAAACCCTGAAAGGTGAAATAACTTGCCTTTAAATCATGGTGTGCCAGGAAGAGTCCAGGTGTGCTGGCATCTGAACCTGCTTTGTAAAACCTCATTATAATTGTATAGCATATGACAAGAAATACAATCATCATACAAAGAATTTGGGAAGTTAAGTGGTTATTTAATCAAAGTCACTTAAATGATTTATGGCTAGAAGGATCAAAGAATTAATGTTACGAAATTAAGCAAAAGCCAAATGAAAGCAGTGGAAGAGGTGGGGTGGGGGGGGAATATGGTTTTCCCACGTTTTAAAACTCTTTTGTGAAATCGAGCTCAAATGATTTAATGTTTGCAATGAAAATAAATCTCTTCCCCTCCCTTCAGAGGAAGGAAAAATGACAGAATTTGTGTTGTTCAACTCAGTGAGAAGACCCTGGCCTTTAAAGTCTCCTAATCCTCCCACCCTATTCCCAGTGTTAGCTACAAAAGGGAGGCAAATCTGAGAGAAGGAGGGAGGAGAGAGAGAGACAGAGACAGACAGAGAGAGAGAGAGAGAGAGAGAGACAGACAGAGACAGACAGACAGAGAGAGACAGACAGAAAGTCCTTTCATTGATTAGATTGTCGAGAGAGAGAGAGAGAGAGAGAGAGAGAGAGAGAGAGACACACACACACACACACACACACACACACACACACACACACACACACACACACACACACTGGTATTTCCAACCCCTGCCTCAGACCACTACCAAAAGTCCATGAAAATGCCCAGTGAGATCGACCTGGTTGCCAGACCCATAAACAACCCACAAGGAGCACAACTCTTTTTCCTTACTTCTTGTCCCCTTGCTTCCCTTAATTTGGCACCATACCCATTTATTTGGCTCCACTGGAAACAGAAGCCATGTTTTATTTCTCCTTATTCCCATTCACACTCCTCCCCATGCTCCTTATAACAAAACATGACTCAGCCACATCACCAAACACATCACACTCATCCTCTGGTATCAGAGCCCAGCACATGGGAAAAATCATTGATTTTTCAGTTCAAATAAAATTAAAAATTTGATGGTCACCTGAAGTAGACGATGAGAACTCTAATTGTCATTCACAATGCAAAAGACTGCTTGCTGGCTCTACTCACAAGGATTGTCCCCAGGCTACAGGTGAGTTAAGGTCTACCGAGAGACCAGGGTGCAAAACAAAAAATGAGGCTGTCCCACCTTACGTCACTTTCGTGTCTATTCTTAAGCCAGATACCATTACCCACACCTTCCTGCCGCTCGCTCCTATACCTTACTCAGCTGTTATCTCTGTACAAAGGCCTTCCCTGACCACGTACGCTAAAATGGCATCACCTACACCATCTCCCTCTAGCCTCTTCTTCCTATTTAACTTTCCTTTACAAAAGTTATCGTCACTGACGTTCTAAGTCTGTATATCTATCTGTTAATGATCTGTCTCTGTTCTTTAGAACATAAGCTCCATGGGGGCAGGGACTTCTGTCTTGTTCACATCTGTCTGTTTCCTCAGTGCCTGTCCTTTTAGTAGCCCTTCAATAAGTACTTATGGAATAAATAAATTGATGAACAAATAACTGTCATTCGTTGAGAAAAGATTTACCAAATACCTAATTATCATATTTATTGAGTGCTTACGAGATACCAGACACTGCGCTGAATACTTTAAATTCATTGAGTTCTATCAACGCAATTTTCTATCAATAAGTAATGTTGTTTTTAATTAATAAAAAATGAACTCTAATGTAAACAGTGGGTGATGTGTCAGTGTGTACTACTTTCGTGGAGGATGTTATTAGCAGGGGAGGTTATTAATGGAGGAGGTTATGCATGCATGACGGCAGGGGGTATGTGAGAAATCTCTGTATCTTCCTCTTACTATTGCTGCGAATCTAAATCTGCTCTGAAAAAATAAGTCTTAAAAAAAGTCTCTTGCCCAATATAGAAGTGACACATGCCCTAAGGTTATTCATTATCTCCTCTTTTCTCCAGCATGGAAAGCTTACTATGTTCATTTCATTTTTAAGAATATTCATAATATTTATGTGCTGAAGCCTGCTGAAGAAAAAACAAATTTAAAGCCAGTAAAACACCACAACAACCATATTTAAACATTTTCATTTAATCTAAATAAGTCAGCTGTATAGCTTATAGATGAATCCTCCAAATAGGTAACAGATGGTAAGCTTTTCCAGGGAAAGTATCTTCAGACTCAACACCTAACTAGGATCAACTACTTTTCTTAATGAAGAATCCATTTAAAGTTCTTAGTTAATTTCATATTAAGTGGTTTCTACTGACTAGAGGATAGAGTATGGTGTCTAATATGGTGAAAACAGATAATGAAATATGTGGGGTTTGGAGACCAACACACCCAGGTTTGATGTCTAGCTCTGCCACTAACCAGCTGTGTAAAGTTAAGCAAGATGCTTTACTTCTTGGAGACCAAATATCCTTGCTGCTCAACTGTCATAGTTTAACTAATAAGTAATAATTGTTTGGTCTGGGGGTTGATTTTACTTCACTTAAAAGCTAATGAATTACTCTGTTGCTAGCAGAAGATATGGGACTCCTGAGTCATAGACAAAATACTTCTTACTCATGATAGAGCAAGCAGCATGGATGTGAGCATTTGCATTGGTTACCCTTGTCCCCAAGTCCATGGGAGATAGATGTTGTACATGCAGTGGGTTTGTACATGCAGCTGAGTAACACTTAGCTTGGGGAATGTGATGCTTTTATAGCAAATAATAAGCAAGCCTGCCTTTCTTTCTGGGGTAGCTCTTACCTCATTTCTCAGGGTGGCTTGCTGAGAACACGACCCTGAAGAATGGCTCAGGTAAAAAACAGTCATATTCTCTCATAAGAGCATGAGAGAACCATGGAGGGCTGTCTCCCAATAATAATGTGATTAAATTATGCCCCACAGTGACTACAACATGGTATCTAAAGATGTTACCTGCCTTTCTCTTTTCTCTTTATCTCAGACATCCTTCTTTAAAAAAAAAATCCATCTTTTTTTTTTTTTTGTATCATCACTCAAGGAATTCTAAAATATTTGTGATGGGAGGCATTTTAGAAATCAAATGGTTGTGAAATCTTAGGAAGCCATTACAAATTACACAGAAATTTTTTTAATGAATGGAGGAGTCACTCATATAATAGTAGAAGAAAAGGAAGGATCCAAAATTATACAATTGTTATAAGATTATACAATAATATCTAAAATACTCTGCATACACATGATAGTTTTCTGTATTTTACAAAGTCTATAATGTTTTTACTGTGTTTTACTTAAAATGTCTTATATCACTTCTCTGTTCTGAAGAAAATGTGATGTTCTAGTTTGGCCCGTTCATTTCACAGATAAGAAACTGAGAAGTAAACAGGTTAAGTGACTTCCCCAGATTCCTAGCAGGTCCTCTGCAGAGTTGGTACTGGAAAGCACACCCTCTGATTTCTAGTGCTGTATCTTATGCCTTATCCTCTAGGGATTTACAAGGGGCAGCAGGGCAGAGATGGATATGGAGGTTCTGGCTAAAGTAACTATGAACCTCTGAACGTGGGGGAAGCAGTTCTTTGTGTACTGAATGACTGCTGGAAGCTGGACTCAAGTTCACTTGCCCATTACTACAGTGGATAGAAGGGAGGGAGAGGATGGATTCCCTTAGGTCTGAACTTCTTATGGTAAGCCACTCATTGTTAATAGTTGGCAGCCAGCCAAGATGTGGCTAAACCCTGAGCAAAGAAAGCTCTGAGATTCCAGTAGGTAGGCTGAGGTTGGGCTCTGGCACAAAATCCTGAAGGACTGGCTTCAAGTTCTGGAGTCTGCCTGAGCTATCTGAATTGCTTGTCTAGACAGTTCCCATTTCATTGGACAATTAAGTGGTCCTCCCGCTCTCTTAGCAATGTTCACAATTCATGTAACACATCCTTCTCAGCCATACACTTATTTATCTCTCTTCCTCCCTCATAATTGTTTTCAAATGACATTATTGCACCATCGTATTTTTAATTTTATTTTTTAGGAGCAATGACTTTGCTAGGATCTATTTCAGGAGGAGAGCACAACAAAGTTATTAGAAGATTTAATTGGGGTTTGGTCAGTTAGCTCAGTTGAGCTAGAGTAGAGTTTACTCAGTAGAGTTAGAGACACCCTTGGAGTGTCATGGAGTTTATCTCTAAAAGTCCTACAGTATCATTCTGGTCCTGCTTCCATGGGGAGTGTATCTGGAGAGAGCATCTGGCTTTCTGACATGTTACAGACAACTTGAGTTAACATTCCAACATTGAGTACTGTTTTGTTTTTTTTTTCCAGGCATGAGGAATATAATGACCAAAGGTCTGGTCTTTGCCTTCATAGAGTTTGGGGTCTAGAGGAGGCAGATGAAGTCTGCAGTGGCAATACATTGAGATAACTGGGAGAAACTGAATGACCCCTCCTCTCTTCTCAGACTTTACCTTTCAAACTTTGGGACAGTGGAGGGAGCAGTGTCCCCAGCTAAGAACATATCGGAGGGAGGAGAGCTGAGTGTCCTTGAAAGGAAAACACATAGCTGAGTCAGGCCTTTCAATACGGACTCCGGAAAAACCTTGTGTTCTGCAAAATAGTGCCCTTAAAAATAGTATAGTTTATGGCAAACTAAAGGCAACCATTTAAAATCTATGTAATTTTGTAACCAGAGGCCAGCAAAACTAATAATTGGTTCCTGGTAGTCTTCCCCCAAACACATAACCCCAGTCTTTCTAGCAGGAAGCTTAAAGTTCTGGAGTCTGCCTCAATGGATATTAAAAGTGAACAAAAACAAAAGAGTGGCAGAGCTTGCTTGCAGATGCCGAGGCAAGGTGATGAAGCAGAACTCTGGGGCAGTGGGTAGCCATTAAAGGGCACAGCAGGAAGCACAACTAACCATGGTCCTAGAGCCCCACCAAGCAGGAAATGTGCTTCTTCTCCAGGGCACCCTACTTATGCACTCCTTTTTAATTTGCTTAAAACAGTTATCTAAAGGCTTCCACCGATGCAGCACCCTACTGAATTTTTTTGCTTATGTTTTTGTCTTTTGTATTTATGTCCTATTGAAGTTTATAAGTCTGCTCCTGTTATTCTACCTTCCCCTGCCTTGGAAAAATCACAGATGAATCAATTTAACTTCTATGGTATGTTGACATCATTCCTTCTTTTACCAGTCATCTGTGAACTAACCCATGTCACAAGAACAACAGATGTAACAGGACAGAGTGCACTTCACAGGACAGATGAGCCTAGTACACAAACCCCATGAAACTCTGGCAGAAATGTCTAGCCATGGCAAAGGCCTCGGGCCAGTTCAGGCCAAGAGATACAACTGCTATTCAAGCAACCATTAGTGATGGAATGGAAACATTAGACAATAATGGACATTGTGGGATATAGTAGGATCTGTGTTTCCTATATGCAACCTGAAGGCTTAATGTATTATATAGTTTTATGTGGATTGCATTGATTTTCGTAATCTTGCGTTGATATTCTTTTATGGGATGGAATGTCCAGTGTAGGATTCTTCTACTGGAAGGATCCAAAGTGTGGACAAGACAGGGCACCTGCAAACAACCTGGACTTGCCTGGCATGGGAGTTGCAAAGTAGAGCCAAGCTATGGCGACAAATTTACTGTCTCTGTCTGTTCAAGGGCTGCTGCTTTTGCAAGTACATGGGGAAGTGAGAGTGAAGAAATCGATAGAACTCAGTATTTAACCTGGGCAGGGGGTGGAGGAATGGTGCTGAAACGAGTCACTCAAGGAAAAAGCAAAAACCAAAATCCTGCTTGCAAAAGAGATTTGACTCCCAAGATCTGAACTAGTAAAGATGCAACTAGGAGGTAAGGAATAAAATGAGAATATATTAACTAAACTATAAAATCCTTGTGAGAAGGGACCAACTCCTGACACCATGTCTGAACAGGGAAGACGCACAGTGAATTCTATTGTGTGAACAAAAACATTCAATATGACAGTGGGCACAAGCCACATTTAGAAAACATGGTCATGCATTTTTTTCCTCAAAAATAAACAAACAAAAACCATTTTAACAACCTAAATTTTTTTTTAAAAAAAAGGATTTCAAATTCTTTTGTTGCTTGCTTCTCAAAACAAAGTGATTCTGTTTATATAAAGTAAACAATAGGCCTCAATTCCAGCCTCTGGACGATCCTCCTCACACCTCTTCATTAAGTCCAAACTGATGGCTATTAATCACTCCAGGGCTGCCAAAAGCTTCTTGCACTTTCCAAATTGCAGTGCTTTCCTTTTGCAAGATCAGATAACTGTGTTATTTGGCTTTTCATTAAAATTTGCCTTACCTATTTGAAACATATTTTTCCATCTCTGTTTCTGTTCCTATACAAACTTGAATCACTTATACTTCCTTTACTTTTGCAAAATTTTTATTTTAAAGTTGGAAGCTTTTGATTTTTGAACTTTTGCTTTTGACCATTACTTTTCCTTTTTGCATTTGCTATTTGAATCACAAATTCTGACCCTGTTTGATTTGGCTGTCTATTTTTGGCTGCCATTTTTCTCCCATTTTTTTTCTATATTTAATTTTGCATTTCATTGCTTTAATACCTTTTCCTAAGACCCAAGAATGTCTTTTAAAAGTGCATGTCTATTTAGTGCACTCTCTTTGACAATGTTTAAGCAGATACTCAATAAACCTCTATAAAGGGAGAGACTGGTGCTAGTAAAGCAAGAGAATAATTAGGGGAACAGAGTCTCAGCTAAGATATGAAGGAACAGAGTTCTGACGATGTTGAAAGAGGACCTCTATACCTCTGAATGTGAGCTGAGAGGATGGCAGGTTGGCCATAAGGATGGGAACATGTTGGGGTAAAGGCAAAGACTGCGGTCAAAAGACGTAGTCAATGTTAATATTCCCAATGATGTCAAGTAGATATCATGTGCCGTCTGCTATGACGTGATGAGAAGGGCACTTTACCTTTCTGGTAGTCTTCCCCCAAACCCATAACCCCAGTCTAACCATGAGAAAACCTCAGACAAACCCATTTTGAGGAACACGCTAGAACATACTTGACCATACTCCTTGAAACTGTCAAGGGCATGAAAAACAAAAAAGACTGAGACATTGTCACAGACCAGAGGAGACTAAGTAGACATGATCACCTAATACAACGGGAGATCCTGGATTGGATCCTGGAACAGAGGAAGGACAGTAATGGTAAACTGGTGATCTGAATTGTGTGAAATTTAGTCAACGTCGGCTTCTTGGTTTGACAAACGTGCCTTGGTAGTGTCAGGAAACACTGACACTGGCTAAGCAGCTCACAGGAACTCTCTGTACTCTCTGAAATCTAAAATTATTCCAAAATAAAAACTTTAATAAAAATTAATCCAAATAATAAGTTATTCCCAAGCTACTTGTATGTATGGCTTTAACCACTGGCTCCACTTTTTCATTTCTTTTCTCGACTGCCTATAATTATTTGCACACTTTGTGTGATAAATACGTGGCTTTAGTTTTTATGCTTCTAAAATTGTTTCTTCTGAGGTCGCTTGACTTAATTAAGATGTCCTTTCATTTTCTCATCAATTCTTTCCCATAACTCAACAGTGGTAACCATCCTCACTTTTAACTGTCTCAGTTTACACAACGCGGTACGCATACATTCATTCATTCCCTACATGGATATTGAGAGGCCTACCATAGGCTGGGTCTTGAGCTACCGCTCGACGTACACTGGTGACTTAGAGTCCCAGCTCTCAAGCCATCAAGATAAAAAAAAGGTTAAATTCTTCTTGATCTGCTTATCATAAAACGAGGGCATGTAGCAAGGGCCTTGTTGAAACTTTAAGGTATGATTTGCTCTGCTATTTGAAAAGCCTTCATTTTCTACCATTCTTTTCCACCTCTCCCTTCCCTCCTCAAGCTAAGACCATGTTATATGCACCCTAAAATCATAATTTTCTGAGTAACTGGGTTCCACATACTGGCTGCATGATGAATGACAGAACTGGTCCTTCATGGCCACATGAGTTAAGAAATTTCAGCACAAAGATTCCATTTTCCTGTTTTGTGTATGATTTTTGTTTATTGAAAAAAAAATGGAGAGTTGCTTGGACCCGGACAAAATGGCATAGATGATGGAAGCTTCGTTCATCCCTCTGGCGACCACATCAAATTAGACAGAACAAATAGAAAGTAGAGTTGCCTGGGGGTTTAGAGGAACAGAAGCCCTACAACTAGGGAGTAAATAGGACATCACCCTGCAACGGTTGGAGGTAGGAGGGGCAAAGATGCAAGGCTGCCAGTCTGAGTGGCTGAGTGGAACAGAACCCATGGCAATGGCAGTGGTAGCCAGCAGCTGCCTCTTAAAGGGGCCAAGTCTGAGATAGGACTTTGGTGGTGATGGACTTGCTTGCTCTGAGCACCAGCGCCTAGTCGGCTGCTCAGGGTGGTACTAGGGACTTACAGGGGGACACCGAGTTGTCAGAACAAGGGCCAGAGGTGAAATTTTCTCTTGGGCAGAAGTGCCGGTGGTATCCATTGTTCCTCTGTTGAGCCATCCCCTCCACAGTGTGCTGACACAGCCTCGCCATACCTGAGACATCATCAAACTGGATAACAGAGGTCACTCTGCCCAGAGGATTCCCTGAATCTCTGCCTTCCCTAACTTGCGTCCCTACCCAAGCAACATCCGGTTGTGTCTTCAGCGAGTCCTGTGCCACTTGCTGAGCAGTGCCAAGACTCATACTTGTGGCAGCTGACCTCGGTTTCTGGTGTGGCTTTTTGAGGCAACTATAAGCGCAGCATCTGTGGATTGCTTGCTGAATCTTAACAGGTGGCCCTGGAGGGGCACAAGCTGGAGATAACATTGGCCCGCTGC
>NW_006442512.1:4326333-4346091 GCF_000325575.1 Pteropus alecto
TTTGAAGAAAAGATAAAGAGCTTCCCAGACAAAAATAAGCTAAATGAATTTATCAACATCAAGCCAGTATTACAGGAAATATTGGAGGGACTTCTTTAAGTACAAAAAACATGTATCAAAAAACACAAATCAAGAAGGGTAAGGTAATAACTATATTTATCAAGTACCTCAAGTGGAAAAGAATTAAGTGCTCCAACCAAAAGACAGAGTGGCCGAATGGATGAGAAAACAAGGCCCCTACATATGCTGCCTACAAGAGACTCACTTCAGATTAAAAGACATACACAGACCAAAAGGAAAGGGATGGAAAAAGATATTGCCTTGATGGACCTAGAAGGTATTGGGCTGAATGAAGTAAGTCAGCTAGAGAAAAACAAATACCACATGATTTCACATACATGTGGAATCTTAAGAACAAAATATACAACAACAACAACAACAAAAGTGGAAACAAACTCATAGATACAGAGAATATATTGAAGGCTACTAGACCATGAGTTGAATTTGGGAATTGAGGGAACACGGTGAAAAAGGGCAAAGGGATTAAGAAGTACAAATGGATAGATATGAAATACTCATGGAGATATAAAGCGTAGCATAAGGAAAATAGTCAACAATGTTGTAAAAATTATGTAAAGGGGAAGGAGGGTACTTGATTTAGTGGGGTGAACACTTCATTAGTTATACAGATCCCTAATCACTCTGCTGTACAACTGAAACTAATATATTATCGTATGCCAACTATAATTGAAAAATCTCATTGAGTTGTACAATATAAATATGAACTACTAATTGTCTATTTTACTTCAATAAAGCTGGGGGAAAAATGGGAAGTTTGGCTTCAGGAGTGGATTCAGTACTTCTTTTGGCTTTACTGTGCTGACTATCCCTCAAAATTCTCAATTCGGGTCCCAAGAGCAAATAAATTAGGCCATGACCCCTAATAGAAAGAATAGAAAGAAGACCAGTGTTGCTCAAGCACAAATGCTGGGGGGAGGGGGAGGAGGAGTGTGGAGAGAAGGTCAGAAGGTTCTGCAGGAGTCGAATCAAGGTTCTCTAGGCCACGGCAAGGACATAGGGTTTTATTCCTCAGGGAACATTTCCACTCAGGATCCCTCCGCTAAGTCCTCAGGACCTGGAAGGTGACATTCCAGGGAGGGGTCAGGAGGTCAGTAGAGAGGAGGGGCCCAGACCCCTCTTTGCTGAAGATGCACCATAGTCAGGACCTGCAGCAACTCCATGAATGTGTGGGTCCCAGCCAGGCCGAAGGCGCTCTCCTTGTCAGGACCTTCCTGGCATGGTGGAAGGTGTGCCTTGTTGTTTTCACTTTCAGACCAGACAGCTCCTAATAGGTGGGCTCTGACTCCCGAGGCAGAACAGCTCCATAGAAAGGCCAGGTCCTGAGGCCTTAGCAGAGGGGTCCTGAGTGGAAATGTTCCCTGAGGAATAAAACCCTATGTCCTTGCCATGGCCTAGAGAGCCTTGATTCGATCCCTCTGACCTTCTCTCCACACTCCTCCTTCCCCCTCCCCCCAGCATTTGTGCTTCAGCAACACTGGTCTTCTTTCTATTCTTCAAACACACTGGAATCTTTCTTGCTGCCTTTGCACATGCTGATTCCACTGCCTGGAGTAGTCTTCCTGTTAGATCTTCACAAGGCTTCATGTTAAACCTCACCTCAATATCTCCTCCTGAGAAAGGGCTTCTCTCCCATCAGTCACTATCACAAGAACCTATTTCAGTGGTTCCCAAACTTCCTGGTTTATGGTATTCAACGTGCCAGTAATTTTTTTTTTTCATGGAAAACCTAGACTGAAAGAAATACCTAATAATTTCATTTATTAAATAGTTAGGTCCAAACAACTTGACAATAGCTTTCACAGACTCTGATAGTGGTGTTGTTTCCCTAAAATATATAAAATTTCCTGTGATACCCAGTGAATTTATTGTAGCACCCCAGGATACCTAGGCACACAGTTTAAGGAACCATGGTCCTATTTTATTTGCTTTATGGCATTTTCCCTCTATCTAAACAACTTTTTAATTTGTTTACTGGCTTTTTATCTGGTTTTCCTCACTAGGCGTTAAGCTAGGAGGTGAACAAGAGCTGGTATCTTGCCTGTCTTGTTCACCTACATATATATAACATAATACACAAAGCAGGCACTTGACACTGTTTGAATGACTGTGAAACAGAATGGGAGCTCAGGGAAGGCTTCCCAGTGGATAGGACACCTGGCCTGGCCTAAATGAGGAGTGAGAGTGAACCAGGTGAGTAAGCCAGGGGATGGAGACATTCTAGGTAGAGAGAACAGGATCCAGAGATACCATGACCCTTGCAAAGTGTGGGGTGATTGCTGCACAGCCTTTGGGGGAGTGGTGGGAGACAGATCATGAAATCCTTTGTGGGTGACCTTCCAAATCTGCATGGGATCCTGGAAGCATCAGGGAATGACATAATTTAAGGCTGTTCTAAGACCTCCCTGGCAGGATGAGGACAGTGGACTGTGGAGCAGGAAAGAGACCAGGGCACCAGTCAGGAGGCCACTGGGCCAGCTGCTGAGTGAAGATAAGCAGCACTCCACTGCTTAGGGCAGTGGGAAAAGAAAGGAGAGAGGGGAGAAGGAAGCCTAAAGAAGGTAGAACACACAGGGCTTGGCGAATCCCCAGATGATTCTCCTGGATGAATTTTCAGGATAAACATTAGGACCAGGCAGGGGTTTCTGATTAGTGTATCAAGGACATAGCTGTACCATTAGCCCAAGGAGCTCCACAGGAAGAGCAGATTTAGTGGGGATGAACCAAGTGCATAAGGGCTGAGTTTGAGCTGTCTGAGGGACAGGCAGGCAAAGCTGGTCAGTGGACCATTGGGTATTTGGATTTCAGGCACAGGAGAGAGGTCCGGGATCAGCAGCCCCCAAAGTCAATGAGACCTGGATTAGCTTTGCGAGCTCTTTTCTCTCTGGTGGCAGACATCGTGGGGGCTATAGAGGTTGGGTACTGGAGACAGAATCCTGGACAGCAAGCTCGAGAGAGCCAGGCAGAGAATAAATCAATGGGGGTGGACTCCCTCTGCCTGCATGAGCTCAGGGTTCCAAACTTCACTGACTTTCAGAACCTACTTGCCTGGTCTCTGCAGAGATCACTCTGAAGGTGGAGACAGCATTCTTACACAAAAGGTGACTATGGCACAACTTGTGGGCTGCCTGTAGAAATTAAACTTGGATTATAGGATGAATTCTTGCTGAAAATGGTGGTGCTGCCTTGTCCCAGTCGAGTTTGGGTTTCAAGTGAACCAGTGGCACTCTGTGACATCTCCCCAGTCAGAGAACTCCTATATCTTCATCTTCGTAACACGGACAGCTTATTTCTAAAGCAGCAAACCTCAGAACGGGAGCATCCTTACACAAGGCTTTAAAGGTTGGCCTTCCCTTGCCTCTGAAGGTTTTACTTAGGGCAAGTCTGGGCCTAAAGAAGTCTCCAATGGGTAAAGCCACACGACTCCTTAGGACCAGAGCTAGTCATCCCCAGGATTGTTGCTGTTGGAACCAAAGAGAGGGATACTAGAGGTAGTCAGGAGTCAGAGTTAGATGCTGGGGGCTCCGAGAGTACCTGAATTTGGGCCTGAGGTTGGACTTAGTTAACATGAGCTGAGACTGAGCAGAGAGGAGAGCATGCTACACTTGGCACATGGGACCAGAAAGATAAATGTGAATCAGAGATTACATAAAAGGTGATGGTGGTCAAGACAAGGTAGGGGTCTTGAGTAGACACTGCTAGTTTCCTACACAGTAACCTTACTTGACTTTTTCCTTACCATCAGCACATGACACTGAACTTGTTGGTGCAGCAGTGTGGGCAGCCAAAAATCTACATTTCCCAGCCTCTCTTACAGCAAGCAGTGGTCATGTACAGTTTTGGCCAATGAAATATAAGTGAACATTGCTAAGTGGGCTTCTGGGAACACATTGCTGGCAGCCATTTTTTGCCCTTCTTCCTGGTGGGAACATAGATTCAATGCTAAAGAGGGGCAGCCACCTTGTGATTACACGGCACCAAATTTGAGGGAAAAGCTCACGCTCTAAGGAGGAATGGGCAGAAACATGGGAGGGGCTTGTGTCTCTAGGTGGGCATCAATCCTGAAACGCAGAAATGTAAATTTCTGAATGGTAAAATGGTAACAAGTCAGGAATTACGGAGGAATGTATACTCATTTCCTCAGTGGCAAAAGCCAGTCCTTAGGTGTGGTGGGCTTGAATGTAACCACAAAAGCTACCCGAGATCGCCTGTCTAGAGGGGGAAATGATGTCACCCGACTCCCATAAATGCTGACCACAGGCAGGAAGCTTCAGAACTTTCTTCAGCCATTCTCTTAGTGCTGCAACTCTAAGGTGATTTCTCTCCAAGGAAAGGTTTTCTTGTGAAAAGAGAGAAGCCAGAGCCTTCCACGTACCTGGCATGCTCACACCAATGCCATGGCAGTTGAGCCACCAGAAACTAGGTCTTGGCTGTGGTTTGTTTTGCTAGATTTTTAGTAACACACACAAAAAATACCCTTATCGAAGGCTCTCCGCCAGCATGTTGGGGTTTTGTTCACACCTGCTGTGGCATTTGGTAACCTGTGTTGTCCTGAACTGTATATATGTTCACTCGACTTACACTATAACAATTCACTTATACATATGGGTATGTATATGTATCTCACACTATACATATATAAATACTCTAGTTATACTACATATAATATACATGTTATCTATACCTATATATATACATATATCATATACTATGTAAGTTCACTCAGTTGCAAATTCTAAGTAGGATGGCAGCCCCTGACATGGCACCTGGCCCACAGGAGGACTGAAGTAATGACAAATGTAGTGTCAGTAGTGGGGACTCCAATATTTGGCCACTTGTTAGAAAGACTTCATTTATTAAATGATTTGTTTTCTCTCTCCAACTCTCATTTAAAACATTTTCTACCCTTTTTCTATCTAAAGATGGATAGGAGCTCAGAATTATCTTCTATAGAACATCTTGCCTCTATTCAATACATAATCCAATGATCTAATCTCTCATTTTTCAAGTTAACTGTTTCAACTCTTCTTACATTTTACTTTCCAACGCTTTCATACTTGTCCTCCCCTACTCTCCTTTCAAAGTTCTTTCATTTCTCTCACTTGTGAAGCATATAACTTGATACTTTATTATTGTGCACAGTTAATTTCACATTGGAAGCTTTTAAATAGGCTTTATAATTGTTCCAACATCTTTTGTACTTGACTTTGGATAAGATACTGTGTCCCTGTTCACCTGTGATCCATGATGACCTCAAATTGTTTTCTATCACAGAAATTCACAAAGCTGCAAAACTCATTATTTTCAATCATTTCCCTACTCTAATTCTGATGAGCTTTTGTACTCCTAGTTAATTTGAATAGCATGTAGGAAGTTTTGAGATATATTTTTAAGTGTTTTCTGGGCTGGCCCTATACACAAGCATCTCTAAACATGTATGATATCTAAAAGCATAGATTTGCCCTGATTATGCACCATTCTTTTCAGTAACTATATCAACTCTAATGATCATACTATTTATCCCTGTACAATGGGGCTCTAATTAAGGTCCAGTTCCCACAAATGTTCTGGAATTTTGTGAAAATTCTTCTCTATGAGATTGGTATCATGGATTAGTTCTAATTTATTCCCCGAATCAATCAATGTCAAAGACTTCATTCTCAGTTTTATATTTAAACATGTTCCACATTCCTGGGCAGATCTTAAACATAGTTAAATAGGTGTGTTCTCTGCGTGATTTGTTCTCTTTGTTGGCAGAAATTATGTAACACATACAATGAAGCTAAAACAAAAATGGCCTAGGAGGTTCACAGGGGTGTCAGAATGGAAAGCTTTCCTTGCATATTTAAATTCACATCTGCCTTCAACTGCTGGCTATTCAAAAGATGTTAACAAGATTTAGTGAATTAAGTCAGAAGACACTGGATGGTTCTATCAACTCGGTCACGAAATATCCTTGCCATGCTGAAATACCCTCTCCAAAGGATAACCAATAATGATTTTGGTGTTACTTAGCCCTGGTATGAAGGTAGTCAACAGCTCAGATGGGCAGAATTGGAAAACACCAACACGAAGAAGAAGAGAGAAGAGGAGAGAGGAGGAAGGGCGAGGGGAGGAGAAGGGAGGAGGGACTGAGAATGAGAATGAGAATGAGAATAAATAGAACACAGGCTTGGAAGTCAGACAAGCCCACTTAGGGCAAATGTAGACTCTGCCATGTACTGGCTGCATGACCTTTAATAACTAAAGTTATTAAGTGTGAGTCTCAGTTTCTTTCTTTGCAAAATAAGGAAACCAACACTTACCTCATAAGTTTATACTGAGAATAATCATATATAGAAAGTGTTTGATACACTGAAAGTGCCAAATAAAGCGTTAATTGCTTTCTTTCCCTCTATTCTTACGTCCTCCAAAGGAAAAAAATCCACAGCTTTGGTGATTTTTTTCTCCATATCTTTTCCTCGTCAACAACTATCTTGTTAATATAAAGAATTTTGCTAAGCACCTAAGACATACAAACCTGGCCCTCAAATTGCTTAGAAGATAAATGTATGGAAAATATAGTATAGCAGTCCTCCCTTACCTGCAAGGTCTATGTTCCAAGACCCCCAGAGGATACTTGGAAACATGGATATTACCAAACTTTATATATATATACTATGTTTTTTTCCTGTACAAACATACCTAATAAAGTTTAATTTATAAATTAGACACAATGATAGATTAACAGTAACTAATAATGAAATAAAACAATTACAACAACACACTGTAATAAAAGCTATGTGAATGTGGCATTATTGAGTACAATGAGAGTTACTTGAATAGAAGCAATGTGATCCTGTGGTAATTGATCTGATAACCAAGATGGCTAATAAGTGGCAGGTAGTGCATATAGCATGGATACTTTGGACAAAGAGGTGATTCACATCTCGGGCAGGAAAGTGCAAGATTTCATCACACTAGTCAGAAAGGTGCACAATTTAAAGCTTATAAATTGTTTATTTCTGGAATTTTCTGTTTACTATTTTCAGACTGCTGTTGACTGTGGGTAACTGAAATCTCAGAAAATGAAACCGTGGATAAAGGGGGGCTACTTTGGTAACACAGCAAAAAAAAGTCAAGATGCTATATGCTTTGAAAAGTCAGTGTTGGAGAGAGCACTCCTCCATGGACAGTCAAAGCCAAAAGAAAGTGGCTTTCTCCTGAGACTTGAGGGACTTAGTAAAGAGACATAGGAAGGTCCTCTTGGCATAGAGGACAGTGTGAAGCAACATTGCAAAAAGGGGACAGCAACTCTGGGCTCCAGGAGTTGACGTGATTAGATCAGAGAGAAGGGTTTGTGTTTGGAAATAATGAGAGACAAGATGGGAAAGGTAGGGCCCATTTGATCAGTGCCAAGCTATGGCACTTCATCTGTCATCGATTCAATACTAATGAATGTTCTTGAGCTTGGCGATTAGATGACCAAAGTCATGTCTCAAGAAGATTAACCTGGCTGCCTTATATGGGCTCAATGGAAAAGGTAGGCCCAGAGGCAGAGGGAGCGCCTGCGGTCCCTACTGGAACCAGTGATGAAAGCTGGACTGGAGGGTGGTCATGGGAATGAGAGGAAGGAATGATTTTAGAGAGAGCCTAAGGTAGAGAAGCAGCCCTGGTATGAAAGAGAGAGAGAGAGAGAGAGAGAGAGAGAGAGAGAGAGAGAGAGAAACAATTAAATGCTGCTCCCCAACTACTATCAGTAAGATATTACCCACATACGAGCACAACTGGGGTGAAAAAATTTTAAATATCCTGAAACACGTATAAGGTACTTACACACAGCGGGAAGGATTTGTGGGTCTCAACTTGCAATGGGCCTTAAAATGTTGGCATTTTAATTAGGTGAGAAATAATCAGCTTTCTCAAGAAGAATGAGTTGTTCCCCCTCTTAAAGCATGATAAATTACACAATACTATATGGATTATTTCCATGGAATCTTTCCGATTAGACAGCATTATGAAACTTAATATTGTTTTGGGTAATATAATCCAACAGCAGGGTTTCTATTAGTTAAAAAAATTACTTAATCATTAAATCCGAGTGACTATTAGATTTCTATCACCAACTCAGGATGGAGTCATGACATCTCCAGTTAAGACAAGAGCCTAAATCACTATAAGAATCAATCTACACCTCACCTTCTCTGGTAAAGAATTAAATTTCCTTTAAATATAATTTTAACCCAACATTTTTAATTCCTCACTTTGAAAATTTTCATTGGCGTGTACCAGACAGTCTATCTGCCAAGTACATTGAGTTGAATGAACTTGACCCTGGAGCAATATTCTACTTTTCGGGGCATCGAACCACTTATTTTTTTTTAGACCATGGCATTATGCCTATGCGACAGATGAGAAATCTTTAAGTCCCATGGTTATATTCAAAGACTGACAATCATATGCTGATAAACAGAAAAAAAACAATTCCCACAGACTGCAGTGCGTGGGGGAACTTATAACCCAGTGAGGCTCACTTGGTAAGTAAAGCTTTTCCCTAAGGAACTTCAGTCTTAAGAGATTAAACTTTACTTCTGTAGACAGGAGTCCTTGAAAAAGGAATTACTATAGTAAGCATTATAAAATAGGTTTAAAAAATATAAAAATTTCATGACATATATATCTTCATATACATGGCTATACTCCCTTTCTCTTCTCCTTATTAAGGGAGCATTTGAAAAACATTCAAATTTGTATAATTGCGTTCTTACTGTGGAAGGATATCATTTGGGGTGCAATGACTTCAGAACCTGTAAAATATCCTTCCTTTTGCAAAATACTCTTTGGGGGTTAGAGTACAGTGGCAGTGCTGGCATTTTCATTTCTTGGATGGTTAAATGTCTGAAGTACGCCCAGTGTTCACGTGTTTCCTTCTCTCTGTTTGGTAATTAATCTATCTCCCTGCTCAGAGCACAAAGCTTCCAGTGAATGCTCCAGAGTGGTTTATCTCATTTTTAGCTGCTACCACCCCAAGTGAAAAAGGAGTGAAGATTGTGCCACAGTCTTTTCCTTTCTCTAATATTGTTTGCGTCAGAGACTCTTGAGTCACTTACCTATACGCATTCTTTCGTTTTTCTGTAGGGCAGAACCCTAGTTTTATTCCAGGCATCAATGTGCCTGACTAAATGACTATAGTTTCTACCGTCTCTTGTTGTTAGGGGTATCCAATGAGCTGTCACTGGACATTGTAGTTTCGGGGAAAGGTCCTTAAGAGAGGAAAAAACAGTAGTATGCTTTTTGCTTTTCTCCCCTTCCTTCATCTTGCTGCCTGGAATGTATTTCTGTTGATAGGAGCTCCAGCAGCCACCTTGGACCCTGAGGCAACCTGGATGAAAGCTGCATGCTAAGGGAGATAGAACAAAAAGACAGAGGAGCTCAGGATTCTCACTGCCTACATAAGACTTCCTTGAAGTGAAAGAAAACAGAAACCATCTTGGGGACTATACCACAGTCATTTCGAGTCTTATGTTTGTGCAGCAAATTCCAATCTTAATTAATATAATACTTCATCCCAACAGTTTTCTATTGTACAATTTTTAATATGGAAAACGATGAGGTAATGTTAGGGAGCAAAAGCTGCAGTTCAGGCAAGTTACAGAGAGGTATCGTTACATCTCAGTTCAGTTTAACCAAGGGACACCTCAGATTTACACAGGACAAGGAACGGTCCAAACTGAACTATAACTTAAGAAACCAAAGGATGGTGTTTAGCTATAATTTATGCAAGGGAGAAGCCTGTGCTCTAAAGCGGGCCGGCACCTGAGCTGGTGGTTTACTGCATCGAGAAATGAGTGTGAACCCCAGTTCCCTTTCCTATGTATAGGAGGAGGAGGCTCTGTCCTGCAAACTTCCAAAGGCCGAAGTTCTAATCAGTCCCCTAAGTGACCCTACCACGGGCTTAAATGATGCACGTTCTTTTCCTGAAGCAAAGCCTCACGACAAAGTTAACAACAAAATGGACTGGGTGCCTGGAGAGTCCATGGGGCAGAGAGAAGGGTTTGTGAAATAGAGCTTTCGACTTTCTCCTACATAGTGCATGTGGGAGGTTTCTAAACCCAAATCCTTTTCTATTACAGTGATAATAATATTGACCCTCTTTTCAATCCTTTACAACCTCTGCAGCCTGCAGTTTTCTTGACACGGCAGCTCAGGTATGTCCTGCTTGATTTGTTGGGTATCAGATCCCCTCAACAAAGATAAGTGCTTCATTTTCTCCTACATCATATTTCTAACAAAGATAAACTATGCTTTTTACTATTTTATTTTAGAGTGTCATTGGGGCGGGGGGACTGGATATTGGGAGCCATCAGCTAATTACAATAAAATGTTCCAAGTCCCTTCCTTTCTTGGGGTTGACATCTGCTGTGGGCATCTCCTTCTCTGAATCTTTGCATTTGAGAGTAGGGCTGGAGCTGCTCCAAGCAGTAGGAGAGGGTGCTCCATTTTAGCATTCTCGAAAATAACCCGACAATTCAAGTTTATAGTGAGTAAGGCAAAGCTGGGTTGCTATTGGCAGTTGTCAACTTGAATTGTTAACAGTTTCCACCTTTCGAAGAAACTGCGACTTAGGTCACTCACACCATTTCTCCTCCCTGCTTTCTGAAAAGCAATAAATTGTCCACGTTTCCCAGGCCTCCCTCCTCTCACCCGTCATGGGCCTTTGCCAGGTCAGCTGTATCAATACTTTGGAAGGTGCACAGACCATTAAGCAGGGAGGGACCAGTGGAGGTCTTTCTACCAGCACTTCATCAGGGTGCATAAATTGCTTCCTAGCCCTGAAAGAGAAACATGTGCCAAAAATATGTCGATTTACAAAATGTTTTCATATCTTTAGGGTATTTTATTTCTCCTGCTTCTTGTGACATAAATAGCACATAACCCTGACCCCAGGATTTTTTAATAACCAGCTGTGAAATTTCACTAGCACTGGCATGAAATCAAGAACCGAAAATAATTCACCCCACTGTATGGGGGCTTCTGTCCCTCTCTGATGGGGCTTTGATTTGGTAATGGTTTATAAAGCCACTCTTCTTCCTGAACTGAAACAGAACTTAAAAGAAAAATACTGACTTTGCTAATGGGCAAGGATCCAGACAGTACTGTTCCTGGGGTCCACGGTGTGGTGGTGGTGGGAGAGGGGCCAGAATATGGAAGAGTAAAGAGGAAACTTTGTATCACACCTACTCGGGCTGCTTGAAAACTTTAAAAAAATGTTTAATTAAAAATCAGTATCTTCTTGGATTGGGGAACTGCTTGTGCTTTGGGTTGCCTTTGGAGTGAGATTCTGGGGCTGACATGATTTGGTGCCTCTGACATGTGTAGGACTCAGCTTGGGAGGTGGGCTTAGAAGGGAAAAGATGTGGACAGAGATGAGGCCGGTCCTTTTTTTTTTCGTTGGTGTTCATCTATTTTATTATAATTAAAAAATGATACCCTCTTCCCAACAAGGTCAGCTTTGCAAATAAAAGCAGTAAGTGAAAATTAAAAAATAGTTTTCCATAAATTTTTTCACATACAAAGGTTTAGGTGTAATTTTAAAAGCTTCTGCATATTGGTATGCATAATTTCCTCAAAAAAAAAATGACCTTTGCAGTCTTCAATAAATCGAATTAAAGCTGGATTACATCTGGGTGTTCCATCACTCAGGTGCCACCTGAAGTCAATGTTATGAACTATGAAGGTCTGGGTCAAGGCTGCCAGGTACAGCCATGCTCTTGCCAGTGTTCACTCCCCAAGCCTTATGCTGTTAGCACAGTGCCAGTACCCAGGCCACACAGGGCTGAGTTCACATCCAGTACAACCTCAAATGAGCTGTGCTGTGCTCTTGGGCAAGGCACGGTCCTGAGCCTCCCTCTCCCCAGCTAGAACTGTGACAGTAGTTCTTCTTTCGCAAGGTAGCTGTGGTTAATCCAACTGTGTAAAACACCTAGAAGAGTGGATAGTACATCCACTGTTGGTATATCAAATATGTATTGAATGTGGGCTCTATGAATGAAAGAAGCTGTGCTTAAGACAAAGAGCATTCATGCCAACAATTTCAGGGCAATCCAACTGTGTTCTTTGTTCACATTGAAGTGAATGGAGTTCTTGTAGTAAAATAAAGCCCAAGTTCATATACTAATGTCGATGCACACTAGCCATATGACTCATTCAACAATACATTAAGCTCCTGGAGCCCCCCAGTTTACTCAGCTATAAAAAAGGGGATAATAAAAGAAAAAAAAAGGGGATAATAGTCGGCTACATTTTCCTTGCAGATGATAAAGATCACACGAAGGAAGCTTTTGGTACCTGTGGGATGCTATACACATAGAGGTCATTATAAAGTTTGAGATGGCTCCAGTCCTAACTCAGGTGAAATTTAAAAAAATTATTTAAAAAAATCAAAGGAATGTAAGAGTGAGAGGTACAGAGTACAGAAACAGAGGACCGATTCATCAGCCAAGCTTCAGAAGAGGCCATAATAAGCAGTCTCACAGTTAAGTGTCAAATTCTCCAGCTGTTTTAAAAAAACCTGCTATATCATCTCATCACCCCAGAGCACATGGAGTGCAATAAGGGGCAAGCTGGCTCAGTGGTCATGCTTTTATGCCTACCTACTAAGGTCTTCCCAACTCATTTTCACTCTGAGTAACACAAGCAGGAAAACCACATGGTTCAGAAAAATCTTTTGCCTCTTCCCAGCCAAGATGCCCACCTGAATTCGCAAAATTTTATTTGGAAAGTTTGATGGCTGGAGTGGTTTTTTGAAGGGCTATTTTATGCATTATAGCGATTAACCCTTTTTCAACAGTTCATTACATGGTTTCTGAAAAACACAAAAAAAGATATTACAGGAGGGCAAAGGGTTTAACTTCAGCATGCTTCAGGAATAATGCTTGCCACTCACAAATCAATTCCTGCTACCGACTTCCATGAGTATGGAATTGATTTAGGGGCTAATTTAGTAACAATGAGGAGCTTTACTGCTTTGAAGAAGACCCTAGGTGAACTCTGAGCCCGGGAAAAGAAAGGAAAGAGAGATTTGCTTCCTAAACTGCCATCGTTCTTTCTCTCAGGCTCAGGGGTGGGGAAGCTAGCCTCTTAGATTTCCCACAAAAATATGCTTCCCTTTGAAACAAAACCTAAAAGCCTAAGAACTGCTCGACTACTTCAGACTCAGGATGCACCATCCACTTAGCTATAGATGCTGAGAGCATATTGTTTAGAGAAAAGGCAAAGCTGTCAATATTGACAGCATCAAGTATACAATATCTGTAACATTTAAATATGTGTCACAGATCCTAGGAAAAAACCAAACACTCCAACAGGAAAATATATGAAGGACTTGAACAGGCAATTCAAAAATAAAAGGAAAGTGAAAGTTCTGAAGAAATGTTTCACCTCACTAGTAATAAAAGGTAGGCAAACAAAAATGAAATATCATCCTTCAACTTACAAAATTGGTAAAGATTAAAAACATGACCATACCTTGTGTTGTCAAGGGTGTGATGAAGTGCCAACTTTCATACTCTAGTAATGAAAGAGTGAATCAACCTTTCTGGTGGGCGCTTTGGCAAATGCCATAAAGATGTTTATATCCCTTTGATCAAAGTAGTTCCTTTTCTAGGGGTTTATGTTGAGAAAATAAACATACGTGTATACAAAAATGAACATGGAAAGATGTTCACTTTAGTACAAGGTTGGAAACTATGTCTATAAAGGGTCAGACACTATATTATAAGCTTGGCAAGACAGTTGATCTCTGTTGCAGCTACTCAACTCCACCACTGTAGGGAGAAACCAGCTCACAGAATACATAATCAAAAGGATATGGCTGTCTTTCAATAAAACTTTATTTATAAAAACAGGCAGCCATAGGCCCATGGACATCCTATGTAGCATAATTTATAGTAATAAAACAAACAGAATCACCTAAATATCTAACAATACAGAAATGGTAAACTAATTTATTTTATGTGGCTATTACAACTTCCTTCTCTTTTGGTAATTTAGGAAAATGGTCATGTGAAAAAAAAATCACAGTACAAAACTTCAGGTTTAGAGTAATCCCAATTTTTAACAGAAGAATATGTATGCGTGGACAAGGGATCGAAAGAAACAGGTAAAGATTTTAACAGTGATGGTGGTTTGAATTTTCTTTTATACATTTATCAGGATCTAAATCTTCTACAATGTATATGTGTTTTAGTTTTAATATAGAACATAATGTTTAAAATGACATAAGTGAACTTCTAGTGTGAACACAGTTGCAAAAATCAGCATTCTCCCCTCCTACTTGTGGAAATAATCCAAAAATGAGGACAAGAGGAAAACTATCTTTAATTTCTGGCAAAACTAAGAAACAAACATCAAAATTTTCTAAGGCATACAAAAAGCGAGCAAATTTTTCTCTTGAGCTTTGGAGGAAGAAGTATAGAGAAGAGGAGAAGGGAATGCTTGGGAGCAGCAAATTTCACAGAATATTGCACTTCTGGAGGGTGAGGGGGACCCCTGAGGGCCTAAGGTGGGTCCATCAACTGCAAAGGAGGGTTCTCAGACTGGGCAGCAGCCAGGAGTAGATCCAGTGTCATGGACCTGAAATTTACACAATTTGGGGGTCCTATTTGAAGAGAAACAAGATATCATTTTAAATATAAAACTAGATATAAACATATTTATTTAGAATGGGCAAAGGGCAATTTTTTTAAGCTGACGAATTTTACACACACCACCAAGATCTGGAAAAATAACACGTTTCTAAGAACTACTCCAACTACCTGCCTGACCCACTTCTATAGTACCCCTCCTCTAAACACCTCCATTCCCTAAATTTTTGGCTGCACAGTCCTTGATAACCTCTTTATAGGATAATAATTTTTAATATGCAAGAACTCAGGGAATATTGTTTCGATGAGCTTTCTGTGGAGATTTCTAGAAGATGGACTACAGTCAACCAAATAATGACTGGGGAAACCATCGCAGGGGCACTGGTAGGGCACTCTGAATGTACTTAACTGTCAATCTAAAACAAATTGAGTATTATAAATTAGAAAAGGAGAAAAAAACTGAAGAGAAGTCGAAGAAAAGAATTAATAAAAATAAAAGCAGATATGAGTGAGATAGAAAATAGTAAAATAAAGAGAACTCAAAGCTTTTTGAAAGGACAGTTAATCTGCTAACTAACTTAATCGGGAAAAAGGGAGGAAATAGTGAATATACAAAGTAAGAAATATTATAAGGAAATAACTACAAAATTAAGCAAACTAAAAGAACCATAAAAGACTACTTTGCTAAACTCAAAATAAATACATTTGAAAACCTAGATGAATGGATGATTTTTGAAGAAAATATAATATATCTAAACTATATATAAATTATAATATACCCAAAACAAATATACTAAGACTCCAGAAAAAGAGAAAATCTAAACAGACCAGTTTCCATGGCAGAAAATTGAGGAAAACTGACAGAGTCTCATTTCCTAAAAAGTACCAGATCCAGCTGGTTTTCCGTATAGGATTTCTACCAAATTTTAAAGAACAGAAAATCCTGATACAATTTAAACTATCCTAGAATGTAGGAATAGAATGAAAATTTCCAAATTTTTCTAATGTGTGCCAATAACAAAATGCAACAAATATTTCAAAAATAAAGTCACAGGCCATCTCTTACAAATCCTGATGCAAAAATTCTAAATAAAATATTAAAAAACTGTAGAGAGTTTAGCTAAACTACTCCATGGTATGGTTGCCTTGGCCAAGTGGTCCGCAGGGATTTCAAACTGACATTAGCCTCCTTGTGCAAGTGTATGCACTAGATAGTGGCCTCAAAGTCACAGGCAAAGGTAAGTTCCAGATATGACTTCCCCGATAGCCTTTGTGATCAACAGTTTCTCCTGCCTCCCAGCACCTGTATGCTTTATGCCTTAGATAAGACTCCCCATGAGTTTTACCGAACCCTACTCTTTTGGCTTGAATTGATCAATTGGGCCATAGCCTGGGAACCCCAAAGCACTCCGCCCATGGACCCTAAATGGGGCCTGTGCCCGGTTCCTATTTACTTCTCATTGTCTGCACTCTGACTTGATCTCCCCATGTAATCCCTTGAGGTGTGCTGTGTCTTTCCTCCAAGGCCTTTGAGTAATAAATGTCTCTATTTCGATTTCTCTGTGGTCTCTTGTTGAACTGTGGCTCACCATATGGCACCCTGTGTTCTGGTTAACAAGTCTTAATTTAATGAAGTTATAATACAAACAGAATCTAGGACATTAAAAGAACAATGTGTTCTTATCAGGTGGAGTTTATGCTAGGAATAGAGACAGTTTAATATTAGAAGACACATTAATATAACTCATCATATTAATAAGTTTAAGAAGAAAAATCATAATTTAACATCTATTCTGATAAAAAGTCAGTGATACAAGAATACTCCCTTCACATGATAACAATAAATCTACCCCTGCTTAAGAGCTTGCATCATGCTGAAGAGAGAAATACAAGCAGTATCTTCAGTAGTCAGGTCCAAGACAAGGATACAAAGATTTAACTTTATTTAACTTTGTACTAGAAGTAGTAGCCTATATAATTAGATGAAAAGAGAAACTAGAGCTAAAAATATTGATTAGGAGAATTATTACTACCTATAGATAATATGGTTATACACTTAAAGGAAAAATAATTAAAAAACTACTGAAATAATAAAAGAAGATAATAAAGTAGAAAAATCATATGAAATTCAGTAACTTTCATATTTACAAACAATAACCAATTGAAGATATAATGGAAGAACAGATCCCATTTACGATAACAATAATAAAGATAAAATACACAGAAATCAATTTAAGAAATGTGAAAGTCACTTATAAAACCCTTTAAAATATTTCTGAAGGCCCCAAAAGTACACTTAAGCAAACAGAAAGGCATATCATGTTCTTGAATTATTTACATTTAACATGATCTTAATATAACTACCAATGGTTTTTTTCGTCTTGTAACTAGACAGGTATCTACATGCAAGATTCTGTGCTGGACTTTAGGAGGGCTCCAAATATAAGTCAAACAAAAATTGTTCTAGATCATGTTGCTTGGGACCTCATATCCTGTTGACAATTTCTTGTGATTACAACTATTAAAATACTCAAACAAAACAAAACAAAAACAAAAAACAACAAACCAACAATGTATACTGAGACTCCGAAAAGGCAATGGGATTTAGCAACGGAGAGATTACTGATGAACTTCAAGAAAGCAGTTTCAATGGAATAGTGGGGCTGAAACTTAGTCTGCATCTCTTAGTGAAAGCCACTCATTTCAGTGCCAAAGGAAAGCAGCAGAACTTCTCACCTGATTACAGGAAGCTGGACTGATGCAAAAAGCTCATCTTCCTGCTCTAAATACATAGATAAATTGGATAAAATACATATTATCTATAGGTAATGATAATTTTACCTTCTCCTATATACACACAAAAAATCCCACATAGCCAAATTCAGATGAAGAAAAGTAAATCCTAAGGCATCAGAAATAAAGAGGAAATGCAAAGTCAGAATGTTGTGCTGGCATAAAGCTGAATGTCTTACAGAGGTATCAGACCCTAATAAACCCTGCAGGAATGAGAGCTGAATGCAATTTTAATACAGTCTACAGTGGAGACTATAGCCAATCCTTCCTCATCTGAAGGGAGCTGGACCTGATGAGATTTCTCAGCATAAGGCTGGAAGCTTTATTAACTGGTGGGGAGCTACTCAATTGATGGTGTCTTCAAAAACTGAGAAGTTAACATAAAACATGACCAAACACTGGGTAAATCTGTAGCATACCCAAAAGGCAAATTCAAAATCTTCCCATAGGTACTCCTCTTGAACCCGGGGCAAGTGGGTATTTCCAGGAAAGGATTCCGGCTAAGCCAGCTCGTACGCCAAAATTGCAAAGTGCGTGGGAGAAATATCCTGTCGCCAGCCAGCATCAGCACTCACCACCTTCAAAGTTCAGAACTGCAGATAAGAGGCCAATGTGAAAGAAACGTTCAAAAACTATTTCTAAAATATTTACAGAGAGAGAGAAAGAGTGGGTAAAAATAAAAACAAAAACCAGAAAAGAAACTGGGTATCGGGGAGGTAGACAGTTGGTCCCAATGAAGATTTGGTAAGATATGAATCACACTCGCATGCCATAAACCCTAATGGAAAAATGATAAATAATTGGGAAAATGTACAGTTATTAAGAGCTAATTATGTACCAGGCACTATCCTAAAATGTAACTTTTGCATATAATTCCACCATGACTATCTTGTAGGATAAAAGCATTATTGCCATTTTTAAACTGGGCTTCAGAGAGTTTAACTTTCCCAAGGTCACAAAACTGAAATTGGAATTGGAAGCCTAAACTAGTAAAGAAGGAGAAACTATCACCGCTAAAGAAAAGTATGTAAAACTGAGGGTTTTATATCACCAAAGAAGGGAGAATTAGAGAGCTGATTTTAAAGGAAGATGGATAGCACCTCAGCTTTGGCTCTGAGAAAGAGAACAATGTGGAGACGGAGAGGAGGGTATGTAAGAGCACAGAAGACTAAATATCATGCAATATGTAACACTAACATCCCCAAAGTGGAATATCACCTCTTACTCTCGCAATTATTTTAGCAGGAGGGGAAAAAATGATCTGACTTCAATTTGTTCAGCATTTATTTTCTAAAAAAAGGGTATTTGCCACAAGTAATTACTGTGAAAGGGGAGCTATTCCTGGTTTTAAAAGTTTTTAATCATGAAGTGGTATTTGACGATGTAATTATTTCCACAGGCTGAAAAACAAACTTGTCACTGAACTGTAGTAGTAACTGAATTCGACCACAAAGAAAATGGGACGCGTTGCTGAAGCACATGGTCACTAATTTTATAGGAATAACACCAAAATATATATTAATAATGATCTGCCATTCTATGAGAGGCAATGTAAAATAATGTAGGAAATGCGGTTTTATGCTCAGTTTTGCTCTTAGAGTGGGGTGGCCTTGGACCTGAGCTGTGGTCTTCCCTTCACAGAAGGTGGGAGAAGGAGTCCAAGATCTCCAGGCACTTCTGAGTCCAAGTTCCACTTCACTCAGGCCTCCTTCTGCCCGGCAAGGTTGGGAACATCAAATGCTCTGGAGGCAATGGTGAGCTCAATTTTCTCTTAATGATCTCAAAACATTTTAAAAATGAATTTGCAATAAGTTCCTCTTCTACCGCTAAACCACAATAATTTTGAGCCCAAAACAGTCAATGATGGTGAACTGTAATTCTACCAGCGAGGAAAATGAATCACACAAAAATTCCTTAGAGGGTTTCTAATTCAACCTTGTCAGCTGAGGGATAAGGATCTGAGGTCCAGGGATGGAGAGTAAGCTGGCCACTAAGGGCAGACCTTGGCCTGGAACCTGCGTCTTCTAATTCTTTACCTGGTTTTCCATACCATGCTGATGAGAATCGGGTCAGCTGAATAATGGCTGTATATATATACATGGCCAATGGGACCTAGAAAAAGCCATTACCGCATTACTACTAATGAGGATAGCAAAAGAGGCACTTAAGGTTTCTCATCAAACACCCGTCCTCAGCCCTACCCTCTTTCTTCCAAACCTGGAAACACCAGCTTCTAGAGGAGCTGGGGAAAGCAACATAGAAA
>NW_006442512.1:4346246-4350811 GCF_000325575.1 Pteropus alecto
AAGAGTGTTTGGACATAGATTGGTTTAAACGTTTGTGGACGGTCACCAAGCTAGTCAGCAGCAGTCAGGAGGAGAACAGAGCACTCTGGCCAGAGGCCTGTCTCCCAAAAGATGGGAAATCTTAAGTGAATTCGACCAGAATGCATATTTTAATAGTCCAGACCAAACCCTTTGTCAGAAACCCATGAACACTTTTAAATTAGAATGCTTCTGTCTTGGAGGGAGAATCCAAGGTCTTACTCCATCACAAGGTTTCGGCAATCATAAATTCCCTGTAGCATCATGGATAGGTGACTTCATGTCTCTAAGCCTCAGTTTCCTCACCTATAAAATCAGGGCCAAGAAAACTCACAGTTCAACCAACCTCAGAGTTGAGAAGAGGGTTATATAAGGTAAAAGCGTGCTTAAAAGATGATGAGGAGGAGACAGAAGAGACTTCTGAGGCTGATGATGTTACGTGTAACCCCTGATGGCAGTTGAGGGCAAGAGCTCTGCTTTTGGATAAGAGCCCCACAGGCTCTGCACAATCTTAGTTAAAACACATACTCTTTCTGAGCCTTGATTTCCTCAAATTTAAATTTGGAATAATAATAGTACCTATCTCATGGGAAAAACAACTTAGGAAGAGACCCACAGCCAGTTTATTCTTCTGATATTACTCATGGAAACAACGGCATGTGGGCCTTTCTGAAAGCTAATTTAGAAAAGTAAAACCATTCTCTGTGGATGTTTTTCGTGATTAGACTCTGCTGGTGGATTCAGTGAAATCAGTAGACAGAATTTCCCCAGTGGTCGAAGCATGAGGAATTTTGTAGAAATATATTCCAAAAGCTTCCTTTTGGGAATATAGTCTTGCCTCCATCTCAGTTTCAAATCCTGAGAAAGCCCAGGTTCAGGGAAAAGCTGTCTGAGGGGCTCAATGTGAAACAGATACCACACTAACACATATTCGAAGGGCCCACTGTTGTTTACAGTGTACTTTCTCACGTGTTGCACACAATGCTACGAGGGAGGCAGAGTGGGTGCTCTCTCAGTTCTCCAGAAGCAGACACCGAGGCTGCGAAAGTTCAAGTTACTTTCCTAAGTAAACTGACAACCAATCGAATGTTTGTGACAGAGCATTGCCTCTCACTCCACCTGGCCAAGTTCAATAACATTACTCTCACCTAGATAAAATGTCTAAGTCAAAAGCCAATATGCGTCAATATTAGTAATTAATATTTCACCCATTAAGATGCTAACATATCAAATAACACGAAACCATACATTTGGATATGTTCACACATATATAGCAGTCAGCCCAACTTGACTTGCATCTCCCCACTTTGGGTCCCTTTGCTTCTCTCGATGGTGCTTTGATATTTTGTATTCCTTGTTGTGAATGATATCTTCTTAAAAAAATTTTTCCCCTTTCATTTTCATTTTCTGAGGTTACTACAATGCAATGTATCGCTTAGACAATAAAAAGTAATTGAGTATTCCTCAGACCGAATAGAAAGGATCCTTCTAAAATAAATGTGTAAGACATTTTTTATTGGCAATCCCACACCTATTCTCAACCCCCTTTTTTTTAATGTCTTCATCAAAAATACTCATTTTCCTGGTCTCTTGCATTGCTAGGAATGGGCATTCTAACAGTTCTGGCCAATGAGATATAAGCTGAGCTTGGCTGGCGTGGCCGGGGGGTGGGGCGGTAACAGTTAGGAGAAAGTTTTGCTTTCCTGTTAAAGTACTGCTCTTTCCATCTTTCTTTCTGCCTCGAACTCAGGTGTGATGGCTGAAACTGTAGCAGTCATTAAGTGACCATGAAAGAAAGGCCAAGGGAATCAGTAGAGACGATGCTATTGTTAAATCGCTGAACCACTTTCGGTTATTGTCCACCACTAGACTTTTTATTATGAGATGAAAACAAACCCTTCTTGGTTCTAGCTGTTCTGAGTTGGTTACAATTAGCTGAAGCCAAACACATTATGGAATAATATGGCTGTCATCTTTGGCCCTTTTGTGACCTGAGTACGGTCAGAGGAGCAGGTATCATTTTTTTACCCTATGTTGATGTTGGACTTTGGGAAGGGCACTTTTGTTTCTGGGCCATTTTTCTGGTGTTAAAACCTAAAGGATACATTTTCGAGGAATGGCTGGAAACACACCAAGAAGCCCTACCTTCTCACTATTCACTTATAGGAGTTCACCCAAAACATTCATTTATTAGAAGCCATAGTGTTCTCATAAATGTCTCCAGAGTAAAAGACTGAATTAACGAGATGAGAAAATAACACTCTAGTCAATAGATACAATGAAATGATTGCTCTACACAGCTATGGGCACATACATATGCATCTTTTCTTTTCCCTTCCTCCTTTTCTCCTTCTTTCCTTGGTGATTAAAGGACTCAATGAACCAGTGAAGAGGAGAAATATAGAAGCTAAAGTAGGGAGAGGAACTAAAAGGTAGGGAAGGAGAAAAGAGGAAAAAAGGAAAATTAAAAAAAGGAACTTTCATCTTCTCTATCTGGGCTGCACATGTCAAAAAACAAAAAACAAAAAACAAAAAACAAAAAACAAAAAAACTAAGAAAACTGTAACTAAGAGAAACCCCGCTGTGCTGGGAAAGGATTGATCTGCATGTATTTTCAAACCTTAACGTTTATTTTAAAAAGTTTTATTTTCCTAGGAATTCTTAAGGTTTTATATGCCTATGAAGGAATAACTCAAGATTTTATGAACATACTTAGAAGCTAAGAGATATCTGTCAGGACCTTCCACAAAAGTGCCTAACGATATGGTATTCCAAAGTCATCAGTCTGCCTTATTCTGGATCTTTGAGAACTAACTGGGGCTCCTTCTTTCATAAAGTCTAAAGTTTCATTTAGAGACAAAATTCGTCATTATTTAGGGAGTTTTTTCTCTTAATCAAATAAAGAATTTTTATTGTCATTTTGTTTTTTGCCTTAGTGAATATCTTCACTTTTCCTCTTATGAAAACGATCTCACAAATGTCAGTAAAAACTCATTCCTGGGGGCTGGGAGGTTTCCTCTTCCTCGGCTCCACCCTGAGGACCCGGGGGTCAGGGCTGCCCCCTCCTCCCCTACCCAGTGAGGAACAGTTTTTTGTAAACCTATTTTCATTTTGGAAAATATTTATAAATAGTTTTATATGACAAAGAATAAAAGCATTCCTGTACAATTGTTTTTGTTTTAAAACAAGCTGAACAAGGGCAGTCCGGCTACATGTATAAAAATCCAAGCTTATATATACTTTGAACTTTGACCAAATTTCACTTCTACAAATTTATCCAAAAAAAATTAATCAAGTGTACAGACTGTACCCATTAGAGTACTGACGATGATACTTACAATAATGAAAGATGGAGAAAACTTGTTTGGATTCACGTTTGGAAATATTTACTCTTCACTACATCCCTCTCTGCACTCAGTGTGCTTCCCGCCCCCTGACTTTAGGCTGGCACTATGACTTACTTCGGCCAATGGAACATTCATGACCGAGATGCAACTCAAGGCTTGAACAGCGTTTGTGTGACTAGGCTTGCACTTTCACACTTTCGTCATCACCACAAGAAGAACATTCAACACTAGGTGCATCAAGGTGAGAAGATCCTGGGTGGGAATGAAAGACCTATGGAGCAGAGCCTCCCCACCCACCTTAGTACATATCAGTGACGCCCCCTGAGCAAGAAATAAGTGATTATTTCTGTACGGCTCTGAGATTTTGTGGTTGTCTGTTATGCAGCATTATTCTAACCATAGCTGACTGATACACAATTTAAATATCCCAAAATAAGGAATTTAATAGCGATACATATAATGGAGTATTAAACAGTTTCTATTAATGATTGTGAACTACATACATATTGACTAGGAAAATATCTAAAACATTGAGAAAACAGCAAGTTATAAACGTATGTATAGTATAAATCCTTTCTTATATAAAATACATACATTGTGTGTTTACATGTACAAGAAAGAGCCTGGGAAGAAATATACCAAATATTAGCAGTGTTTCCCACTGAGTGGTAAGAATATAAATATTTTTACTTTCTTCCTTATGAATATCTGTATTTTTGTATTAAAAATAGGCTTATGACGATTTTAAGTCAGAATGAAAATAATAAATTTATTTCATTTAGAAAATAATTAAAACTCACAGAGAATTCTGCCTTAATTTGTCACATATCATTGGCCTTCAACAAGAAAAAAGTTATTTTCTTCTAAAGAGTTATAGGTATGTTTTTTAAAAATCTGGCAACTCCAGACTGCAGTATGCTTCAAAAGTTAAATCAAATTCCCATCGACAAATCAAAAACAGCCCAGCTTGATTGTTCCCCAAATTTGTCTGTTTTCTTATATCAACTAATGAAAAGTCTTTGTTTCAGACTCTGGGTAGCATATCTGTGAATTAGTCCTCATACAATTTCCCAAAGGTCAAATTAACCTTCTCTCCCGCCTCTTACTCTTGATGATTTGTCCTTGATCTACCCATAAAAGCCCAAATCCAGAAGCGATGATTACGAAAGTGCAGACTCTAATAAAAAATGATTTCATTAA
>NW_006442512.1:4350825-4484505 GCF_000325575.1 Pteropus alecto
TGAAAAGGACAGGTTTGGTATCAGAAACAGAAGCTGTAAGCATGATAAACAACGTGGACAAATGGACACAGATGATGGTATTTAAATCTACTGGGACTTTGTGTGAAATACGCTCAAATAATACCTCTCCCAGGTACAGAGGAGTCATTGAAAATATTTGTGGGAAAAAAAAAAAAAGATCTGCCAGCAATCAGCCAGCATTTACAGATCCCAGACATGGCTTGCAAAAATGCTCTGCCTAATTTTCCCGCAGGTGTTTCTGTTCCCCTAGACTGCCATTGCACTACCAGGGGCCCACTGCTCTCTGGTGTTAAGGATTAGAGTTGTTTCAGTTACAAGACACGAAGCAGACCTGTGGTTTCAGGAAATATTAAAGACCTGTTCGCTTGCAGAAAAATGACAGAAACTTTCATCTCTGGGAACCAGCAAACAGTCCCTTTCTCTAATGGCTCATTAGGGAGGCACAGGGAGGAGGAACAAGTTCTCACAACGCTTTGCCACACTGCCCGGTGTCTGGAAGAAGGCCCAGGTGCTTCATGTCCCTTGCAATCACTCATTTGGTTGCCAAGGACCTCCCATTATCAGGAAATGGTCCCCAATATTTTTTTTTTTGTTACATGTTACATAATTATAGTGTGTCTGTTTCAAATCACATAAAGTAACTTGAATTTTGGTTGCTACCTACAATTGAAATTTTCTGCAGCTGAAATTCAAGATCTAAATCTCTCTTCACAATGCGGCACTATTTTATAACAGGTTACTAAAAGTGTTGTTACTTTGATTTTATTAATATTTAATATATCCTTTGGGTAGAATCTACCAAATCATGTTTTCGACTAAAAGTTACATCTTTCCACTTAATAAATATCTCTCTACAGACACTGTACGTGAATGTTCATTTATAAAAACATAAGAATGGAGAGTATAATTCTTTATTTTATATCTCATTTTTAAAGGAGGCATAAATAAACATATGCAATAATACAATATAATGTAAATTATAATAAGTAGATGCCACAAAGAAGCCAGGAATGGAGTTGGACAACACATATCGTTGTGCCTTCTCGTGTACTTGCTAGAAGTCGGGTCTGAGTTTTCTGCAGTAATGTGACACAGGATTCATAGGACTAGAGTAGGCTGCTTGCTCAGAATGAAGACAGCTAATTCTGCTCAGCTAAACCTGTGGGAAATTTCTCCCTCGGGTCCTCATTAAGAGGCTGCTGCGGAATGTAATGAGTAACATCTTCAAGAAAAACTTTGCACAAAGACGGCCAGCGGTTTCACAGGGCTGTTTCTTACCACAGCCCTCCGAGCAGGCTGACAGTGTAAGCCCCACTTCCTTGGGGACCGGAATAATTTGATCTGGGCACACAGCTCTCTCTGCTGCATCACACCTGATCCAGGCACAGATTTGGGAGCAAACAGAATGATTCCTTGTAATCATTTTTTAAGTTGCAGAACACTGTCTTCCAATGAAGACTAACTTGAGAGTAGGCCATAGAGGAAGAGAAGCATGTTTGGTGAAGAGGATAAGGAGAGCAGTTTTAGGGATGCTGAAGGCGGGGATCTGGAGGGACAGTCAGCAAGAGACACAGCGTGGGATATGGAGAGGGAGAATCATCAACATGAAAGTCGAAATTGAGATAAGGAGAGAAGAGCCAACCCAGCTGAGGGGGTGAAAACAGAAGGGACTGAGGACCCACAGATAAGAGAGTTGCTCAAAAAGAAAAAGAAGCAGCAGCTTTTATTTCTTTTTCCGTAACATGCAGCGTGAGGCTCAACGTGGCCTCCATATCCCTAATCTCACTCCTGCAACTTCCAAGTGTCTCTTGCTATCCTCCAGTCCTTTTATCCTCTGGGCAAGAGAACTGCCTTCAGTGTGGGGAAAATGAATTCAAGACCAGGGGCCTGCAGGGCAGCACATCCACTTCCTCCACCTCTGGACTCCTCTGGGCAACTTCTAGATGCCGTTTGCCTCACACATGCTTACAGCCTCACTAGCTGTCTGCTCATATTCTTATGCAAGTCCATATCAAACAGAAGCATGAGGCAATGTTCCATAGGAGCCAGTTGTGTCATACTCAGGCAGCTGGTTCCGGCTGGCTCTGCACAGATCTGAAGCCTCTTCTCAATGCCCTGATGTCCTGACTCTGGTTGTTGAAATGTTCTGTATTAAAAATGATTTGCATGTTTACTTCAGTGAACAGTGCTATTTTAGGGACCAATTTGTGTGTGTGTGTGTGTGTACACACACACATACACACATACACACATACATACGCACATACATATAACTCCATTGGCCGATACATTCAGACAAGAGTGGGCATGGCCAAGCTGTCTAGAAAGATGAATTCAGAGATTGCTAGGAGGAAGTGAGCTCTGTCCCCTACTCCAAATGGGAGGATGCCACTGGAAGTTCACTCAAGCTCATCCTAAAGAAAAAAATTAGAGACCTCCCCAAAGGTTTCATCAGGATTAAGACCATCCTAAAGAAAAGGAGAATTTGATATCTGTCTGGGGGACTGATGGGGCAGCTGGTGCTGCCTAAAACTCACTTCTAAAAGCAAATGTCTCAAACGTTTCTTGAACACATGGAACAACTGCTCAGCAGAGGGCTTGGCAATGACTCATCCAGAAGCTCCCTTCTAGAGTTGCTAAAGGAGAACAGTATCGCTTTGGACTCAGGGGCTGCCTTGAAAACAAGTAGAAGCTTCTGGAGCAGCTGCCAGTCTGAGACATTGGGGGCCATTGGAAACTGTTCGGAGGGGAACTAAGGGCAGCTAAGTATGGAGAACAGATGGGGGTGGGGCAAATGACCATCAGGAATAGACAGGGGTGAGGAAAACGATAATCTGAGCTACCATTTGTGGAATGCCAATGATGTGTCAAGCCCTTTGTAAATATTTTATATACACGTATTAACTTATATGGTCATCATCAAACAATACGACCTAATTCCATTTTATAGATGAAGAAACGGAGGCTCAAGAAGATGAAGAAACTTGCAGAAAGTCAGTAAAGGGGAGTGGGGATTTGAACCCAAAGCACATCTCTTAGCCATTTCTTTAGGCTTACTCTCTAACCCCTTGTTATTCAGGAACAGCACAGACTAGCATCACTTGGGAGCTTGTTAAAAATACAGACTGTCAGGCCCCACCTCAGGCCTCACAAACCTGAATCTGCATTTTAACAAGATCCCCAGGTGATTTGGGTGCATCCAAGTCTGAGAAGCATGACCCTAACACGCTGACACTCTCTGGTTAATTAATGGTCATTGGAGAGGTAACACAATGTGAAATAACTACAGAATAATTTAGATAATAGCAAATTGGGACAACCTCTTTGGGGAAAAATTGGCAAGATCTATCAAAATTTAAAATGCACATTCCCTTTAACCCAGAAATGCTACTTTAAGGAATTTATTCTATTTATAAACGCATACATATGTGCAGAGTTCTATAAACAAAGATTACAATTGTGTGAAATAGCAAACTTACACACGCATCAACAAGTGCATTAGGCAGGATCCCAAGAGGAAGCAGATGGCAAATTCAAATTGAGACAACCTAAGGAGGGCTTAATAAAGGGACTGTTAGCAAAGTTGTGGATAAGACAAAAGAGGAAGGCATAGTGGAGTGGTCCTCAAACTTGAGTGTGCATGAGAATTACCCAAAGAGCTTGTCCAGACTGCTGGACTCCATCCCCAGAGCATCCGAATCAGTAGGTCTGAGTTGGGCTTGGGAAGCTGCATTTCTCAGTTCCCAGGTGAAGCTAATTTTGCTGGTCCAGCAACCACACTTTGAGAACCGCTTGCGTAGTGAAGTAACCTAGCTGAATTCACAAAGCTGAATATAGTCAACAAAAAGATTGGGTAACATTAGGAAACAAAAGACCCCTTAAAAATGCACTATTTAAAATAGACGTCACCAGGAACAGCAGTTGGCTTGCACAACCCAGATGTCCTCCTCACCAGGGCTACAGAAAACAATTCACACTGCCTCCTCCACTGTTTCACAGGTACCACTTCCTCCCAACCTGTTTTTCTAAATTTAGAATGCACAATTTACCACGCACACAGTTTCAATTAAGATGACATGTGCTTATGAGAATAACATTCAGTCAACATCCTGTAAAATCAATCTTTCTTAAAACCAAGATTCCTGTTTCCAAGCAGGTCAGCAAGGAGGACTTCCAAAGAAGCGTCAAGAGAGGATCGTTTCTGAAACATTCATCTCGGAACGAAGGAAAATTCCTCAGGGAGACAATCCTAGTTTGTCTGCTGTGAAACTCCCTGTTAGGGGAGCCAAGCCTCTGTCCGCTAAGAAAATCAAAGAAACCTTCCACTGGGGAGGTTCTAACTGGGAACTCTGAGTGAGAGCAGAAGTAAAGGCTTGTCAGGTTGGTCTGAGTCTTGCTGGAAAGGATCCCTGCTCAGATAAGTCTTTCCCAGGTATTAGGATAATTAGTCTAGAATGGATGAACTCCACCTGGTGGTGATGATGATAATGACAAACAATAGTAGTCAGCATTTATTGAACCCCTAATGCGTGGCAGACAGCATGCTGAGTACTTTACTGCAGTAAGTTTATAAGCGTGAAATATTTACAGCAGTCCTACAACATGACTACTCCCATTAAGCATCTCCACGAGGAAGATAAAGTCACACGGTCACCGGTTACATGGGCTTCCAACCCACTGTGTGACCCTAGAGCCCTGGCTTTGAACCATTGCACGGACAGCCTCGCATAGCAGTGTTACTATGTGGATCATCTAAGATTAATCCTCATGACAACACTGCAAGGAAGGTTTTATCAACCCATTTTATAGACAAGGAAACTGGGGAATAAAGTTTGGGTGACTTACCTCAGGTGACACACCTCATATGTGGCTGAGCCAGGATTTGAACTCAGGTGTGTCTGCGCAGAGAGGTCCTTGCTCCTGAGCACTAGACTATACTTCTCCCTTCATATTGTAAAAGGCAAATATTTGACTGAGGTCACAGAAGGGGCAAGGCTAAGGCCAAGGTGGGGAATGGGGAGTGTGGGTCTAGGAGGCCTCAGAGAGGCACACTTACTACTTGAGACTCAGTTATGCCACCTCAGGGCTGGCCCTGGTGAGCGAGATGTGCCATTGAAAAGGTGAGAGTGGTATACTCCCAAGGGATGAAACAAAAAAGATTAAGCACACTTACCATCATAACGGGAGGTAGGGCCTCCTGTAAGAACATTCTGGAAACTCTGTCACCTGCTCCTCTCTCCATGGATCTGAGTTTTTTGATACCTCCACCTGCTTGCCCTAGTGCTTAGTTCGGAACCTTACCACGCAGAGGGCCAGTGTGCATATGTTCTTAAGGAGTAGTTGCTGTGGGGGTGGGGACAAGCCACAGAGGGAGAAGCCAGAGAAGGAAGCCATGCTGGGGAGGGACCCACAGCATAAGAAGGTGAAGATATGCTCTGGAGATATCAGGGCCCAATGGGTTATCCAAAAACCAGCAAATTCATTCTGGTTTTGCCTTCTAAATATTTTCTTTGCTTAATTAAAAAGCTCAAAAATAAAACAATAAAATAAACAGCCCAATAACTTTAAATACACAGCCAAACTTTTGAGCTGTGTGAGTTTAAAGTCCTGACTCTGCCACTTATCAGCTATGTGACCTTGAGCAAGTCACTAAATTTGTGTGACTCACTTTCCTCATCTATGAAATGGGGTTAGTACTACCTGAAAACAAGTCAGTACATATAAAATGCTTAAAATAGCACCGGGCACTCCATCATGTAAATATTAGTAATTGTTATTTTCTAGCTGTGGTTACTGATCAGGTTTTAAAAAGACCTTTATATTGAGATTACTGAAGTGCAGCATTCGCATGGCTATAAGTAGTCAACCTCTAAGAAAAAAATCTAAATTTTCAAATTTACTGGTGCCCCCTGGGATGAGGAATGACTAGAACTCTAACAAATTACTAGATCCTGTTCCACAATCTCTGGATGCAAATCATCATTTTAAATCAAAGCCCTGACTTTTTAAAAAATTAAATTTATTGGGGTAGCACTGGCTAATAACATGTAATTTCAGGTGCACGTTATAATATGACATCTGTTTATTCTATTGTGAGTTCACAATCCAAACCCTAGTTTCCGTCTGGTACCATATATTTGACCCCCTTTACCCTCTTCATCCTCCCCTCACCCTCCCCTCGTAAACACAATTCTGTTGTCTGTATCTATGAATTTCTTTTGTCAAAGGTCTGACTTTCGATAAATTACTAGTAGTTACAAATCACTTCTAGAAAAGAAATAAAAAGTTTAGTTTTACAAAAAACTACTTTTAAAACTGCCAAGTCTTTAGGTTAGAGGACCTCTTATACCTCTTGTCTAAATGTGCGAGGTTGTTTTATGCCTTGTTTGTTATTTATTTTTACTGGACAACAGGCAGTCATTTAACTTTATTTGTATTCTTTTGTATGTGTGTGTTTTATTACTTTATTTGTATTCTTGTTTTTATTTTATTTTTCAATTAGAGTTGACATTCAATATTATTTTGTTTAGTTTCAAGTGTACAATGCAGTGGTTAGACATTTATATAATTTATGATCTCCTCAATTAGTCTAGTACCACCTGGCGCTATACATAGTTATTACAATATTGACTATATTCCCTATGTTGTACTTTATATCCAGTGACTATTTGTAACTACCAATTTGTACTTCTTAATCACTTCATCTTTTTCACCCAGCCCCCCAACTTCCCCTACCATCTGAAAATCAGTTTGTTTTCTGTATCTATTAGTCTGTTTTTGTTTTATTTGTTCATTTATTTTGTATCTTAGATTCCACATGAAAGTGAAATTATATGATATTTTTCTTTCTTTGTCTGATTTATATCACTTAGTATAATATCCTCTAGGTCCATCCATGTCATTGCAAATGGCAAGATTTCATTTTTTATGGCTGAGTAATATTCCATTGTACACATGTACCACTTCTTCTTTATCCAATTGTCAATTTTCTATCAATGGGAACTTAGGTTGCTTCCATATATTGGCTATTGTAAATAGGGCTGCAGTGAAAACAGGGATGCGTAAATCTTTTCGAATTAGTGTTTTGGTTTTCCTTAAATATATACCAGAAGTGCAATTGCTGGGTCAAAAGGTATTTTTAATTTTTTGAGGAATGTCCATACTGTTTTCCATAGTGGCTGTACCATTTCACAATCCCACAAACAGTGCATGAGGGTTCCATTTTCTCCACATCTTTGCTAACACTTGTTTTTTGATTTATTAATGACACCCATTCTAACAGGTGTGAGGTGATATCTCATTGTGGTTTTAATTTGCATTTCTCTCATGATTAGTGACCTTGTGTGTGTGTGTGTGTTGAGTTGTATGAGTTCTTTATAAATTTCGGATATTAAATCTTTATCATATGTATCATTGGTGAATATCTTCTCTCACTCAGTAGGTTGTCTTTTCGCTTTGTTGATGGTTTCCTCTGCTGCGCAAAATTTTTTTAGTTTGAAGTAGTCCCACTGGTTTATTTTTTCTTTCAATTCCCTTGCCTGAGGAGATATAGTAGAAGAAAATTTCTGATAGCAATATCAAAGAGTTTACTGCTTATATTGCTTCTAAAAGTATTATGGTTTCGGATCTTACATTTAAGTCTTTAATCCATTCTGAGTTTATTCTTGTATATGGTGTAAGAAGGTGATCCAGTTTCTTTCTTTCTTTCTTTTTTTTTTTGCATGTATCTGTCCAGTTTTTCCAACACCATTTATTGAAGAGAACATCTTTACCCTATTGTATATTCTTGCCTCTTTTGTCATACATTAAATGAGCATATAGCTGTGGATTTATTTCTGGGCTCTCTATTTTGTTTCATTGATCTATATATCTGTTTTTTTTTATGCTAATACCGTGTTGTTTTGATTACTATAGCCCTGTGGTATAGTTTGATATTAGGTAGTGTGATATCTCCAACTTCGTTTTCTTTCTCAAGATTGCCGTGGCTAGTCGAGATCTTTTATGGTTCCATATAAAGTTTTCGATTATTTGTTCTAGTTCTCTGAAAAAATACTATTGGTATTTTGATAGGGACTGCATTGAATCTATAGATTGCTTTGGGTAGTATGTACATGTTAATGATGTTGATTCTTCCTATCCATGAGCATTGTACATGCTTCCATTTCTTTGTATCTTCTTCAATTTCTTTTTTTCAATGTCTTAGAATTTTCTGACTACAGGTCTTTTACCTCCTTGTTTAAATTGATTCCTTGGTATTTTATTGTTTTTCATGCAATTGTAAATGGAATTGTTTTCTTAATTTCTCTGATAGTCTATCATTGGCGTATAAAAATAAAACCAACATCTGAATATTAATTTTGTATCCTACTACTTACTGAATTCATTTATCGGTTCTAATTGTTTTTAGAGTTTTCTACCTATAATATCATATCATCTGCAAATAATGACAGTTTACATCATCCTTTCCAATTTGGATGCCTTTTATTTCTCTTTTTTTGTCTGATTGCTATGATGAGGACTTCCATACTATGTGGAATGAAAGCGGTGAAAGTATACATCCTTGTCTTATTGCTGATCTTAAGGAAAACACTTTTAGCTTTTACCCATTGAATATGTTAGCTGTAGTTTCTCACATATGGCTTTTATTATGTTGAGGTTCTATGTTCCCGCTAGTCCCACTTTGCTGAAAGTTTTTTTCCTAAATGGACGCTGGATTTTGTCAAATGCTTTTTTTTCTGCATCTATTGACATGATCCTATGATTTATCTTTCAATTTGTTAATGGGGTGTATCACATTAATTGATTTGCAGATATTGAACCAAACTTGCATCCCAAGAATAAATCCCACTTGATCATGGTGTATGATCTTTTTAATGTATTGCTGAATTTGGTTTGCTAATATTTTGTTGAGGATTTTTGCATCTATGTTCATCAGGGATATCGACCTATAATTTTCTTTCTTCCAATGTCTTTGTCTGGTTTGGGAATCAGGATAATGGTGATCTCGCAAAATGAGTTTTAGAGTCTTCCCCCCTCTGAAATTTTTGGAATAGTTTGAGAAGAACAGGTGCTCATTCTTCTTTGAATATTGGCAAAATTCACCTGTGAAGTCGGACTTTTGTTTGTTGGGAGTTTTTCGATTACTGATTTGATTTCGTTACTATTAATCAGTTGGTTCAGATTTTGTTTCTTCTTGACTCAGTCTTGGGAGATTGTACGTTTCTAGGAATGTATTAATTTCTTCTAGAATGTCCAATTTGTGGGCATGTAATTGCTTGTAGTATTTTCTTAGAATCCTTTGTATTTCTGTGGAGTCAGTTGTCACTTCTCTTTTATTTCTGATTTTATTTATTTGAAATCTCTTTTTTTTCTCTCTCTCTCTTGATGAGTCTGGTTAAAGGTTTATCAATTTTGTTTATCTTTTCAAAGAACCAGCTCTTGGTTTCATTAATCTTTTGTACTGTTTTTTAGACTCTATTTTGTTTATTTCCACTCTGATCTTTATTGTTTCCATTCTTCTACTCACTTTGGGTTTTGTTTGCTGTTCTTTTTCTAGTTCTTTTAAGTGAAAAGTTAGATTGTATATTTGAGATTTTTCTTGTTTCTTGAGATAGGCCTGTATTGCTATGAATTTCCCTCTTAGGACTGCTTTTGCTGTGTCCTTTAGATTTTGAGTTGTGTTTTCATTTTCATTTGTCTCTAGATATCTTTGGATTTCTTCTTTGATCTCATTGTTTAGTAGGGTGTTACATAGTATTCATTTTTCAGTTTTTTCTTGTTTCATACCACTGTGGTTGGAGAAAACGCTTGATATGATTTTAAGCTTCTTAAATTTACTGAGACTTGTTTTGTGGCCTAACATGCAGTCTATTCTGGAACATGTTCCATGTGTACTTGAGAATGTATACTCTGCTGCTTTGGGGTAAAATGCGCTAATAATACCAATTAAATCCATCCGATCTAGTGTGTCATTTATGGCTGCTGTTTCCTTGTTGATTTGCTGTCTGGAAGAGCTGTCCATTGATATCAACAGTGTGTTAAAATCTCCTACTATGAGTGTATTGCTGTTGATCTCTCCCTTTATGTTAGTCAATATTCGCTTTATATATATATATGCTCCCATTTTGGGTATATAAATGTTTACTAGGGTTATGTACTCTCGTTGGATTAATTCCTTTATCATTATGTAATATCCTTCTTTATTTCTTGTTATTGCCTTTGTTTTAAGGTCTATTTTGTCTGATATAAGTATTGCTATCCCAGCTTTCTCTTTCATTTCTATTTGCATGAAATGTTTTTCCATCCCTTTACTTTCCAGTCTGTGTGTGTCTTTCAATCTGAGGTGGGTCTCTTGTAGACAGCATATGTATGGGTCTTGTTTTCTTATCTATCCCATGTCTTTTATTTTTCACCCCGTATCTTTTGACTGGAGCATTTAGTCTATTTACATTTAAAATGATTATTGATAGGTACACGATTACTGCCATTTTATTATTCATATTTGTTTTTTTCCTCCTTTCTTCAAGAAGCCCCTTAAACATTTCTTGTAATACTGGCTTTTTGGAAATAAATTTCTTAACTTTTTTCCTGTTGGGGAAGCTCTTTATTTCACCTTTCATTTTAATTGACAGCCTCGCTGGGTAGAATATTCTTGGTTGTAGGTTCTTGTTTTTCTTCACTCTAAATATTTTGTGCCAATCCCTTCTGACCTGCAAAGTTTCTGTTGAGAAATCAACTGAAAGCCTTACGGAAGCTCCCTTTTAGATAACTAATTGCTTTTCTCTTGCTACTTTTAAGATTCTCTCTTTGTCTTTAACCTTTGGCATTTTAATTATGATGTGCCTTGGTGTGGGTCTGTTTGGGTTACCTTGTTTGGGACTCTCTGTGCATCCTGGACTTGTATATATATTTCCTTCACCAGGTTAGTGAAGTTTTCAGTCAGTATTTCCTCACATAGGTTCTCAATCCCTTGCTTTCTCTCTTCTCCTTCTTGTTCTCCTATGATGCAAATGTTGCTATCCTTGATGATGTCCCAGAGGTCCCTTAAACTATCCTCATATTTTTTAAAATTTTTTTTCTTTTTGCTGTTCTGATTGGATGTTTTCCGCTATCTTGTCTTCCAAATTTCTGATTCAGTCCTCTGCTTCATCCAATCTACTGTTGATTTATTCTAGTATATTCTTCATTTTAGTTATTGTATTCTTAATTTCTGATTGGATATTTTTTATGGGTTCTGTGTCCTTTTTTATGCTTGCTATCTCTTTGGTGATGTTCTCACTGAGTCATCTAAAACTAAATCCATTGAGCATCCTCGTAACTAGTGTTTTGAACTCTGTATCTGGTAGGTTGCTTGACTCCATTTCATTTAGATCTTTTTCTTGAGTTTTCTCCTGTTCTTTCATTTGGGGCATATTTCTTTGTTTTCTCATTTTAGTTGACTCTCTGTGTTTGTTTCTATGTATTAAGTAGATCTGATACATCTCCCTGTCATAGCTGAGTAGCCTCATGTACTGGTGTCCTGTGTGGCCTAGTAGCACAGTCTCCCTGATTACCTGCATTGTGTGTTCTAGGGTAACCCTTGTGTGTCCTCCAGTTGTAGTTGAACCTTGATTGTTGTTGGCATATCAGTAAGTGGGATTGACTCTCAGGCTGACTGGCTGTGAGGATTGGCCACACCCATGATATATAAGCTGCTGTGTGGGATATGACCCCATGGAATATGGTTTGCTCAAGTGGATTCATGTGCCTGTTGAGACCACTCTTTCGGTATGTCGCTTATGGGGCTTATCAGGTGGTGCTCTGTTGAGATCTAATGCCAGCCTCTGTATGTGTTGTTTTGGAGCCCCTTGGGAAAAGCTCCTATGCAGGCCAAGGTCAGACACTGCCTGTGACTGGCCTGGGGCTGGGCCTAGTGGTATGTGGGAGAGGCCATGTGGTGAATCGAGCCGAAATGCCACCAGTACTTGGTCTGGGGTAGCTCAGCAAAAGACCCAGGGCACCTCCAGGCCTGAGGCTGCCTGCCAGATGCCTATAAGATTCAGAAGCTGAATGAGCCTCGAGAGTACCAGAATTGAATGAGGCGGGGGGGTCTCAGGGAGTCACCAGGGTGAGGCAAGTGGTGTTCCCCAGGTTGATGCAGATTCAGATTTTTTGCCAGTGCTGAGCCTGTGGCCACTTACAAAAGTCTCAGCTCATATCTAGGCCAACCACTGCCTGCCTTGGGCTGGACACGCCCAAATTTGTTTGAGAAATACTGCAGCTAAGGCTGGGGCTGGTTGCCCACCACTGAAAGTGTCTACCAAGCTGTGCCAGCCGAGGCTTGTTGATTTCTGCGAAAGGAACCTCCTGATGAAAGCACAAGGTGAGGCTGGTTGCCCTGTAACCACCTGAAATTGCCACCAGGCAATTTGTGAATTTGGTGGGGCAGGGTCTCAGGGAGTCACTGGGGTGGAGCAAGCAGATCTCACCAGGCCAATGCAGATTCAGTTTAGGCTGTGTCAGGGGGAGGGCTCAACACAGGCTCCCGCATGTAAACTGAGCAGGAGGAGGGCTCAACAAAGGGACTATAACGGCTCTCCCTCCAGCTCTTGCCCTGAAACTATACAACTCAGTCTTTCTCTGTATATATCTGGTAACTTCCGAACTGCTGTCCCTCCCCAGAGCCCAGGATGAGTGCCTACAAACGAGTGAGTCTGAGCGTGGGCTCTTTAAGGGGACATCTGGGTTTCCAGCTGCCTTCCAACTCACCTGGATGGCCAGAATCCCCACAGATTTTCACAGCCAGACTTTGTGGGTCTCTTCCTGGCATTAGAACCCTAGGCTGGGGAGCCATGATGTGGGGCTTTGGCCCCTAGTTCCTCTAGGGGAGCCTCTGCAGCCAAGATATCCCTCCCGATGCTCAACCACCACACGTGAGTGTGGGACCTGCCCATTTCATGTCTCCACACCTCCTACCAGTCTCAATGTGGTCTCCTCTTTATATCTCTAGCTATAGGTGTTTGGTTCAGCTAGTCTTCAAATTGTTCTCCAGGTTGACTGTTTTATAGTTTAGTTGCAATTTTAATGTGGTCATAGGAAGAAGCATGCATAGCATTTACTTACCCTGACATCTTGATCAGAATTCCTGCTTCGTGCCTTTAGACCTTTGCACAAGTTGGCTTCTCTGCCTGTAGTGTCTCCATCTCTACCTCCATAGGCCTCTGTCAAAATCTAGCTCAGGCATATTGTCTGTGTTATTTCCATATTGAGCACATATTTGTACTGTATACTTTTCTCTATAATTGCTTATGTTTAGCTTCCCCCACTAGATTTTGAGCTCTGTGAGGACAAAGACCATGTTTCAATTATCTTCGTGCTTTCATCATTTAGCACATTGTGTTCATTCATTATTCATTAACAAATATTTATGGAAAGCCTACTCTATGTCAGGCACCATGTGCAACACTAAGGAAGGATACAACAGTGAGCAAGACCAGTGTAGTGGAGACCATGGGGAGGGAGATAACCAGATTATGAATTTCCTGCCTTCCTCCCCCGAAAAGGGCAGTCTTCCAAAGATATATTTGATGCAGATGTGTTGAGCATAAGTTTAATACATATCCAGCTAAATGTATTCATATGGGTGCTGTTTAGTAGATAAATATCATGTGTGCCTCACTTCACCGGAAGGGGGCTATCAGAAGTTGATGGGTAGTTTCTCAGCTTTGAAACCAGTGTCTGTGGACCTGTGGGTATGGGGGAGTCACACCAAGGACATTCTTGCATTGTTCTTTCACTGTTTACCACATCTATTGACTTGTGAACCAGCCGTTGCCTTCTGAGAACTGGTAAATCTAAAATTGTGACCTAAATCAACTGAAACTGTGATGCAGGTGTACATACGAGGCTTATGTGTGCAATCCAAGGAACCCCAGTGGTATAGAAGCATGGGGCCTGGGCAAAGCAGGACACAGAAAGTTAGCATGGTTTATAATACAGAGAAAATAATTTCAGCATATTCCTCTTTGGAAGTGAGCTGTAAGTGTTTGGGGAAAATATCCTAGGTCAAATGTAAAGCATGGAAGGAGGCTGATCATATGTCAAACTAGACAGGGCAAGAAAAGATGGATGTTTATTGTTATAGGTATAACAGAGTCTGCAGATGTCCTCCAATATTTATTCTCTTTTTCTTCCATAGTAATAGAACTCCCAGATTTTATCGGGGCACATGTCTTCCCAGAATACAGACTATATTTTCTAGCCTACCCTGTAACTAGATGTGACTAAATTCTGGCCAATAGGATGGAAACAGATGTGGTTGGTACATGCAACTTCTGGAAAATATTCTTAAAGGAAGACTGCATGCCCTTCTTGCTGGCTGGAATGTATGTGTAAGGGCTGGAGCTACTGCAGTCATTTTGGATAATTAGATTACCTTGGGAATAGAAGCGAAGCATGAAGAAATAAGACAAAAGAAGATCTCATACTGAGGACAACAAAACTGCCCTGCCACTCTCAGACTTCTTTTATTTGAGACTTAAATAGACTCTTTTTGATCACTATTATTATCATCATCATCATCATCATCATCATCATCATCATCATCATCTATTAGAGTTAAACTTAATGATCATCATCATCATCATCATCATCATCATCTATTAGAGTTAAACTTAATGTAATGGTGAACAGGTAAAAGGGCGTGGATATAAGGTTGAGCCAGCGATGAGGCTTATGGCCAATCACTTGTTAAAGTCACCTCTCATGATCATTTCATCTTCAGTAGTTAGTCAATTAATGAAAAGTAAACTCATGTCATGTGGTTTTGTGTGAAAAATGGATTTGGGGGCTTCGCGAACAAGGGCAGAAATCAAGACAGCACATGAGGGTGTAGAAGTGATGAGGTAGAGAGAAGCATGAAAAAGCAAGCCCTGAAGTCTCTGGAAATCATAAGAAATCCTTTGGAGTTTCTAGGCCTTTCCGTTTGCATTTAGTAAGATTTCTTGGAGGGAAAAATTGGGGGTCTGGATTACGAATGTGAGGGCAATACCTCAAAGGGAACAGCCAGTTAAAGGTCAGGTAAAGAAGGCTCTCTAGGTTGAGGACCTCAAGGCATTAAGCCCAGGGAGAAGAGAACTCATGTCTAGTCCAGTGTAGCTGGAATGGAGCTGAATGGGGCAGGAGGGGAGGACTGGAAGATAAGTGGAGGCCAGGTCACGAAAGTCCTCAGAGGCTTGTTAGGGGAGGAGATTTTGTTTTAAGGACAATGAGGATGGAGTCTCTCTAGGTTTAATACAAAGAGCCAGAGATTGGAGTTGCCTTCTCAAAAGACAGCCCTGGCTGCAGCACAGAAAGCAGATCAGGGACAAGCCAGCAAGCCACAGGAGAGTCCACTGCAGCAATCTAAGTAAGAGGTAATGATGGCTTCTACCAGGAGATTGAAGAAGAGCGGCATCTGAGAGAGATGCAGAGAATGAAACAAACGCTTGAGGGACGTCGATCAACGAACTCGAAGTCCACCCAGAGGTTTCTGCCTCAGGGCCAGAGAACAGAGATCTGACAGATAAAGGACATGACCTTTTTGAACTTTCAGGGCCTTAAGCTAGAGGGCTTGGGGGACATGCAGGCAGTGAGGGTCTATAGCATATCTAGATCTGACCCCGTAACTCTGGCCAGTTTCTCTTCCTCAGGCCTCTATTCCTCATATCTAAGTAGAAGAGAAAAAGAAAAAAAGGAAAAAGGAATATCCTTTAGAATTCTCAAGGAATGGTAGGTCAGACCCCTTTCCTGCATCAATTTCAGCCTGGGCCCTACTTTCTGGACCTTTCGCTCCATTGTCAAAGGAAACTAGCATCTACCCCCCATGGAATTGCCAATAAACACTGTGAATAGGCATTCTCCTGTTTGCCACTATTTTAAAACTCATGTCAAGTGACCAAAGCATTCTTTTCAGTTCCCTCCCCACTCCAGCTGATACCGTATGCTTTACAAAGAAACGCCAAAGCAAGTTTTGGGAAATAACCCATTAGAATAAGCTTTTCCCAACAGGGGAGACAAATATCAACAATGTAACTGATGAAGTCTGACTTATATGTAAGTAACTTGGGCTGCAGGGATAAAAAGTCTGAGCATATACAAATCTTAAATTTAAATGCACGTCACCCAGATTTTAAATAATGAGTCCTTTTTCCTTTGGGCTCATTAAAGCTGAAGCCAAGGAAGGAGGCCAGGGAGAAAATAAAGCATAAATCTATCATTTAGCTTTATAATGTAGAAAGGACTTGAAATTCCCTAAAAGGTAGCAGGAACGGCCTTTAAATCCTGCCTTTTCTCTGCCCCTGTCTACCTCTCACAGCCACCTTAATTAACTGCAGCACAAGTGTCAAACTATGGAACCACAGCCAAGATGCAGTAGGAGCCCGAACTGCGGAGTTCAAAGGGGGCTCATTTGTTTATTACTATCTTGGAATGATGGAGGCAGTCACACTGACATCCTGTGGGAGAGCCCGCTTCAATTAATAAAAACCTTGTTTTTTTCAAAGTGAAATACAAGAAGAGATTAATACATTTGAAAATGAGTATAAGCAGGCTCATTTAGTAAAGAATTTCAGTGGCCGAAAGCTCAGATTCTCTTGTGTTTAGGGGGAAGGCTGAGAGCTTGAGTTTTATTGAAAGTCACTTACCCACCAGGAAAAAAATAACTCGAGTAAGGGCCACACGCACATACAAATTTTACTTTGTTTGAAAAGTTTTAAATGTTCACTTTCACTTACCATTTAGGGGACATAAGTTGATGTTTAAAATGCATATACTCACTTTCCTAATAGGGAATTAAAGATTTAAGGGAAGAGGTGATCTTTTCATCTCTTACTCCAATTTATAGTTATAGACTAAATGAGAAATTGGTAGCTGGCTACCTAAGTGAAGCTTATGAATAAGGATTCTATGAATTCTTGGGCAGAACCAGTGTACATCTCATTCTTAGAAGCTCCTTGACATCAGTCTTGTCAACAATTGTTTTTGGATTTAACACTAAGAGAGCAAAGGCGACAAAAACAAAAATAAACAAGAAGGACTATATGAAACTAAAAAGCTTCCACATAGCAAAGGAATCACCAAAAAAAGACAACCTAGAGAATGGGAGAAAGTATCTGCAAATCATGTATTTGATAACGGGTTAATAGCCAAAATATGTAAGAACTCGTGCAACTCAAGAGCAAAAAAAAAAAAAAAAAAAAAAAAAAAGTCTGATTAAAAAATGGACAGAGGAACTGAATAGACATTTTTTCAAAGATGACAATACAAATGTCAACAGGTACATGAAGAGATTTTCAGCATGATTCATCATCAGAGAAATGTACATCTAAACCACAACGAGATATCATCTCACACCCATCAGAATGGCTGTCATCAAAAACACAAGCAAAAAATGTGTTGAGGATATGGAGAAAAGGGAGAACTTGTACACTGTTGGTGGGAACGTAAATTGGTGCAGCCTCTATGGAAAACAGTATGGAGTTTCCTCAAAAAATTAAAAATAGACTACCATATGATCTAGCAATTCCACTTCTGGGTCTGTGTCCAAAAGAAATAAAATCACTATCTCAAAGAGATATCTGTACTCCTATGTTCATTGCAGCACTATTTTCAATAGCCAATACATAGAAACAGCCTGAGTGTCCATTGATGGAAAAATGGCTAAAGAAAATATATATTTACACAATGGAATATTATTCAATCATAAAAAAGAATGAAATCTTGCCATTCACAACAACATGGATGAACCTCGAGGGCTAAGTGAAATAAGTCAGACAGAAAAAGACAAATACTATATGATCTCGTGTGTATATAGAATCTAAAAAATAATAATCTGAACTCATAGAAACAGAGAACAGACTGGTGGTTGCCAGAGGCAGGGAGTAGAGGTGGGGGAATTGGGTAAAAGTGATCAAAGGTACAAACTTCCAATTATAAGATTGATAAGTTTGGGGATGTAATATACAGCATGGTGACTATAGATAACAATACTGCATTGTATATTTGAAAGTTGCTAAGAGAATAGATATTAAAAGTTCTCATCGCAAGAAAAATATTTGTAACTACATGAGGTAATAGATGTTAACTAAACTTATTAGGGTAACCATTTCACAATATACACATATAGCAAATCATTATATTGTACACCATAAACTAATACAATGTTATATGCCAATTATATCTCAATAAAACTGGAGAAAACAGAACAAAACTCTAAAAAAAAGAAAGAAAGAAGAAAAAACAACATACATCTCCCAAAACTGGGGAAAATATGGCAGAGGAATTTCTGATCTTGAGAGTTTGAAGTTTAAGATGTAGAGGGGAAAATGTGCAGATGAGACTGTGAGACTATACTAGAATATCATGAATGTGTGCCAGGGAAAAGTATCAGAGCTCTATATTTTCCATGAAAAGATCAGGGGAAACTAATTGAGTATGCTGCTCACAACTTAAAGGGCCTACGAACTAAGAGCCAGACTATGGGTAACACAGTTACCTTGAATTGCTACCATTGATAGAAAGTACCTTTTCATCCTTATCACTGAGAATAGTGGTTGGTACTCATTACTACAAGTCAGAAAAAAATAAAAATAGATTAATAAAAAAGAGGTAAACCTTCTCTATTAATAGGCAATGAACACCACTAGATTGGGAACTGGAACTCAGTCTTTTCATCTATTTTCCTACCCACTGCATTTCCAGTCATTCTGACAGGTAAAGGATAGGCTCTATGATGAAGATTCCAAGGTGAAGGTGGGTTGATATGCATCCTATTTGTAGTGATTGATCCAACAGAAGTCATATCCTAGTGAAAAACAAGGATTAAGCCAGAGTAAACGATTTAAACCTAGTTACCAAATCTAAGACCCAAATGAAATGTGGGAGTCAGGGCAGGAAGCCAAAAAGAATGGAGAAGTCATAGGTCCTTACATATAAGGCTGGACAACTAGAATGGTGGGGATAGGCACGAGTTTGAAGGAATGCCTAAGGTGGAATACAGCTGACCAGGATGGCTTGCTACGGATTCATATTTGAGTAGTTAGTTGTACAGAGTGCATTGAAAGTACTGACATGGCACGAACAAATCTTGTGCAGGAACTTACACTAGGTAATTAAATATTTGGTGATCAGAATTATGAAAATCCGTGAACCTGAGGATCTAAGCATGGTAGACAGCAGACAAATGAGGATAAATGAGGAGGACGAGAAACCCAGGATAGCTAGAAAGAGCAGCTGATTAGGAGTTAAGAGACTTGGATTCTAATCAAGATTATAATACTTTTAAGCAACAAACTGCCTAAAGTTCTTCCTGGTCCTAAAGGGTCAGGGCAAGGGGTCAGTCAACAGGTGTATTTTCATGAACCTGGCAGTCCCTTAGACTGACTCAGGAGTTTGCTGGTTAGGGAGCTCAAGCAGAGGACAGAAGAGTTCCCAGTTTGCCCCACTCCCTTTTTCCTCTGAAGCAACGGTCCCCAACCTTTTAGGCAATCAGTGCTTTTATAAGAATCTAATGCATGATTATCTGAGGTGGAGCTGAGGCAGTGATGCTAGTGCTGGGGAGAGGCTGCAAATACAGATGAAGCTTTGCTTGCTCGCCCGCCGCTCATCTCCTGCTGTGCAGCCCAGTTCCTAATAAGCCACGGACCAGTACCAGTCTGTGGCCCGAGGTTTGGGGACCCCTGCTCTAAAGCAAGAAGCAGGTCAATATAACTGACAAACTATAATGTCAGAGACCCAGAATGTATTGATTAATCAAGGCATTTGGCAAAGCCTCTCAGGAAATTCTTGTGGACAAGATGGAGAAATGCAGACCAGATGACAATATAATTTGGGTGACATGTAGTTGGCTGAAAACCTGCTCTCAAGCAGTGCTGATGGAAGGGGGAAGGGAGGTGTCTAGTGACTTGCCAAATGGCTTTATCACTGGTCCTATTCTACTACAAGTGATTTGGACACAAAGATGGAAGAAATGCTTATCAAAATGCAGATGACATAAAGCTGTGAGAAATAACTAATATGATGAAATCAAGATTTAAGAGTTAGCAAATATCGAAATGACTTCAATGGACTGGAACGATGAGCTGGGCCAACAAGATGGAATTAGATAGAGATAAATGTGAAGTCTTTAATTTATTTTCAAAAAATCAATTACATGAATATAGAGTTGAGAAGACCTAAACTGAGAATAGTTCCCTTCAACAAAAACTGATCGTTTTAGTTGATCACAGCCAAAAATAATCCAATAACTTGACATGGCTAAAAAAAAAAAACAAAAGCTCATGATGTAATCTCTGGTTACATCAGTAGAAACGTAATATCCAAATTAATTGGAAAAAACAGTCCCACTTGACCCTGTCCTGTTCAGACACATGGACTGGCACAGTGTCTTGCCAACAGACAGCATGCAACAAATACTTGTCACACAAATGAAAGGATACCACATTTTCAGATGGACCTTGAAACTAAGATGGTCAGGGATTTGGAGACTGTTCTCAGAAGAGAAGGCTGAACAAACATGGAATGTTTAACCTGGAAAAGACTAAGGAGACCCAGAAGAGAGCAATTTTCAAATATTAGAAGGAATTTCACATTTGGTTTTCCTCCAGAGGGGAAACAAACAAGGGTCGATGGTCAGAAGAGCTGCAGAGATAAAACTTAGCTCAAGCAGAAAATGAGAACTCTTTGACAATCAAAGGTAATGGTAGTAAGCTTTGTCTCATTGATGATATTAAAGCAGAAGTGGGATGATCATCTATTACACCTGCAGTATTTTAGAATATATACCTCTATACATTGGAAGTTGGGCCTACAGGGTCTCTCAGATTCCTTCCAAGTGGCCTTAAGAGATAGGATTCTATGATGCTTCTGTTCTTATTCCTTTAGCTCCACATGAGCTTCAACTTATTGGAGTTGGCTTGCCAACACACAAAACTTCATGCCAGGCGATCTTGGCTATGGCTTTCAAAGCAGCAGCTAACAAAAGAACCTGGCCTGCTCCAGGATGGCAGAGCTTGAAATGGTAACTTTGTGAAGGGAGGTTCAGTTTTGATTTGTTTGTTTAACTTTCCTCAATGCAAACACCGAGGAAGAAAAGAAAACTGACAGTGCCCATATGGCTTCATCATGGTGGAAGAAAATCCTGCGTGGAAATCGTGATCAAAGTAGACTTTAACCTTGACTTTTCTGGACTGTATTTTTGTTTCTTAGCTAACAGCAAATCAGATGTTTGGAAAGGAATACCTCTTTTAACAGGACCACATATACTATTGACACTGTTTTACAGTCATATTTAATACTGATGGAACCAACTGATCCCAATAGCACCTTTGTTTCTTTATTTGAAATAACACTATGAAATTTTTCTACTGAAGAGGGTTGAAAGTTCTGATGGGCTATAGAGAATGTGGTAGTCCACCTCTCGGATGGGTTCCAATAATCCTTGCCTACCAGTATTCATGCCCTTCTGTAGTTCCCTCACACACTGAATACGGCTAATCTGTGTAACCAAAGACATTTTGGAAATGACGAGGTGTGACTTCTGAGGCCAGGTCATAAAATACATTGGGGCTGCTACCATGTGCTTTCTTGGATCATTTGGGGAAGCCAGTGGCTATACTGTAATGACACTCAAGCAGCTCATGTGGTTAGGAACTGAGGCCTCCTACCAATAGCTGGTACCAATTTACCAGTCTTGTGAGTGAGCTGTCTTGGAAGCAGATCCTCTAGCCCCAGCTAAACGTTTAGATGACAGCAGAACCGGCTAACATACTGACTCCACCTCATGAGAAACCCTGGGTCAGAACCACCCAGTTAATCTGCTCCTGAATTCCTGACCCATAGACATTTTGTGGGACAATGAATGTCTACTATTATTTTTAGATCGCTAAGTTTTAGAGTAATTTGTTATACAGCTAGAGATCACTAATACTGGGAAGTTAATGCAGAGCAACAATTAGTAAAACTCAGTTTTTCTTTGTAGTGCTTAAATAGTAGAGGCCTCTCACTAAAGGGGCCAAGATGGATAAAATGACATAGGAAGCCATAGAGAAGACACAGATTTTATTTGGTCTTTCCAGGACTGACTTCCCTGCACAGTGATTGATCAGATGAGCACCTCCAGCAAACTGTCTCATCTACCTGGGTGGTAATGACTAGACAGTAGCAAGGAAAACGCTCATTATTGTTATAAGTAGCCCTTTTCTATTTTTTCTAAAGAGACAGTCACCAGCCTAGTGAGAGAAAGGTCAGAACTCAGATAGTAAAAAGTGTCTGTTGACTTTAAATGGTCCAGGATAAATCAGCAGGCACTGAGTCATGGGCTTTTTTGTCAGATTCTGATGTGAGCTAAGGACTTGAGGTATCATAAGCCAAGCTACTGTTTTCACAAGGTGCAAATATGTCCACATGCCATCCAACCCTGCTGGCAGGCATAATAAATTTAATGTGGAATGTACTCCGATCCATTAATTTTGGAAGAACAGGCATGATATTTAAGTCCCTTTTAATATACCATTTAATTGACTCCTGGCGTTATCTGACCAATGGCATGCTTTACAAAAAAATAGGCAACTTGTATTTCTTCTTATTTATCTATCTATCTTTTTTTGAATGCTGGTAGATGATTTATTCCTTCTATTAGCATGAGTTTGCTCCGAACAATTGGCCTAGCATTTCAACCTCTTAACCATTCCTTAGAAATCCTTGGGGAATGTGCTCCAGGAATAAAATTACCATCGTATTGTGGGCCACAGAGATCAAGGGGTAGAAAGGGGACAGCTCCAGAGAAACATGAAAAAAGGGCCATGGCATTTCTCATGGAGAAGACATCAGTGTGGCCAGAGGTAGAAACCTAGAGACAGACCCAGAGGTAGAGAGTGCTGGTCACTCCGGGGCCACAAAAAGTATGGTCAAGTATGGTAGAGGACAAGATAAAGCCTGTGTGAGACTAACGACAGAGCCTTTAAGAAGGAACATAATCCAAAAAAATGAGGAAGTGTGAAGCTTACTTGCCAGAATTTATCAATCCACCTGCCACTCTCTAGTTCAGTTATACACAATGAGCTAATCCTTCACAAAACTGAAATAATGTTAGTTATTATGCAACTCCTTAATTTATATTATTAGGTAGTTAGACATGAGTGACAGGGGAACAAAAGAGTGAAGGCCCAGCCCAGAGACCACCCAAAGACCTCCCAAAGAAGACCACCCATTTCGTAGTTAAAATCACTCCTGCATCCTGAGAGACAAAGAACCGGAGGGCCATAAACCTATAGCTAGTTTAGCCCAGCCACAGACGCTTGCGCAATAAGGGCTGCTCTGACCCTCTCTTCACCTCAGCCTCATACCATCATTATAATATCATGGCTCTGCTCGGAAGCTTATGAATCTTATTATAACAGACTGCATTCTGGGTAACTACATGCTCAGTAGGCAGGTTGTTATATAACTGCTAAATGTCAATCAAAATGACTGCCAATCACCTAGGAACACCTTTGTAGCCCCCTTCACGGCCCTAACATAATACAGACCTTCCCATTTCTGCTTTGTTGCAGCCCTCTTTGCTGTAACCTGCCCCTCACTTGGAGCGTACATTAATCACACCTTCGTCTCTGCCTGGTTATACACTGCTTAGGTGTGCTCCACTTCTACTTCAAAACACACTTTTAATTTATTAAATCTTCCTTCTTCTAAATCTTGCTGACCTGGAATTCTTTCTGTGTCAGCGAAAAGAACGGAGAACCCCAGTGTTACTAGGGCAACACCAGAGTTCAGACCGCCCCAAACGGTAACAATATATAGTCGCTTCTTTTATTTATATTTTGTTGTAGTTCAAGGATTATGGGTGAGTTTTACTTTTGGGGTATGAGTATCTTTTTGAATTTTTCAAATTAAAAAGAAATCTAAATAACTCTTGCTGGAAATACTGTATTTTATGTTAGAGATTCCACTTTTAGAAGAAAACTTGCCAAAGAAATATTTCATTCTACCTTGAACCAAGCAAGGTAAGCAGAGTAAAAGCCATGCTTGCAACAGCACTGGGGTTGACCAGTCAGAAAACATGAAACAATAAACGGACTGACTACTACTGAAGATTCAAAGAGAAATGACAAAGATAAAGCTAGGAATTCATAAGAAAGCTGTCTTGAGTATACCTTTCAGTTTCCTTAAGTATGGTTTCCAACTACAATTTACACATGAATGAACAACACAGGAGTTGGGGATGCCCACCCCGCTCAGGCTTAAATCCTCATATAACTTTTGACCACAGGGGATAAATTTCAGGACCCCTTGTGGATACCAAAATTTGAGGATGCTCAAGTCCCTTAAATAAAATGGCATAGAACAATGCATAGAACAATGCATGAACAATGCATAGAACAATGCATAGAACGAGTCAGCCCACCACAGATTCCCAACTACGGATCGAAAACAGTATTTGAAGCCACAGATGGGAAAACCAAATAAGAAGTGCCAACTCAATATTTATTTTTTAAAAAAACAACCCACATATAAAAGGACCTACACAGTTCAAACTCATGTTGTTCAAGGGTCGATTGTATTTTAAAATAAAATATAGGACATTAATGGCAGTGTAGTTAGGAATTCAAGCAGAAAAAGTCCCATCTGAGCACCCAGCAAATCGCACAACCTGTGAGTGTGCTGTCTACACTTTGTATCATTGTAAATGAATAAAAGATTCAAGTGTTTTGAAGCTTCTTTTAAAAATTCTGTGTCTAAGAATAAAACAAAGTTGCAGAAACCTCACAGGATAAGAATGACTCTCTCCCAGTAACATAAATGCTTTGATCAGTTTTTCCAATAATGTCTAAAAATAAGTAGAAATATTCGTCACTCTAGGATGTTTAGTGTTTTGAAACATGACAGTTAAATGACCAGTTAACATCTGCATCGTTTTATAGTTCATGAAGCACTTTTGACATGTTACTTTATTTGAACCAAAAACAACCCCGAGAGGTAGGCATTTCTTCAGGTGAGGAAATAGATGTGTATAAATCAACCGATATTTATTGAAGGCCTTATAGGTATACTGGATTCTACTAAACACTTTAATACTCCATCACAGGTAGTTCTAATGAAGTCTTGTCTTTTAAATTCCTCATTTTGCAGACAAGAATGCTAAAGTTCAGAAAGGGAAGTATGTTGCCTATATAAAATTGCTATAAATATATTAAAATACAAACTAAGACAAAAAATAAACCTTTTGACTCCAGATCTGAGGCTTTTCCCACCATGTAACTATAGACATACAAATCAAATTTCCATGTGTACTTATACTATAAAATCCCTGTTCAAAGCTTATATGATTTTTGGCAAGTTTCTCTGAACTTTAGTTTTATCACCTGTGAACGAGAAAAATTATAACAATTTACCTATGGGCGGGCATTCAAAAATTAAATAATACATAAGTAAAAGAGATTATAATGAGATTACATTTTCACAAGATTGTGACACTTCTAATAATTTATCCCAGAACTGGAAAAGCCCAGATATCCTCTGATAAAGGATTCTGGTAATTGCAGATGCCATAGACTCCTTGAACTCAATTGTTCATTCAACACATATGTGCCAGGCACTGTCACGGTGCAGGGAATTCGACGGTGAACAAGATGGACAAAAACTCTGCTTTGATGGGGGCTCACAATCTGGTGGAGATGACAGGCCATAAACACATAACTGTAATCTCAGGTCATAGTGAGATGGAGAAAATGAGGCCGTGTGAGGGAGCAGAGGTAGGGTGGAGCTAGGCTGGGGAGGATCTTTTGAGTAGAAACATGAAAGAAGTGAAGGAGTGAACCCTACAAAGATCTCAGGGTTGAGTGTTCCAGGTATATGTCACAATAAGTGTCAAGGTTCTGCGATGGGCAAAGCTTGACAAGACCCAAGAAGAGAAGTCAGAGGTGTCTGACGCCAATGGAGTAAGACAGAGAGGAGGGTAGAACAGTGGGGGTGGGGCCAGATTATAGAGAAGCCTGCAGTCCATAGCGGAAAAGTCTGGGTTTAGTTTTAAGTGATGAATCTCACCTCCTAACCTGTACGGGTTGGAAACACCCTCATCGCCACAATCCTGAGGCCAGTCCCTTCATAGACTAGGTTGGAATCCACTCCCTATGGGGCCTTCATTCTTGTCTATGGGGTATTCGTAAGGCTCTCTACCCGTCTTACTGTTTCACCTCCCCAATTTTCTTTCCATAAGGACTTGCTGGGAAACAGTGCAGACTCCAGATAGGCTCTTGGACTCAGAAGGCCCTCCAAGGAGGTTTGGTTCCTGATTCAGTCGCCAACCAGGGATAAGACCTCATGGAAACTGTTGTGCACCCCTGGTTTCCCATGTATAAGCTGAGAATTGTTATAGGATCTACCTAGTAAGACTGGGGATGGGTTGAGATGGTCAGGTAATGAGCTCAGCAGAGTACTTCATTCATCTCTGCTGTACGTGAAACAATGCTACACCTTTCTATTTCAGCAAGTATGAGCATTTTAGCATTTTTGCTATCTTGCTGATACGCTAAGGTTGCTTCTTTTTGTTACTGGTGAAAATTCTCCCTGGAAATGGAAGAAATAATGTAGGAATAAGAAATGCATAAATTGCCTTAAAATCTGAGGTGAAGGGGCATACACGGGGTGGAAAATATATGACTAAACGTGGTGTGCTGCCTTGGCACTCCTTGCATGCTTAACTGGGGACATTTTCATCTATTTATTTGAGTAATCCAAAAGTAAGCCACAAGAGGAAAAGAGAGGAAGAGAAGTTCTTTCCTCATACTCAAACCAAACACCACAAAATAACACTGTCATTCATATTAGTGGATTCTAATTAAGGGAGGAAAAGCTTGACCTTATTTACAAAAGGGGCCCAGTCTAAAAAGTCTGTGGGACCAACTGGACTGAGCCTGACCCTTGACGCTCTGGCAGGCTCACAAAGCTCCAGAGGAACAATGGGACCTGAGAACTGTTAGGAAAAGCACAGCCAATTGTGCTCCTTCTTTCTTCAATCCAGGGCCACCCTGAGGTGAAGAGGGCGCTTTTGTCTTTGACACCTCCCACCTCCCTTTCAGCATGTACTGCGTCGAATTTCTGCCCCCTTCCTCAGTGTTCTTAGTTCCTCCCCACTACCTCTCAACCAACTGAGGTTCATCTGGAACGGTTACATCCATCACCCATTTGCAGGTCCAGGTGTAGTGCTGCCTGGGAGAACAGCATTTTATTACAGGCCAATTCCTTAGGTCAAAGAACAAATCCCTAATGTGGGGCATGGGGCTGATGGTGTATGGACCCGCCTGAAGGGACGAGCTGCCTGGAGGGTTAAATGATGGTTGTTTATTAAGAGGCGGGCCACCCCATCCATGAAATAGCAGGGCCAATGGGATAGCTGGTGGGGATAAGGGATGTTACCTCCACCATGCCCTCCTTCAAACCCTGCCCACCCACCAAACTTTCAGTTCAGCAGATAGTCTAAGCAAAAACTATAGGCTTGTCTGTAAGCACAGCTACAGGACAAGCTCTGTAACACTGCCTTCCAACCTTAGGGTCTGCCACCCTGGACCCCTGATTTTGTCATAGCAGTGCCACCGCTGTAGCAAATATGAAAACCTTCTAGCTTGGAGAGGCTTAGGCTTCAGGGGAAGGCAGAGGCTCGCGTGGCAGTGTATGTGTGTGTGTGTGTGGTGGGGTGGGGGTGAAGGGTGCCTCAATTGACCCATATGAACCAAACAGGAACTTCCTGATGGTAGAAAACCAAGCCCCAGAGGATTAATGGGTGAGGCAGATATTTTTGGATGCAAAGGTGGGTGTGGGAAGGGAAAGGGAGCTTCTGTGAGCCCCAAATCAAACCAGAGAAGATCCGGCTTTCGGAAAGAGATCTGGCTTATTCCTCCCATCTTGATCTCTTCAGCTGAGCTCCGGAGTTTTATTTATTCAGTCAATTTAGTACATCTCACTAACCAATTCCTCTTACTTTTGTTTCTCTTTGGAATGACCTTCGTGACAGGGAGAGATGTTTTAAGGGAGAGGGGCAGAGGGTGGGGGACTGGGCTGCCAACTCTGCACTGAGAAAGTCTTCTTTTCAATTACCTTCCTGACCACTTAGAATGAATTTTAACAGGCTGTGCTTTTCCTGGGACATTTTTTCTTTGAACTCTCAGACTTCCCTTCATTGCAAGTTGCCATAATATGAACCAGATTTTTTTCTCTCTCTTGTTTGCTTAAAAGGCGTTAACTATAAATTAGAGTATCTTAAGAGTGAGGTGTCACATGCGGGGCCTAGGGTTCCTCAGCCCCGGAGACCCGCAGCTGGGAGAGGGGCCAGGCCGCCTCTTGCTTTGGCAGCCAGGCTCCAAGGCCCAGGCCAGGATGATTCCACCCTCCTTTTCAAAGCTATCCAGTTACATCGATGTACAGAAAAAGCCTTGTTTGACTTAAACATTAAGTTTTATTCCTTCTTCTTCTTCTTTTTAAAAATTTCTTTCCTGGAGGAGCAAAGAAAGGAAGAGTGGTTTTAAACGTACACTTCTGAGTTATTTTCCACGCGGTTCTTCCATGCTAAAGGGCACCGAGGTTCATTTGCAAAATATCTCATGCTCCCATGCCTGGAGTTCCTCACCTCTGGGGGACACCTGCAGGTGGCCGTCATGCTCACTACACAAGGAGGTGATGACCGTCACAGTGTATTTGTTAAATGTACCCTCAATTAGCTTCTCGTCAGAGAATCTTCGCAACTGCACACACCCATGCCCCTCTATGTCTGTACATCATGCCTCCAGGGGACAGAGCAGACAACCATTGTTTTGGGGTAATTCAGCTTTGTTTTTTAGGATATCCAAGTTCACAGCTGTTACTCAATGTCAAAATTTAGAAAACATTCACTGAGTATGAATTGTTTACCATGCACAGTACTAAATAAATTCACATCTATTCATGTCGCCAAACACGATTTACACTTATTATTCAATGTGTTGCTCACTCATGGTAGGTGACACTATGGTGCTCCACAGCCCTCCATCCATTGAGGCACCGAGAGACAAAAGAGACCACAAGTTGGTTCCTGACTCCAATCTCAGGCAGAAGAGTCTGACGGCAAAACACTCTGACTTGAAAGAACTAGGCACTTAAGAGCAAAAGTTTACTTTTGACTTCCAAAAGGGCTTGGCCTGCAAGATCACCCAGCGTTGAAGTCTGAGCACAAGGTGTTCCTGGAAGTGACAAAGAGAAGAGGCAAGCTCTCCCATGCGGCTGTGTCTTGCCACTGGGAAGCAGGGGCTGCCACAATAAAATACCAAAGACTGAGTGGCTTAAACAACAGACATTTATTTTCTTACAGTTCTGTAGGTTAGAAATTCAAGACCAAGGTCCCATGGAGTCAATTTCTGGTGAGGACTCTTCCTGGCTTGCAGATACTGCCTTCTTGCTATGTCCTCACATGGCCTTTCTTCCATGTGTTTGTGTAGAGACAGAGAGAGAAAGAGACAGACTGGTAGATAGCACAAGCTCTCTGGTATCTCTTCTTATAAGGGCACTAATTCTGTCACAAGGGTCCCATCCTCACGACGTCATTTACCTCCCAAAGGCACCATCTCCAAATACCATCACATTATGGTAAGGGCTTCGACATACAAATTTTGGGGGAAATGGGCAAAATTCAGTCTAGAGCAGGGGAAAATGCCTTTGAGAGCTGGGAGAGGAGTGGAGATTCGGAAGGGGATCTCTGGTTCCAAGAGTGGGACCTGTTTCTTCACCATATGCAGCCCCGGACCTGGCTCAGGGTAGAGACATTGGAGGTGGGAATTGAAACCTCCAGAGAGAGCTGGTAACCAAAGCCAAGGAGATGCATGTCACCCTCCATACATGGGAAAGTGGGAGCAGGGAGACCGGCTTACTGAGTGTACCCAGAAACACGGGACAGCTGCAGGAGAGAAGAAACAGTGGTATGGTGAGCTGATATGGTGGCCCTGAGACCAGCACACGGCTGCGTGAGGAATGGAAGCACGAGACAGGCAGCCCAGAGCTGGGAGCCTAATAGCCATGTAGGGGGCCTGGGCACATCAGCAGCCAAAGTGGAACTGAGATGGGGGGTGGGGGGCTTGAGGAAGGACTGGGGTCCACCAGCTCTCAACTGTGCTGCAAGAACAGCCTGAGCACTATGTCTGCTGCCCTTGGAACAGATGCAGCAAGATCGGTGAGGACACCCAAAGACCAGGCAATAGAGACGACAGTCAACCAGTCAGCAGGAGTTAGCAGGGAAAGACAATGGGGGCAAAATCACCTGCCTTCCTCCTTCACCTTGACTCTCCCCAGGAGAACAGCTGGAGAAAGGGAAAGAAAAGGGCCCCTTGAGAAGAAGGGAAGAACTCTGACAGACGGAATTTTCCCAGAGAGACTGAGTTAGTCCAGAAGAGACTTCTAAGCTAGAAACGACTAGCTTTACCTGAGAAGATTAAATACCGTCCCTTCTCCCAACACAGGCAACATTTACCAAGTGCAAATGGGACTTCATGAACAATTTGAGCTGAGCTATGAACAAAGTCACATCTTCAAACTCCCATATGGATGTGGCTATTTAATTTATACATGCTATACTACCTTGGATGCTATAAGATTTTTTATTTCCATTTTGCAGATGATAAAACAGAAGCTTAGAATGTAGAAAAGCAACTTTTCTCTGGGTACGCAACTTGTAAGTGATGGAACATGGACATGAGCTTGAATCTACAGAGCCTAAGATCAACGTGTTTTGGGTTTGTTCCTTTGTTCTTCTCCAACCCACTCTGAGCAGGCACAGCTCTCCTGGGTGAACATAAGGGCAAGAAAAGAGATCCTTGGCTGCCTACATTACTTTCACCCTGGCCCACAATCACGGGGCACCAAAAGGGTTAGTCTACCCTTTCTTTCTAAGCCCGAATTTCCTATGGACAGTGATGCCAACCAGTTAGTGGAACATATGAGGCCACATGAATACACAAGTATCTGAGTCATTAACTACCATGACCTGACCTGACCTGGTTTAGAGAGAAGGAACAGGTCTACTGGCCCCTCGAGTTTTCAAACACACAACGCTGGTCTGATACATCAGTCCAATACCAAAACCTACCTTCCTTTGTCCGTTCTTTTGATGTCAGGTTTGCACCTCACATCTCCCTCAGGAGGTGTCCACCCTGGACAGTCATGCTCTATCAGAGCCCTGATCTACCTATTTGCATTGTCATGTTGCTGTACTATCCTATTGTGCATCTGTGGTGAAAACTACCCAAGGAAGTAGACACTGACTTTGGCCAGCAAAACTTTCAGATACCAGTTGGTGTTAAAATGACTACTTTTCATTTTCTAGTAGTTTGGGATCTGAATTTTGTCGCAAGTCAATTTCCCTCTAATTAATTCTACTTATTTCTAAATGGTATTTTAACTTGAAACTGGTAATGGATTCTACTGTCAAATTCAATTGCTTTTGTTCCTAACACTTTTTATAACTCGGGTTAAACTGATTATAAAATATCTGTATAGAATGGGAACAACCGCTAAACATCACCGTCCTTTGTGATTTTCATGAATTTGGAGTAATGATAATAATAATAGCTCATTTTTTTGAGTGCTTGTGAGTGTAGCAAGTGCTGTCCTAGGTGGTTCACATAGAATTATCTCACTCAGTCTTTGCAATGACTCTGGGAAGTAGGTTTCATTATTACCTCCATTTCCCTGAGGCACAGAGGGGCTAATTAACCTGCCCAAGGCCATAGAAGTAGGGGGTGATAGAATACAGATTAGAATCACTAACTGAAAAGCCTATGTTCTTCACATTCTACTCTACTGCCACATAGAAATGGTATCAAATATACTCCCAGATAATTTGGTTGGTCTGTAGAATGAGAATTTGACACCAGTGATCACAGATGAAATAATAATAATAATGATGATGATGATGATGTTTATTTCTATAAGAATAATTTAAAAATCAATCACCCTAGTTACTAACTCATCCCAACACATAAGCCTTCTTCATCTGAACAGTGAAGTCATAGCTTGGTGACTGAGTCTCCTCTGTGATGACCATCTCAGAGCATGTGACCAATGTGAATAGGTTCTCCTGGATCCTCTGGGGCACCGCTGAGGCTGCCCGCTGGCCAGGCAGGCACACCCAGGTGAGACCTGCCAGTCTGATTCAGGGTTTGCTTGCTGTGGTTGGCTAAGCAGGGACCTGGATTTGAAGGAGAATGAACAGAAGGCAGGGGATTTCTACGTAATCATCAAATATGTTTACGGCCAGTCCCTAGTTTTCACCACCTCTCCTTAACCGATCCATTCACCCAGCCACGCCTGAAAGCCACCTATATTTAACTTTTCACCACCTAGATTGAAGAATTTGTCGGTTTCTACCAGGCGGTTAACATTACCTGTCAACCGTTTCCTGATCAATGTATGAGTGCCATCTAGGCGTGAATGGAGGTAATTGCAGCAGAGAAAGCGGGAAGGACAACATTAAGATTCTCATTATCTGACTTTATACCGGGCATTATATCTAGAAAATCATGCAAATATGGTTTCTGCTTTTGAAGACTTTGTTATGTAAGCCTGGAAAGAGAAGTTAGTAAGTCTAACTTCTATGATGCCAAGATCATATGCACTGAAATCACTAAATACACAGAATATTAAGGGAGTCTGAATTAAGGACGGGTTGTTTCCCAAACAATCTCTGCCACCAAATTTCTGGTTAAACTGGGGCAAAAGACATCTCTCTGGCACTCAGTCCTCTCAACACTGTCTTCTCAATATTCTCAATGAGGATGTCGAACAGTGTGACATAAGCCATTCTAACAAGGCCCAGTTCTAGGATAAAACACAATACTTGCATGTGACAGCTTTTAATGGCTATTTTGTTTCAATCTGGCAGATGGAACGACAAATGAAGAATAAGTTATCCTGAGACTCCTCGGAGGTAACTAAGGCAGGCCCTGCCTAAGCGTCTATACATGCTCTAGCCTCCCCTTCTTCCTAACGAATGGAACCCTGACAGTGTTTGTGTCGGCGATGATCCCACAAGACCAGACCTGTGTCTGGCCAATGGGACAGAACCAGAAGTCAACTAGGTGGAATTGCTGAGAAAACACTTATCTGAGGAAAAGACACAGCCTCAGTTGACAAATACCTTTAGCCCTTTTTCCTACCCAGACTATGGACTCAGTGGAGCAGAACATCCAACTTGTGCTCATGAGAACACGCAGTCACATGCTAAGGAGAGGAGAACATGAGATGCAGGAAGGAGCCTGTGTCCTTGATGAACGGTAAGAGCATCTTCATTAGCCTAGGGCCTCTTCCTCTGGGGTTGCTGTTCCATTGGAAAAACAACTCCCCTTTCGGTTAAACCACTGTTGTTGGGTTTCTGTTACAAGCATCTCTTATACACATTTCGTTACAAGAAGGTCATCTCTAACTGACACAAGAACTCAGATTTTGTCATTCATTTTCTTATGCAACAAATATTATAGAGTATGCACTTGTAACTATGTGCCAGGAACTGTGCCGAGTACTAAGAGTCCAACCTCGAGGCACTTGTGGTCTGGTGGCACTATAACCTACAGAAGGTGTCAGAAGGAAGGGAGGTGGTCGCCGAAGTTTCCACAAAATGACCCCTTAGTTGAGTCATCGAATACTCCTGGTAAGTGACTAGGAAGGACCCTGGTAAAGGGGGGAGGGGCCGCAGCAGACACTGTTGTTTGACAGCCCAGTGGGTAGAAGTTCTCCTTTCTCCACGCCGACAGTGCTTTGCTTTTCATTCTAGTGTCTTTCCTTCCCATCCGCCACTCCTGTGACTTCATTAAGTCCCTTTGCCAGTGGTTGGTTTAGGATGGGCCTGAGACTCGGTTCTGACTAATGAGACATGAGGCAAATTCTGCTGTGAGGGCGTCTAGAAAAGCTTTATTCGCTCTTAAAAAGAGGACACTCAAGGAACAGCGGGCTCTTCTTTCTTTCGCTGGGCTTCCTGTCTGCCTGAGATGCTTAGACACATGGCAGATATCCTGAAAATGAGAGAAGGGCGCCTGAGGAGACCAGGAGGAGTTCAGCAGAGCAGAAAGATGAAGGGAAGCTTATCCCGCAGGGCGCCACTGAATTGCTGTGTTAATCAACCCTAGAACCACCAGGTACCTGGGCTTATGAGACTTAATAAATTCCTCTTGGTGTTTAAGTCTTTCGGATGGATTTTCTGCTACCTGCAGACAAAAGTTTCCTGCTCCGTAGGCATTCTACACAGCAGCAGCAACAGCAGCACGCACGGAGGAGCCAAGATATCTGACAGAAAACGACCTGTTGTAAGAACTGGAAGTAAAAGAGGAGTGTCTACGATTAAAGAGTAGTGTGATAAAATGACACTGCAAAGTTAGCAGAGACCTCGAGACCATGGGGGAGCTACCGGAAGTTTTCAGCATATGGAGCGACACATTTAGATTAATATTTGAGAAAAGCACTGGCAATTCTGTCTAAGGAGGGGCACTACTGGCACTAGGAAGACCATTTAAGTGTTTGCCTTCCTTATAGACACCAGCTATGATGAAGGCTTGAAGAGAGGAAGTGATAGTAAGGAGGAGGATGAAGAGCAGAAACCTAAAAAGAAGGTATTTAAAAAAAAAAAAAACAAAAAAAAACCAAAAAAAAAAACCAAACAAACCTCAAGATGTGGTGGGAAGAAGGAAAGAAGAAGCGAGGATGACCTTTATACTTCTTGCCTGGGTGACTAGCTGGGTCTTGCTCACGGAGACACAAGAGAAAGCATCTATGATAGCAAAGTTATTTTCTTTGAGGGGAGCTGGGGGGAGTGATAAGAATAAATTCAGTTTTAATTATCCCAGTTGGAAATCTAGGTGGAACCATCCAGCATGCAGTTGCTAAAGGAGGTAAAGTTTGGATCGGTCTCCATGATCATGCTCGGCAAAATTTCCCCACGCTTAATGTTCTGATATACAAAGAAAGCACAATATCACGAGAGGCCCCTGCACTGTCATGGATGACATTTCAGTCCTACCACTGTGAGAATAACTTTCTGAGGCTTTAGCTGTGAAGCTAAATCATCACTTCTTCCCAGTCCACCAGTGATCCCAATCCTTTGACTTCAGACTTGGATATCCAGCTGCCTATTGGATATCACCATTGGGAATGACTGGGAAGATCATCTGAGAAAATAGAGAACCTTTTGCCGATCTAGCTGATGAGGATCAGAACATGGACTGTGAGGGTGCTGCTGTAAATATGACACACCTGTACTGTGTGGTTGCGAGGTCAGGGGATATCCCGGTAAGAACTGGTGAAGAATAAATAAATCATATGATGCCAGTAACTCCGACGAACAGTGTTGCTTTCTATGGCAATCTTGTGGGTGGTTAAAATGAGAGTTCATTTGTTCACTTGAACAAATGTCTTTTGAGGAAGTACTATATGCTGACCCACAGGCTAGTCAGTGAAGGAGCCACGAGTAGTAAGACACGGTTGGTCACTAGCTCAAGGTGTTTCTGGGCATCCACGGAGAGGAAACTATGTAAGACAAATAAAGAATTTACAGGTATCTTGATAGAAGTCCTTGGAGCGCAACAGGGAGAGACATCCACCCTCTCCCGGGACCAAGAGTAACAGCATTATAGAGGAAATGACACCTCTGCTGAGTCTTGCCAGGTGAACAGCTATTTTCTATTTGTATAGGGAAGAAGAGACATTCCAGGCAGAAGTAGGAGGGGCAAAGCTGAGAGGCATAAAGCAGAGACGTGTTCTATTCAGAGAGCTGTAGCTGGTTTGGTAAGGCTGGAGTCTGTGCTTTAAGAGTGGATAGGGAGGCAGCGGCTAGATCGTGGAGCATCCCAATGCTCCACTAAGGCATTTAAACTTCATCTGTGGACAATGGGGATGGCCATGGTGGGCGCAGAAGCAGGGGAGTAACTTAATCTGATTTATATTTTCGAATCCCTCTGGCAGCGTAGCGAAAACTGAAAGAGGGTAAGAAAAGAAGCAGGAAGACCATTTAGGAGACCCCTGCAGTGGGCCAAAGAACAAGTGACTGAAGACCTAAAATGAAGCAGTGGGGTCGAGAGGACAAGGAAGGAACAGACACAAAAGGTTCCAGGGATGCAGAGAGGACAGATGGATGGAACAGACACAAAAGGTTTCAGGATGCAGAGAGGTCACCCCTGGCTGTGGAGAGGTGAGAAAGAGGAAGGTGTCCAGCTGGCCTGGCTTGGGAGATGAGTAGGATGGAGGTGCCACTTGCCAAAATCAGAAAAACATAAGAGGATGAGCAAGGTGGGAGGGAAATACGAGCTCGGATTTGATCATGTTGAGAGTTCCCAGGTGGAAATACACAGGTGTGAATTAGCATGAGTCTGGAGCTCTGGAGAGGCCTGGCTACATAGGGCACACTGATTCTCTTGGTAAATTTCTGTCTTCTGACCAAGAATTAAATTGATAAACAACCAGGCAAGTTAGGAATGTCACTTGCGGCCACAGAAGAGATGGTATCAGTCTAGGACCCTGTAGATTGATTCAGCGCTTTAGATGCTCCACTGACTTCTTTAGAATGTCTGATTCCCAATCTCTTTGACAGAAAGGGATCCAGTGGTGATCTTGTCCAAATCTGCATTCAATTTAAGCATCCCTTCTCCAGCACCAGTTTATCGGTTTGTCCACACTCTGCCTGGACATCTCTCTACGTGCCTGCCTGCCCACCATTACCCGTTCATCACACATTTACTAGGCAGTCACATCGTGTTTAATAAGAAAGGTATGACCACATGAAATGGGTCATTCCATTGTTGGAAAGTTCTATTTTTTTTTTTTAGGAACTTTCTTTTTAATGTTGACAAAAGGTCCGTTATCTCGAAAAGTACCACCCTGGCCTTGGATAATCATAGGAGAGACAGGTTTTCTATCAAGAAAAAAGCATTACAGATTTGATCTTCAAGCAACCCATATAACAGAAGGGATATGTGGAAGTCTTGACTTCTAGGTTTGCCTCAGGCCCTTTCTTCTAAAAAATAAAACAAAATGAAATAAAGTAGAAGAATTCGAAGAGCATTTGCTGTACAGCTTTCATTTTAAAATTATATTTACCTATTGTGCTTTAATTAAATACAGAACTTAACCACTTAAGCAATACTTGTTGTAGAAGGGAATGGGAAAAGATATAGCTTTGAACATGGCACCTTTTATGCTTCTCAAAAGCACAGCACATGACATTTTTTACAAGAGATCTGGGATGCAGCAGTTCTGCAAATGCTCAGCAGGGGGACCTGGAAGTAAAATGTATAGTTTTTCCCCCGACTCTGAACTGAACATGCATTTTCACAGGGCTGTTTCAATGCTTCCTCTTTGCAAAATTTAATGTTATTCCTCTTCATCCAAAATTCTGAAACACGCTGTGGCTTTCAAGCAATGTCAAGAATAGTTTTCACATATAGAAGAGGAGGGATCTGTTTCTCTCTTAATGACAGGTGGAATCCAAGTTGAGCAGAGTCGAGTCAGGTACGGGACTTGTAGGCAAAGGGGACAGCTTCACCATTTGGACACAAACAGAATTTCTGAGCAGCCAGAGAGGCCAGGCAAGGAAGTGGGGAACACACGACGGCTGTCAGAGCCTAGTCCAATCTCCCCCAAAAGAAAGGCTTTGAATGCAAAAAGAAAAACAGGGCAAATATTTCATTTTTCTCCTTCAATTACGCAAGCATAGTTCAATAAACATCCACATACGCTTCCCCCAGGTCCAATGAACCTTGTCACACATGTTATATTCTTTCTGTCTGCTCTTCTCTTCTCCTCCTCCCTCTCATATTGCTCAATTCTATCAATATTTCTTAAGCACTTAAGATCGGTCAGTCTGTCCTCAAGTTCATTGTTTATCAAAGAGGTCAGATGTGCAAACAAATATGGACACTACAGTCTAAAGAGAACAGAAAGTGTGTCAAAACAAGGCACTATGGGGTTTGAAGACACAGTACAAGAAGCGATGATGCCTCCCCACCCTTCAGAGTCAGGACATGCTTCCAGAGGAGACCAATGTGGGAGGTAGAGAAGGAAAAGGATTTTTAGGCAGGGAAACAGGGTAGAAAGGCAAGAAGGAGCCAGCCATGTGTCCAGGGGCTGGGTAGAGTTTTGTTTGTCCTGTTTTTAATCTGATGCTCCTATCTCTTCCCTATAGAGAGCAACAAGAGTTAAAAGTTACAGCATGCTTACTACTAAGCCATGCCAGGTGAGTGCCAAGGATCTTATACACATCATTTCATTTAATCTTCACATCCTTGGCAGATCAGTAGTGTTATCGTCCCCACGTTACAGAAGTGAAAATGGGGATCAGGGTAGCCAAGAAATTTAATAAGGGAGACCGAGCTCGTGAGTGGCAGAGCAAGTAATCGCTTTTGCAGTTTATCTTCTTAAAACCCAGAGGCAAAACTGTCTTCCCAAGGATGCCTGACACTTCCTTCCATCCCTCTCTCCCGCACGCTGTATCCCAAGTCATTTGGGCAGTAGCTTCCTCAATCCCAATGCCTTAGGCAACAGGGTTCCCATCATCTGAGCCTCATACAACCCACATTTTCTGTTCATACAGGACATCGCTCCTGTTGCTCACTGCTTCCAGGATCTAGTTACAATCTCCTGGATAGTTTCTGCCCCAGGTCCCTGTCTGTCTTTGCTACCCCTAGACATCCAGATCCAGCAAATGGGCCCCCAGACACACTACCACCACTAAAACCACCAGCACCACCCTTCATGATGCACCCCAGACTGAGCTCAGATTTCTCTATACATGAAACGATTTTATAAGGTGGTCTCAGCATTTCTAATTTATATTTCAAAATTTTATAAGGTGATTTCAGCATCTCTAATTTATATTTCAGGGGATTGAGTCTCAGAGAAATGATATGACTTGCTCAAGTAATTTGGTTATTGAATTCACACCCAGACTTGGTTTTGGAAGAGCCAAAGAAGGCTGAACTGAAAAATTGGATTTAGAAGTAAGTCTGAAAGGAAACAGCAGTTTTACTTTGTGTGTCCATACACAATTCCCCCAAGTGTTATTTACAGCTCTTGGTGGTGTCATCAAGAAAATATCCTTTTGACTCACTTTTCTCTGGTTATTACCCCCATTACTTCATTTCCACTTATTAATTCTGGCCTACTCAGTCTATATCACCAGTCCTGAATAAAACAATAATTTATTTAGAAGCTGCTTTTAAGCAGGACATGTGATTTCAATACTGAACACTAGATGTCACTATTAACCAGTTATACTAAACCACCCTTCATGAGGTATCAGAAAAAGACATCACCGAGAAAGAAGTATTAAAGTCACTTTTACCTGATATTGTGCTATATAATCTATAAGAGCTGGAACACAGAGACAAGATACAGATTTCAATTTACATGGTCTCTAGTTTCACTCAGAGGGGCTCAAATATCTATATATAAAAAAAGCCTATTTTATTTTTCACCAAGTGAGAAATAATAGCAAGAACATTCAAACACCATTGGAAAACTAGGCATTGATCTGTATTTATATCATACACTTAAAACCTCTCATTGTATGTGTGAAGTATTTAGATTAGGCTTTTGGAAACTGATTTGAAACCCAAAAGACAGAGAGATCTTTCACCGAGGAAAAGCTCATCATAGCTCTCACAAGAGAGACAAACATACATTAAGGTTTTGTTAAGCACAATTTTGAGAAAACAAGGCTGGTACTTGGAAACCGAATGTTTGAATCCAAGATCTTTTTATATATATGATTATATTCACTCCCTTTAAATGACAATCGTGGCCATTACTGATCTTCCTTCCTTAGTCTTTTCGGGTGATCTGGAGGTAGAGCAAAAAAGAATATTTTCTCCTGTCACCCTCTCAAGTTTTGCTTAGGATATTTTGTAATATCCTTAAATGCTACAATTAATAACATTTTGCTAGGAATTTAAAAGTAAAACACAAGAGAAATAAGAAGGAAAAATTGTAAATTTCAAACCATTAGGAGATAGGTTGATAAAGTTTAAGAAACTGTTAGGCTCCATATAAACTAAAACTTGTAGAAGATATTGCCTATTTACTAAATGACAGAAAAAAATACCTAAAGAGCTGGGTTGGTCTTAGGAGCAGCAATTCCTTTCTCCCCGCAGTTTGTTCTAAAAACCAAATAGCTGCTAAAAATTTTATTTTGTTTTTCATTGAATCTACTGATTTTGGTATCTAGAGTGCTCTTTCTGATTGTAACTTCTGCTATGCCAGTCCTAAAAATTCATGGAATATTCATTTTTCAATTAAGTAAAAACATATTGTAAATATACTTGAAGTCCTGCTAAGGCCCCTAAACGCAGATGGCTTTTCCAGGTGATAACACAAAGAAAGGTTTCCATCTGAAGTCTATGAGTACATGAGTTCCAAGCAAAGAGCAAGCTTACCTTTCACAACTTTAAACACTGCAATGTTTCATTTCTCTTTCAAAATGTATGCTCTGGTATTTGACATATAGATTAATGGAACAGAATAGAAAGCCCAAATACATACATATACACAGACAGATAGACAGACAGACAGACAGACTGAAATACATACATACTGACATACATACATACATATACACATACAATAAAAATAGTCGGGGAAAGATTAATTCAATTATGGTAAAGGCATAACTGGGTGGCCATCTAAAAAAAAGTAAAATTGAATCCATACCTCACATGATACATTAGGGTAAATTCCAAGTGGATAAATATAAAATGTAAAAATGTAAAAGCATAAAGCCATTAATTACTGAAAGAAGACAGCAGAATTTTTTTGGTTGTTATTTCAGAGTGCAGAAGATCTTTCAATGGCACAAAATCTAGAATGAAGAGAAAATTGCTAAATTCACCACTTAAAAAATTAAAAACTTCTGCATGGCGAAAACATAAACAAAACCCCATGTGCAAAAGTATAAGTCAAAGACTACCTAAAAACAAAACAAAATCCCTGCTATTAATATCACACAAAAAAATCTCTTTCATGTATGAAAAGCTCCTACAAATTAAGACAAAGATCAACAAGCCAATAGAAAAACAGATCACACAAAAGGAATGTAAATGGTTCCCAGGTCAGAAGGGCACATGCCCCTCAGGGCTGGGACTACAGTGCCAGGTGAGGTGCCTAAGGCACGAGATTTAAGAAGATCCTGAGAACTTCATTTAATTTAAGGCCTCCTTAAATTCTGCACCTCACTCAACCTCACTAAAAAGAAGATAAATACAAATAAAACTATCCACGACACCAGTTTTTACTAATCGGATTGGCAAAAACCCAAACGTTGGATAGCACACCACCTCAGACATTGCTGGTGGGAGTGTTAGTTGTTTTGACCTCTCTGGAGAGCAAATTACTACCCACTAGGCATTAAAATCACAAATATATACAAACTCTTCAGTGTATTCTAGGAATTTATCTTAGGGATACTTGCAAGCATGTAAAATGGCCCATGCACAAGCGTACTTATGGCAGCATTGCAGGTTATGGTAAAAGACTGGATACAATCTAAATGTGCATCACGATTAAATAAATTATGATTAATTCATTCGGTGCAGTACTACACAACTGCAGATATTGAAATGGAAAATTCTCCAAGGTGTGTTAAGTAAGACAAGCAAAGTTCAGGCCATGTGTGTGTGATATGCTACTGTGTATGTGTCAAAAATAAAGGGAAAATAATATAACATGAATGGGCTTATGTATGCAGAAAAATGTCTGCCTTAAAAAAGAAACTATCGAAGAGGCTATTTCCTGTTGGGAAATGGGACACTGTGTGGAGAGGAAACAAGATCATCCTTTTTGATGTTTGAGTCACGTAAATGTATTACATATTAAATATAAATAATAATCTATTAAGAACGCGAAATAAAAAATGAAAATGTTTACATCTGGCACTTCTGTCTTCAAACACTCATTTCTAGCTGGATACATGACACCTCAGGATATTTTTCTAAGCCTTTTCTATCACACTAGCAATGCTACTCACTATTCGGTTTGACCTGCCTTTGGGAAGAAATTTAAAAGAGATGCCCAAACGTGCTGTTAGGATGATGGTCTTTTCCCTTCTCACCTTCACTCAGACTTCCAGGCTCTGCCAGAGTCATCATCAGGTTAGCAGCCTACATTAAAAAAAAAAGTCTGATCCGACTTCGGTTAAGAACGTGAGCTGACTAGCAAGAATGTGCACAGGGACCAAAGAGAAAGGGGGCTACTGCTCCCCTTGGCCTTGGTAATCTGAATAAAGGTGGCCTGTGGTTTCCATATGCAGCACAGATTTCTGCATCCTTAAAATTTTATTATGTGCCTTGTGGAACAGTGTCTGTAGAGTTGAGCTGGTTGGTATACAGTGAGAGTTGAATTACTCTACAGCATCTTTACTGTGAAAGAGCCTACTCACACGGTGCTCCTACCTAGTCTGTGTTTGGTTTAGGGGCAGGGATGGGAGTGAAAGGGGGCAGAGGTGGACTATGTGGCCCGAGGACTTCCTCTGCCGAAGCTTCTTCTCATTCCTCAGTTACAAGTGCCAGTCACCACTCTTGCTGATTAGATAGAATACCTCTTTAGTTCCCTTTGGAGGAATGCTGTCCATTCCTTCAGAAAACTAGGGGGAAGGACCCTCAATGTCCCTCTCTTCTGACATTCTGGTAAAGGAGGGGCCACCAGAAGAGGCAGGTTGGAATCTCTGAACAACCTACCCCAATCTTACCAGAGCAGCCCCTGTTTCAGAATCGGAGATCCTGGCTGACCCTTGCACCTTTTCTTGAGCCATTATCATCCAGTTTCCAGGGCAGTTTTTCTGGGCCTCAAGAATGACTTAATGGAGTTAGTGAAGGGCTTTCTATTGCTAAAGCCAGCATGTGTTCAGGAAGATGTGTGGGCCCCCAGGAGGAACTAAGAACAGCATCATCAGGGGACCGGATTAACAGGGCAGAGAGCAGGGAGAAGACACAAACCCATCATCTCTGTATCTGTCAGCTCCTTGGCATATGCACTGGGTCCTGGGCTAGAAACTTGGCCTACATGTTTTCTAAGCCCGGGGTCTGCGAGGTCGAGAAGTAGCGTTGCCTCCACCTGTTATCTCCATCTGCCCTCCATGGAGACCTTCCCCAGACATGCCACATGTTCCCCACCACTGTTTACTATTTCAGCTCCCTATTAACTTCATAACGCTCATCAAAATTTGTAATTCTTGCTTGTTAACTGACCTTTTCTCTTTATTACTTTCCATTAGGTTTTAAGCTCAATGTGGGTAGGAATCACTGTTTTATCTCCAATGCCTAGCCTGGTGTATGGCAGTGAACAGTTAAGATTCTCTGTTAAATTAATTAACAATTATGTATATTGCTTCAGTTGTTAATAACTAATTAATAATTAATAAGTATGTGTTAATTAGGAAATGTAAACGGTTTTTATGTTAGGTAGTGGTTCCAATGTTTGAAAATGAGCAAAATCAAAGATAATGGAAAAGAAGTAAATATAATCAGGCAAATTTCATCGTGTTTACTTTAGGTTTAAGATTTCAAGAAGTCTTGAGAACAGTGCCTAAGCTCTAAAATTTTAATGTTCCATTAACCCTGTTCTTGATTATTTGTAAGAAAGGAGGTTTCACAGTCAGTTTTTGACTTGTTCTTTTGTTTATTCATTCATTTATTTTAAAGACATTATTAAATAATTTTCATATGCTAAGCACTGAGGATACAAACATATAACACACATTCTCCTTAAGGAGCTCAGACACACATCAAAATAACTGTAACATAACATAAAAAGCATTTTAACAGTCACAAGCAAAAAAGACCGTTAGACTTTTAGTTTGCTTGGGGTAGGAATATAAGAGGGAGTCCACAAAGTGTCACATAAGCTCAGAATTCAAGCACAGTAAAAGCTCTCCACCCTGCTTCAAGGCTGAATCACGCAAATGTCTGGCAAAGGGGAAAACGCTTTACCCAATGCAATGAAATCAAGAGAATAACTCTTCGTTTCATTCAAGTAACAACAGACTCCAAGAAAAGTCCACAAAATAAAGCTGACAGTCAAAACCAAAAAAAAAAGCAACTTAGGGTAAACCAGCAGTGAAATGAGCAGGGTCTGCCTTTTTGGTTCCAGACAGCGCAATAGCAGTTTATAAGGAAGGATGATGAAAATTCGGCATCTGAACACCCACAAGCGCACACAGATGCACACACCCATTAAGTCATCCTTCCTGGTCGGGGCCACACGCGGGTCCAGAGCTTATCTCTGAACATTTGGAAAGAGTTACCTTGTTTTAACTTATTGAATAAATATGAAATGGTCTGCTGATGTGTCCCAGCTGGGGGAGGAGGTGCGAAAGGCCCTGCAGAGTGTGGGCGGAAGGTGGGTTGCTGGAAACGCCCTGCATGGAAGGTGATGGCTGACTGGGGGTGAGAGGGAAGTGTGCTGGGCAGAAAGGGGCTCTTCCCCCACAACAGACGGCGCACGCACTCTCACATTCGCTTGGGTTCTTCCTGTTATTAGCTCTGAAGGGACTCAGGAGATTCAGAGTGAGCAAAATTAGAAACAAGATTGGAGTTCGGGGGTGCCAAGCTTCCCCAATTCCAAGACTGGGTTCTGGGGATTTGGCAGGGGCCTTCGAGTCCTTGTTTTATCTGTACTCAACTGTCCATCCCAGCCCAAAATGAGAAAACTCTGTGCTGCATTCAAGACTAATTTCATTTGCTGAAATCCAATAGATTGAGTCACCAAGTACCTTAATTCATGTACTCATTTATTTTAAGCACCTATTCAAAGGGTAGGCATTTTGCTAAAGCAAAGTGCCAGGGATTTCTCCCAGGGTGGCTGGGTGGCAGGCGGGGGCGATGGTAACAAATAGTTTCAGGAAATGAGAACAGAAGAATAGAACAGTGTACGAGAGGGTAGCCAATTGCTTATGAGCAGAGTCCACGGGGTGGACCAGGAGTGGGCATAGACAGCACTCCAGGCTGACAGGACAGTGTGTACATTCCCGTGGAGGCAAAACCCTGCAGGCCTGCTGGGTCAGGGAGTAACATGTCCCAGCCTGGCCAGCACTGGTGGCTTTAGGGAGGCCTGGCAGGAGACATGATGAAGGGCCTGGCCTTTATTCCATAGGCAATGGGGCGCCACAGATGGAATTTAAGCAAAGAAGAGGCATGTCCTGATGTGTGTTTTGGAAAGACAATCTGTTTTGGAAAGAGGTAGTGAGGAAAATAAACTCAGAGTACGGGAGACCTAAAGCACATGGGCTTCTCTCCATCATGTGTAAACTACTCTTTCTGTTCTGATTAATAGTGTGTCCTAAAAAGTCAATATTAATAGTCAACCCCTATGTAGCACTTAGTACGTCCAAGTCATTTCATCTTTTCAACAGTCTTCTATAAAATGGGACTAATAATTCCTATTGATTGAGTTACTGTGGAGACAAATGAAATGATGACATAAGTTTGTACGTAAGGCACATAGCACAGTGTCTGGCATGTGGTAAATTCTCAGAAATGGTTCCTTGCTAGCTTGCATCAGCTCCAACACCTTGTTCCTTTCAGGTTTTGCATCAGCCTCTGCATTATAAGGACTGTTCCTTCCACCAAAGACTTTTGAGGGAGATGAGCAAGAAGGGTGGGTCTTGGAGTGATTCTGACTCTTTCAGCATCTTTCAGGTCTGGAAGCCTGAGGTTCCTGAAAGGCTGGTCGCCAGGAAGCAAAGATTTTTTTTTTTTTTTTTTAGTAGTCTTTACCCAAGTGACCCTGTTCTTGCAAATGCCTACTATATCTGAAGGCAAAATTTCATTAATTTTTATTTATTTGTTAGCAAAAATAATAAATACACATCAAACTATAAAAATTCAAATATTTTCAGAGTTAAAGACGGTATCAAGTTAAAAGAATCACAGCACAGTTAACATGATGATTAATAATCGAAGAAACCATTACTGTGATCTCTGTTAATTAGACATAAATGCTATTTCATTCCCATAAATGATAATTATGACTGGGCAGGGCTGGAAGTGTCTCAGGGACTGTTCTGAAGACTGGCCAGGCGGTCCTATTTGATGTCTGGAGGGAAAGGGTCGGGAGGAGGAAGGCAGAATCTGCGAACCTCAGATACATTCTTTAGGAAAAGACAGGGCCAGAGCGCTTCTCTTTAAAGCCTATCTACATGCAGTCCTCAGTCTGAGGCCAACATTTGGAATCTTTCAATCCTTGTCAAGAAAGGAAGTGTCATCCAGCACTGAGGCACTAGAGGGGTACCCCTATTTTCTCTAGCACCCAGCCCAAGAATGTCTGCATTCCTCCTGCATCTCTTCCAACTCTTGAATCTTAAACACAGAGGAGTGCCAGCAAGAGGGTAAACAAAGGCTGGCTAGGGAATGCTCTGCCGGGTGCTGGAACAGAGCATTCCAGCTTATGCTGGGTGGGCCTGGTCTTTTCTCTGGCTTAGTGTCGGAGGACGCCCTTCTCGCCTAGCCACTCTTTTGTGGGTTTCACTCTTGTTCCTATTTAATGCTTGTCACCTTTCATTAACTTTTGTTGCAGGCATGGGTTTGCTCTTTGACTTTATGTGGCAAGCAGAGGCTTTCTGGAACTATTTCAGATGCAGACACTCATGTTGACGAGTGACAGCTCTCTTAGCCACAAGTCAGCCAGGCAGAGACATCGATTTGAATTCTGGGCTTCCAATCAAATATTCAGAAAGGACACTTTACCCTTTGAAAGCTGCAAAGTAAACAGAGCCTCAGCCTGGGAAGCAATGCTTACTTCAGATTATTTAAACTGAAATTCTAAAGAGAGTCAGTGGTTCGAAGAACTTCAATGAGTGAACTTCAGGCAAAAGCACAGAAAACAAACGTGATGGAATATCAAAGTCGTCCTTGCGACATCAAATTCTTATTGATCTACTCACGTCCTGGGAATGTCTGTCTAAGACTTTTAGCAATTATCATTCTCAAACTGTATTGCCCTACAGGTTGAATGGTTTTCATCGATTAGTATGAATCCATATCCACGTCCTTACAAGTGTTTTTTTTCTTTCATATCATCAGCTCAGAGACACTTAATGCAACACTAAGAAAACATGCTTGCCCAGTGGAAATAGACCACATTTCATCTTCCTTCCAAGTCATTTCGCCACTCTGTATTTACATTTCTGGTTCTTTGCTAATCATGTTTTAATCAAAGTGCCCTTTAAAACTCTACTACACAAACTATAGACCAGCAGCACCCACATCACATAGGAGCTTAGAAAATCAGACTGCCGCCCTTCCCCAGACCTGTCAAATCAGAATCTGGTGAGTCACACTACAGTGAGAGAACCCATCTCAAAGATGATGTGAATCTCACAGATCTACAATCTACAAAAAAAAAAAGCAATTAAAACTTCAACTACAACAGGACATACGTGGGCATAAACGATCATAATACTAATGAACGCCGGCATGCTTACTAAGTGCAGACCTATTATTAGCTCGTGATTCCTGAGATAGGTACCACCCTCCTTGTGTTGTAGATGAAGTACAGAGGCCCAGAGAGCTTACATGATTGTGCAAGACCACACAGCAAATCGGCAGAAGAGGCAGACTTTGAACCCAGGCAGTCTGACTTCAGAGGGCATGTTTTCAACCATTACACTCTACCACCTCCCAGCAGTGGACAACTGTATTCGAGAGATAAAACGGTTCATTCGGGATCTGAAAAAAAAAAGCTAGGTTGCTTAAGATCACTAGTTCAGGCTTGGTAACATTTTTAAGCAGAGACCAGTTGGACACCACAAAGCTCTAATGAAACTCCCTCAGGTATTATCTGAAGATGATGAGGCTCAGAGGGAATGTGTGAAACCCAATGCTCTTTCCAAAAGAGTGGAAAATTGGAGGCCAGACAGGTCTCAGACTCCACTGCACTTCCCATCATGCCCCTTGCCTCTTCTATGCTGCCTCTTAATTCTTTGGGGGTTTTGCTCTTCCAAAGACATCTCACATACCTCAACTGGTATTAAATGATAGCTTTTCCTTTCTTAATTTTCATTCAAAATTTGAAACTATCCATGTTGCTTCGATAAGTTATTTTGTATCCTATTTGAAACCGCCTCATTAAAAAAGGTTGGAGAAAGAAGATTGTGCTTATAAATCACATTCGAATAGCTCTAATACTAAACACTGTGGCAATTTACATTCAAAGTATTAACAGGAACTTTCAGATGTGATAGCCAAAGCGTTCTTCCTTTAATGAAAATCAGTCCTGCCAGCTCTTGAGCATTAATTAAGATAGAATCTCAGTCTGGACTTCAAGAGTCATTTACCTGCTACAGTCTTAGCTCCACTATTCCATTTATAGATGAAAGGAGGGTGGAAGTCCAGGCCCAAGTTAATGTGGCTATGGGATTTGTGCCATCTCATCTAAGACGCCTATTTTTAACCAAATGATGTTTTCTGTCAAAGGTTAGTGCCCCACAAGGATTCTCTCAAGCCCAGAATGTTTGCAGAATGCTGGGTGGGGAGTTTCTGGAACACACTTCAGAAGTCCAAGAAGCCTGAAAACTCTTCCTGTTTAAAGAACAACTTCTGCTATAAAAGGCACAAGACGACTTTCATTTGGAAGCCTGCCCCATCTGGTGGGAGGCAAGATAAAATACGCATGCCCTTAAAATGCCACCCTCGCGACGCCACCCATTTCTGGACTGATTCGGCGGTGGCCTTTCCATAACCTCGACTTTGGTGGTAAGAGAGGAGCTCCAGACCCAATGAACAAAGATCACTGTGTCCCTTCTGAAGCACGTGGTGTAAACATAAATCACTTAGCAACTGATATGCCAGAGTGAGATATGGCGACTCCCAAAGATCAAAAACAGAGCGGACCAAGTTGCTTAGTCTTCTTCCACTTCTCCCAGAGCTCATGGTTCCGGAGGGCCCATGGGCTGGGGGTGGAGGCAGTAGCAGGCCACAGTCTGGCAAACAGAGGTGTAGGTAGTCAGAGCTCAAACACCCCGAGAATCCACCATGGGACCCCAGTCCTGGGGCACTTACCTTGCACTGCCCGGACACGCAGATGGCCGTGCCGTTCTGATCACAGGGCGTCCCATCAATGACCTTCTCAGCTTGCCGCACGTAGAAGCGGTACCCCATTGCCTGGCAGTTCAACTCACATTTCCGATTGCCCTTTACTACCAAAAAAACAAAAACAAAAACAAAAAAAACCAAAAAACTATCAGCATCTTTTTTCCTGTATTTTTTATTGAGACAAAATTCACATAATATAAAAATAACCATTTTAACCAAAGTGTAAAATTCAGTGTTTTTCAGTATATTCACAATGTTGTACAACCATTACCACTAACCAATTCCAGAACATTTCTATGGCCCCCAAAAAGAAACCCTGGACTTGTTGGCTGTCCCTCCCAATTCCCTCCATCCCCCAGATCTTGGCAACCACCAATCCACTTTCTGTCTCTATGGATTTGCCTATTCTGGACATTTTATAACCACATACTTTTTAAAACTACATGAGTGTTATTAGATCTCTCCATATTTAATGGTAGAGGGAAGGGATTGTAGCCTGATCTTACTGGCATATAGTAGAGATTCAATGCTGAGCATTACAAAGGAATTCCTAAAGAATCTCACAATGTAAATACTAGACTCTACTTTTAGATATTCTCCCATACTTTGCCATAGTCATAATTATATTTTATAGGTCAGCAATCACAGTGAGCACACAATTTTAATGTTCTGCTTTTTTCGAAACTTAAAATCTATTCAGTTATATCATTTTTATATTCTTTTAAATGGCTGGAGTTTCCTATAATAATTCCTCCATTATGAGATATTTCAGTGTTTTCCCCATCACTTTAGGTTGAAGCCCAAAGTCTTAAGCAAGGGAGAAAACATCTTTCAAGAGCTGAACCTTGCCTGCCTTTATAGTCTCCTTTCCTACCATCTTTCTTAAGTCTATGCTCTATACCAAACTATACCCATCCTCTGTCCAGCCATTGTTTAACTGTTCCTTCTGCCTTTGCCTCACTTGGTTGGCGCCCGTTTCTACTTTGTTTTAGTTCCCAGGTCACCTCCTCCAGGAAGCCCTCCATGGATCCTGATCTCATCTGTACAACCGACCCATCACAGGCTGATCTGGCCTTCACTAGGATTAACCAAGCTTCACCGAAGCATGGTGTTGAGGGACCACAGGAATATGTCTGTCTTCCTTTTGTGTCCCCAGGACAGAGCTAGGAACAGAGAAAATGCTCAACAAAGCCCTGAGGAATAAAAGGAGGGATGGATAAATGAATATTGGCACTTTTTTTTGGCCTTTCTCTCCCCTCTCCCCACTAGATGTATTCACCTACCTCAGAGTGTTTCTCTATATTTCTATCACTTCGCACAGAGCCTGGCACACAGTAGGTGCTCAAGAAATGCTAAATTAATTACTGCTACAACTAATATCTCCAGGGCAGTTTAGTCACCTTCAAAAAAAAAAAAAAAAAAAAAAATTCCAGGTGAGATGTATTTCCGTATCCAAAAGAGACAGACAAGCCAAGTACATGTTGATTTTTTTTTAAAAAAAACTCTTTTTGAGACAAGACACAGACAGCATGTTCCAGGGTCATACTTTTGTCTGAAAATCTGATTACTGGGTTGGATAATACTGGCTTTTTCCTACACAAGACAATACATCATATTTTCCCCAATGTGGCTGCCTGACTGTCACATGGCAATGAATTTCCTTCTCCAAAGCCACTGAAACTGCTACCAGGAAATAACATGGAGCCTCTGGGACCACATGGTTTAGGAAAGATTGAATCTTCTCTACATCCTAAGCTCTACCTTAGAAGTCAGGAGACTTAGTTTCTTACCCTGGCTGACCGAAAGATGTAAGAGGTGACCTAGGGAAAAAAAAAAAATCAAAGAATACCAAAGATGGAAACACCTTTGGGAATTATCTAAAATGAAACCATCATTTTATAGATTAAAAAAAAAATAACTACAACAGGCCTAAAAAATGAAGTGACAGGTTAGAAGTAAAACTAGCCTCCTAACTTGCTTTCTCATGTCTTCCTAGCTAGACTGTTTCCTCTCTTTCCAGCTCCTCGCTTTCTGAAGTGATAGCAGGACGTATCCAGGTGCATTGCATTTTATGTTAATAAAAGTGTCTGAAAGGCAGCCTCATATGGGCAAGGTTTTGAGTTCTCGCTTCTCTTGGTTTCCTCCCAACTACCTGTATCCTTTGTAGCCACAATATTTTATTTCTCAATATTTGCAACCATACTACAGAAGAACATTCTGAGAAAAATGACAACAAGCCCCCCCACAACACACACACAAAACACAAAAACATAGCCAAACGTGAAATAATTCTGGCAGAATCCTCAAACGGCTACATAGAAATAACCCAGAGGAACGGCCTTAAGTCTGGGCTCCTCCTACCTGTGGCTCAAAGCAGCCACTAGGTCTGACCCTCAGCTTATGTGACTTAGACCTGCCTTCCTAGACTTGCAATATGGAAAAGGGGGATCCTAGGAGATAACTGAAATCTGTGGAAAAGTGCCTCCCTCACCAAATTGCCTAGATCCTGCTGCCTTAGCAATATTCAACCTAGTGCTTCTCATAAAATTACATAAGGACTGACTTCTCTAGACCCCAGATATACTCCCCAACCATTTTAAAATTCCACATAAAAATACATTTGCAGGGCTTCAGTTTAAGGTTGTTTTTTTTTTTTTTTTTTTTTTTATGAAGAATCACTTCATTCCTTTTATTTTCCTTGAATAGAATCACAATTCTGATGCCAGGAGTTGCTTCACTAAGCAGACTTTGTCTTTTGTCATGGTGTAGTTTGTCATGGAGAAAATAGAGGAGTGGCCACAAGCTGGGGGCAATGGGATAAGAGCAAGAAAATTCCTGTTAGAATAAAGCAGGTAGCAGTTAAAGGGTTTACCCTCAAGTAAAGGTTAAATATTTAACCTACTCATTATGTTCTCTTGCCTTGGAAAAGCCATTGATATGAGTGAAGACTTTTTTTTAATGTAAAAAACAAAGATAACAGAAAAGAAGTTTACAGTTACAAAATTTTGGAAGGTGGACAGCAGAAAGACCCGTGGTTATAACTTAGCAGATCTAAGCTAACTTAAGAATTGAAGTAACAAAGCTACCTATACCAAAGCATTTCCAAATGGCAACTTTGGAAATAAAGGAAAATGCAGTTCTAAAAACAGAGTGTTTTAGTTATTAGTTAATCTATGAGAGTGTTTAAGTTATTACGGGTTCTACTTTTCGGAATTGTTGGCTAACGCATCTGAAAATGGACACCTTCATAAAAACAATGAGAACACTGGCAAAAGACAACTAAAGTGATTATACTAAAAACAGACAAAATAGACTTTTAAGACAAAATTGTTATTTAAGACAAATAGGAGCATTTTACAATGATAAGGAGTCAATCCATCGGGAAGCCAACAACAGAGGCCCAAAATACACGAAGTTAATGCGGACAGAATTGAAAGGAGAACTAGACAATTCAATAATAATAGTTTGAAATGCTGATACCTCACTTTCAATAATGAGTAGAACAGTTAGATGATCAACAAGGAAATAGAAGACATGAACAACATTATAAACCAGCTGTACCTAACAGATATCTATTGAACATGCCACCCAACAACAGCAGAAGTCACATCCTTCTCAAGTGCACATGAAACATTCTCCAGAAGGGAACAAACATTAAGTCATAAAACAAGCCTCAATAAATTTAAAAGGATTGAAATCATACAGAGTATGATTTCCACAATGGAATAAAATTAGAAATCAATAACAGGAAGAAATTTGGGGGTTTCAAAAACATGTGGAAATTAAGCAACATACTTTTATATAACTGATCAAGAAAAAAAAACACAAGGAAAATTAGAAAATACTTTGAGAGTAATAAAAATAAAAATACAACATACCAAACTTATGGGATGCAGTTATAGCGGTGCTTAGAGGGAAATTTATAGCTATAAACATCTATGTTAAAAAGTATCTCAGCTCAATAACCTAATATCCCACACTAAGAACTGGAAAAAGAAGAGTAAACTAAATCCAAAGCCAATGTACTGAAGGAAACTAGAATGTAAATAAATTAAATAGAGAAGGGAGAGACGATAGAAAAAATCAATGAAGCCAAAGTTGGTTATCTGAAAAGATCAATAAAATTTACAAACTTTTATACAGACTGACAATAAATAAAGGAGAGAAGACTCAAGATACTAAAATCAGGAATAAAGAGGAGACATTACTTTTGATTTCACAGAAAAAAAGGACTTCTATCCCAGGAGATTAGTCAAGAAAAAGAGAAGGTATCTAGATGGAAAAGAAAGAAATTAAACTATCAGTGAATTGAGATTTTTTTAAAAACATAGATGTTTACAGCAATAAATTTCCCTCTAAGCAACTACATCATTTGTATAAATGATCTTGTATACAAAAAATTCCCCTGAATGCAACAAAAATTATTTGAACTAATAAGCAAGTTCAACAGGGTTACAGGATATAAGATCCATAGACAAAAATCGATTTTATTTCAATACACTATCAATGAGCAATCTGAAAATGAAATTAAGAACATAATTCCATCAAAAAATACTTAGGAATAAATTTAACAAAAAAAGTCTAAGACTTAACACTAAAACTAAAAAATATTGTTGAAACAAATTAAGGAAGATCTAAATAAATGGAATGATTTCTCACATTTATGAATCGGCAGACTTAATGTTAAGATGGCAATATTCCCCAAATTAATTTCAAATTCAATGCAATCCCAATCAAAATACTGACTGGCTTTTTTTGGTAGAAATTGACAAGGTAATCCTAAAATTTATATGGCAATGCAACGGTCCAAGAATAGACAAAACGAACCTGAAAATGTAAAACAAAGCTGGACAATTCATAATCCTTATTTGAATAAACACAGTGTGATATTATCATGAAGCTAGACATATAGATCAATGGAATAGAACTGAGAGTCCAGAAATAAACTTTTATATTTTTAGTCAATTCATTTTTGACAAGGCTGTCAAAACAAATCAATGAGGAAAGAATTGTCTTTGCAACACATGATGCTGAGATAACTTTGCATATCTACATGCAAAAGAATTAAGCTGAACTTCTACATCATATCATATATAAAAATTAACTCAAAATGGATCATCAACCTTAATGTAAGATCTAAAACTATAAAATTCTTAGAAATAACCAGAGACATAAATCTTCGTGATCTTGAATTAGTCAACGATTTCTTAGATGCTATATCAGAAGTACCGATGACAAAAGAAAAAATAAATACGTTGGACTTCATCATGGAACTCCAGTGAGAAAATGAAATGACAACCCATTCAATGAGACAAAATTTTTGCAAATCTTATATCAGATGATGAACTTGCATCAGAATCTACAAAGAACTTTTATAACTCAACAATAAAATGATAACCCAATTAAAAATGGACAAAGAATTAGAAAAGTCCTTTCTCCAAGGAAGATATAGAAATGAATAATAAGCATATGAAACGATGCTCAATATCATTAGTTATTATGGAAATATAATTCAAAATCACAATGAGATATAAATCATTAGCGAAATAAAAATCAAAACCATTTAGCACTCATTAGGATGGCTAAAATAAGAAGTAAGAAATGTTAGCCAAGATATAGAGAAATTGGAACTCTTGTTCAATGCTGATAGGACTGTAAAATGAAACAGCTTCCCTGGAATACATTTAGCACTTCCTCAGAATGTCAAACATAGAGTTACCACATGACCCAGAAATTCTACTTCTAGGTATATACCTATGAGAAATGAAAATGTACATCTTCTTGTTTGAATTGTACATAAATATTCATAGCAGTATTATTCACAATAGCTAAAATGTGGAAACAATTCAAATGTCCTTCAACTAATGAATGGATAAAGAAAATGTGTAATATCCATACACGGACTAATATTCAACAACAGAAAGTAATTGTGAAGTACTGATACATGCTATGACATAGATAAATAATGAAAATATTATGCTAAGTGAAAGAAACCAGTCACAAAAAGCCACATATTTTATAGTTACATTTATTGTCCAGAACAAGCAAATCCATAGAGGTAGAAAGTAGATTAGTGGCTGCCAGGGGCTGTAGTGGCGATGGCTGCACAACTATCTAAATATACTAAAACCACTAAATTAAACTACTTAAATTGGTGGCTTTCATGGTTTGTGAATTTTATCTCAATAAATTATTTAAAAAGAAAAGAAGCAGAAGTTAGCTTCCTAGATCCCCAGCAAATCATCAAATAAATAAGAAAATTCGTTTCCAGATTGAAGGCGCCTACCAAGTGCCCAGGGCAATGGTGTTAGGGGTGGGATTTGATTTTGCACTCCTTATAATTGATCGGTTAGCCTGTTACCGTCTCATGGATAGAGACAGAAGACTCCTCAGTCAGAGATAAAGAACTTTTTTACTCAAGGAAGAGCAACTAGAATGAACACCAGCATGTTTGTGCCAATTCCGCTTCCTCCTAAGTCTCATGGGGACAACATGTGGGAGCCTAAATGGATGCTACACATGCAATGGTTTTGCATTGCTGCTGAGGAGCACCGAGGTTGAAGAACCCACTGCTTTTATGGGAAGCGATAAGAAACCCTGCTCTTTGTCCTCGATGGAGATTTGTCTCATTCCTCGAGGTTGCTCATTGTAAACGCAACCTTGAGAAAGGACCCAGTTTAAGGGTGGTCAGGGTCGGGCATTCTTGGCATATTCCACAAGATCTGTAGGAGCACAAGGGATCCATGGAGAGGTCTCCCACTAAATGCATAATAATGAACAACGCCAAGCCACATGGCTGTGAAATTTCAAGACACTTGAGACAAAGAAAAGACAACACAGGCTATCTGAGAGGAAACAAACAAATAAATTGGTATTGGATTTCTTCTCAATAGTAACTCTGAAAGCTAGAAGATAATTGAGCAGTGCCTCATGAATTTTGAGGGGAAATAGAATTCTATATCTAGTTAAATTAGGATTCTATATCTAGTTAACTTCTTAACACTTAAGAAAAAATTACAATTAGAATTAGAGTTCTATATCTAGTTAATTCTATATCTAGTTAAATTAGAATTCTATATCTAGTTAAATTCTTAACACTTCAAAAATAAAGGCATCTTCAGAAATTCAATTCTCGCACAATTTACACAATTTGCACCTTTATTAGAAGATGTGTTCTACCACAGAGAACGAATAAACCAAGAAAGAAGGTGTGGGATCTAGGAAATAGAAGATCTAACCCAAGAGAAGCAGAAAGAGCGGCCCAGACTAGCGTGGAAAGAGACTCTGATGGGACAAATGTGCATTAGGAAAGCCTGGAGAAGGTAAGAAGGTTCTAGGAGACATTTCTTTAAGGGAATGAAATGAATAAAATACCTAATAAATTTTAAGTTATTGGGATACCGAGTTACTGAAAGAAGATTTGCACAATTTAGAGAGCTTGGGGTTGTATAAGTGTGAAATACAAAGAAAAGAAGACAAGCTAAAAACAGAAAAGTATTTATTAATAACAGGAAAAAAAAGAAATTCAGGAAAAGGAAAGTAATTGCAGTATATGGACTGGGTGTGACTGCGTGATGCCCAGATTATTGACCATCACCACCCAATCAAAATCAGAATGTCCCCATTACCTGGGGGGAAATGAAGTGTCACCTGCTGGTAGTTGACAGCTGTGTCTTTCTGGAACTTGCCATCAGCCTAAGGGAGCCCCTCACCCAAGGCTGAAGCTCATTCTGAGAGCTAGCCCACGCCCAGGGACTGGTCCATGTGTAATACGAAGGCCCCCTCAGACTTAATTTTGGGTAACTCTACAAGGCTATTCCAGCTCAGAACTTCCTGAGGGACCAGGTGCAGCTTCTGTATGACTGTCCCAGTCCAACTTCTCCCTCTGTCCAATCTTGCATCTCAGTGTTCCAGGTTCACTCCCAGATAAACACTAGGCACAAATCTCTGCCCTCAGGATCAGTGTTTTGGAGGTCTGACCTAAGCTAGTATGCTATAAGGCTCAGCTGTGAAGACTATGCACATGGGTACCATGTAAGCAATGGTTATTAATCTAAGCAAAATCATAACCTGATTATGTTGAGAGGGTGTGGGATTGGAGGAGCGAGGTGGAGAGAGAAGATGATGAAAGAGGGCTACATCCTCATCTTCAACAGAAAATATTTGAAACTGAAAAATCCAGGAATAATGATTTAAACATAATTTAGAGATAAGAAGGTAAATAAATGTATAGCTACAATAGTCAGGGAGTAAGAAATATTGGGAGGGGGCAAAGTTTGCAGAACTATTTGACTGTAAAATATATCTATGGAAAACTTGGATTAAACAATAAAAACTAATTTTAAAAAGAATATAAAAATAACTCCAATAATTTGGGCTCTCAGAAATAGAATCCTGCAGTTATTATTAATGGTTGGTCCCTCCCATTTCTATTCAAAATTAACACAAAATGATAAAACTCCTTGTTGTCTTTTCAGGAACTCTGAATAAGTGGGAGAGTAAAATGTTGCTTTCTAGGAATGCAAATGTCGCTGAAGTGTGGATGTTCTAGATTTTAGCTAGCTTTGCCATTATCTAGGTTTGCACTAGCTCTCAGTTAGCAAGAGGGAGACTCTCAGAAGGATGGAAGGGGCCAAAAGTAGCAGGAAAGGAGCAGCAAGCTTTTCCCACAATTGCACATTCTCCCACCCTCACATAAGCAGGGAGAAAGTCTCAGGTAAGAAACGGGAAGAGATTCTGTGAATAAACACGCAGGGCTATTCTTGGAGAATGGATAACATCTGTGCTTAGTTTCGGACCCATTCAAACTTCACAAGTTCACTCCAAGTTTAGCACCGAAGCCCTCATTTCCCAGGCTCAAGTTCCATGTTTTTGGTAGAATATATGATATCCCTGTTCAAGAAAAGCAGCCTCATAAATGCAGCTCATAAAACTCAGACGTGGCAGGGTGCTTACCCAACGCATGCTGATGAGTGAAGTGTAAATGAATTAGAAACATGTGGATGCAATGTCTTAAGTGTATATGCAGGGTTTAAATAACATGAAAAGGGGGGCTGCTCAAAGCCCGAGCAGTGCACATGGAGTAGCAGCATTTGGTCCATGCGAATAAATCAGCAGCAAGAGAGCCAGAGCAGGGCTGGTCTTGACCTCCACTGACTGCATTGTCTATGTGGTATTCTATTTATGACAAAGGGTCTGCCTGCCCTTGGACTCCAAATTCTGGACTAGACACAGGTGATTATTATTTAAACTGCTTTCCCCTAGACTGCATTTTCCAGGACAAAGCTATGGAAAATAAGATGAGGAGAATGCTTCTAAGAGCCCAGACTCTTCTCTGGAATTAGAAAACTGTTCTGAAATAGTCAGAAGAGGGGTGAGACTGTCTAATTCTTAGCTTTTCCTGTTCGGAAAAGGAAACCGTTTGGGGTGCATCCATTATTAAAACTTAAGTGCAAAACCATACAGCTTATCAATTGCCTAATTCCCCAACCTTCTGTCCCACTCTTGCAACTATGTAATTAAAATTTCAGAAGTTCACATGCAGTACCCTACTGAATCTTACTTAACTGACAGTCTTAACAGGCTGGGGATCTGGATTAGAAACCGTGAACAAAAACGTCTTTTTCAAATCCACAATGTTCCATAGATGTTGAATTCCTGGTAGCACTGCTCACACTTAAGCGCAGTTCTAGTCTGTAACACTCTAAAGCAGTGGTTCTCGACTTTTAGTGTACTCTGAATCACCTGGAGATCTTGTGAAAACAGATTGATAGACTCCACCCCTACAGAGTCTGATTCATTAGGTCTGGGGTGGAGCCCCACAGTCAGCATTTCTAACAAGTTCCCAGGTGATGCCAATACTGCTGGTCCAGGAAGCACACTTTGAGCACCTCTGCTCCAACTGATGCTCTTGAACCAGGATAGAGAAAGGAGAACTACCTGGCAACCAGACCTCTAGCTCACACTCTGGGAATGCATCGCCAAAGCTGACATACAACATGATGTTCAGCTAACTAAATAAAAGGTTACAGTTGTATACGTGCAAGCTAGCCAGTAAAGACTGCAACTGTGATGAGGCCTTGTAAGGAGGAAGCTCTCTTCTGAGTTGTCAGTTATGGTCCACACTGTTCAGAAAGCAGAGAGGGAAAAGGAACTTCTCTTTAGCATCTGCATTTGGATTTGGCTGCCTAACCTATTCCCACCTTTTATAATTTTTATATGCCTTCTGTCTGTTGAGCACCTACTATATGTCATGGCATGCCCACGGAGGGCATGGAAGCACCGTGCCCCTTCCTCCTTACTTTGCCCTGTGCATTTCTTCCATCTGGCTATTCCTTTATAGTAAACTGGTAATAGTAAGTAAATTGTTGTTCTGAGTTCTAGGAGCCATTCTAGCAAGTTGGACAGAAGTCTGGGTAACCTGGGGACCCACTACTTGCAACTGGTGTCTGAACCTGGAGGGCAGTCTTGTGGGACTGAGCTCTTATGCTGTAGGGTCTGCACTAACTCTGGGTAGTTAGCATCAGAATTGAAATAAATTGTAGGATACCCAATTGGTGCCTGCTGATAACTGGAGGATTGCTTGGTATGGGAAACTTATATGTTTGATGTCCGAAACGTTCTGAGTATCACCAAATTCTCTCATTTTACACAGCAGGAAATTGAAGCTTAGAAAAATGGAAACATTTGCCTAGGGTCAGTCTTGCTGTTTTGTCAATGACCTCAACACACTTACGATGCATAGGAATATCCTAAATTAATAATAATGATACCTAACATGGCTAGAGTGCTTGCAGTGTACCAAATACTGTGAGAGATGCTGCATAGGTATTATTCCATATTATCCTTACAACTAATTGAAATAGATATTACCCTCCCCTTTATATATGAGGAGCCCAAAGCTCAGAGAGGTTAAGTAACTTGCGAAAAGTCACACTACTAGGAAGTGGGGGAGCCAACAGGATTCAAATCTAGGTTTGACTTAGAAGCCAATTCTTATTCTTGGTGCCCTATTGAACTCTTAATTCTTTCATCTGAGTATATTATCTAAGTAGAAACTCATCTCCTTGAGATTAAAGAGCCGTTGGCGTTGTGCCACAAACGAAGCAATGCCTGTTGATTCACCCGATGAACATTTATTAGGCACCTATTGTGTGCCAGGCACTGTATTAGGATCTAGGTTTAAGGAATTTAATAAGACAGAGTCTCTGCCCTCATGAGGCAACCGGCACTCATTCATTTTATGAATTCATTCACTCAGCAAATATTTATTGAGAATCTACTTTATTCTAGGTACTATAGTTAAGTGTTGAGGAAATGATAAGAGACCAGATTCTCGACCTTGTGTAATTACAATTTCATGGGGAAGACAGGTATTAATTAAATATTCACACCAAGAAATGTAAAATTGTAACTGTGAAGGGGAGGGGAGGAGAGAGGAGCATTCAAGCAGAGGTATGTCGAAGGCCACGCCCAAAGGCCAGGGACATGCCCATCACGGGGCTGAGAGACATTCTCCATGGCCAAGGTAAAGAAGGAAGGGAGATGATATGAGATGAGGCAGACCAGACGCTGAGGTCACGCCAGACCATCGTTCTTGTAGAACGAATGAACACACTTGCATTCTTTATACTTTTCTGGAGAGCAGAACATGGAACAGCAGTAGTTTCCCATTTGGAGAAAGTTCCTAGACACGTAGTTTCATGGGAATTGTCTCAGCCAACTTTGTCCATGTTATCCAAATTTTTTCTGAAGTGTTCTCTTTTCTCTCATGTCATACACAGTATGTCTAAAGCTGGAAAAAGTGACTGAAAACAAATACCATTATGGAAAAAACACCATGCTGTTCAAAACTCTTCAAGCTATGTGACATGTAGTGTTACATCGTAAAATGTTACATTTAATAAAAAATAAAAATTTGAAGGAGGTTCTGCCAGTAGAAAGCCGGTTTGGCCAACTGTCAGAAAAGCAGCTTGACAGCTTCAAAAGAAGCGGGAGTCTTAACCAGTTTCTTATGGCTTGGGACAATATATCTCTCTCTGAGCAAATAAGGACATATTAAAATATGGAATGTATACACATCCTTCAGAAAAATGATGTGTTTGGGGTTGTACTTGTCAAGGACTGAGGCTGTTGAGAGCTCCGAGAAGGAAGTCGGGGAAGGGAACTCTGGTACAAACACCACATAAAGTAGAAGTCTCAGCGGCCAGAGAAGCTCTGAGGCAGAGGAAGTAGTATCATTTCTACAGGTAATACCCAGAGGAGGGTGGTTTTACTTCCATCTCCTGCTATTATCATCTTAATTAAAAAAATATATGTGTGTGTCTATATGTGTGTATATGTATACATGTATGTATATGTGGATGTGTTTATATGTATGTCAAATATATATATGTGTGGATGTAGGAACGCATGTGTATAAATATATACATATGTATACATGTGATTGCTTATATATGTGTATTATGTGTACGTATGTACATGTGTGTATGTATACAACCATGTACGTGTGTGAACACACGTGTCTTCCAGTCTATTGGCAACAGGCCAGGGCAATCAACAATGATAAGAACACAATACGGGCTGGTCCACGTGTGGAAAATCTTACTGCACAAATGTGAAGGCAGACGTACCAAGTCTACATACCAGAAAACCTAGCAGTGCTTCCAACAAAGGCGCTCTCTCTCTTCTAAACGTTTAAGCACAGACATGGTAAGACACTGGAAAAAGTTTTCAGCAAGAAGAAAGTTTTGATGGCTTCAAGAAAATATTTTTTGGTATGACAAATTCTCAGAATTCAGGGAAAGGCTTCAAGGAACTCAAGCGAATCTCGTCTCAACTTTTGACTGCAGGATAATATGGAATAAAAGGAGTTGGGCCCCAGTTGTGTTTCACCTGAGCATCTGTGACCTGCCTGCTGGCCACAAGCTTTGTGCCTGGGAGGCACCGGAGCTCAGCGGGTGTTTCTTGACTTAATGCTGTTTGTCATCTTCAGACTGTGTTCCTTCCTTGGCAGCCCCACACAGGGCTCTGGGATTCGGCTCCCCCTTTTGGGATGTAATAAAACCCACCAAAGAATGACTTTCATCATGTTACCACTCTTTTCACAGCCATCTTGAATTCTTCACTGTCCTCAGAACATGTACCCTAAGATGGGTTTCGAGGACATTGTTCTCTATAATGGGGTCTTACACTAACTTTAACTACTCAACTGCTCTCTTCACTGTTCCGGAAACACATCATGGGCATTCTTACCTCTGTGGCTCTGTTTCTTTTGTTCTGTCCAGAATATCCATAATGTTTACCGACATGAACCTCACCTTCAGCTTATATTTGTGAAATACAAAAATTATGGCAAGTGCTGCGAAGGCGGTCTCTCCAGGAATGTGGAATAGAGATATTGACTCTGTCTAGGGTGTCAGGAAAGACTTTACTGAGGAAGTGACCTTTGAACTGAAATTCGAAGGATGAGTAAGTGCTATGAGAAAGGGGATAAGAAGGAAGCCGTCTCAAACAGTGGGACCAGCCTGTGCAAGGGCCCTGGGGCAGGGGGGGTGAAAGAAGGCCAGTGTGGCTAGGAAGCAAAGAGCAAGACAACCTGGAAAAGAAGTAAGCCTACGTAGGTGGCCCTTCTTTAAGTCTACAGTTCTCATGATCTCTCTGAACTAGGGTTGCCAGATAAAATGCAGGATGCCCAGTTAAAGTTTTCAGATATACGACATACATTGAATGGGTCATACTTATACTAAACATGATTAGTTCATCTGAAGTTGAAATTTAACTGAGCATTCTTTATTTTTGTTTGCTAGCAACCTTACTCTGATACAACCAAAGAACATATTTTTCTGCATGACTCGTGTATCCTTAATAACAATGGGTCTTATTTTTTTGTTGGCTTGATGTCTTTTTGTCCCCTATGACCTCGATCCAAGAACTTTAGAGCTGGAAGAGTCCTAGAAATCAGCTAATCCGACCTTGTAACTTCATAGCCAAGAACAGTAGGCTTAGAAAGGCACCTGGAGCTGCTCAAGGTCACAGAGAGAGACCCCACTGGGGCGTCTTTCATGTCTCCCTGCAGTGCCCACAACAGAGCTGAGCAGTTAAAAAACAGCTTAATCAGTTGCTCAGTTGAATTAACAAACTCATTTGCATGCCTTTGTACAGAGGGGGATGAACAGATACAGTCCCAGACAGCCAGAAGCTTTCCAAACAAAACAAACAGCAAGCCAGACAGTGAAGGGGCCATTTGCACATGCATAAACACAGGGACAGACACAAAGGACCCTAGCAAGTGACTGCTTTGACCAGCTGGACTTCAGCCTTTTCCTGGAGATTCTACAAGAGCCTAGAAACAAGGCTCTCCTCCTTAGTGGCTTGGTGAATTTATTCCTGCATGGTGGCCCATTGGATTTACATGGTGAGTGATCATTTTTACCTTAAGATGCAAACTGTGACCCTGAAGAGACTCACCAGCTGGCCTTGTTTATCCCTTTCAGTCTCCAGTTATTTGCTAAGAGACTTTTTTTCAGGCCCTCTCTGCAGGCAGAACACGTTCTGTCCAAATATGCACAACCACCAGGAGAAAAAGCCTGGGGGTGGGCCGCTCCACCACTATTTGCCAAAGGAAGGCAGCCCTCCACATTCAACTGGACTGAATACAGGGGATAATCCCCCTGAGTAAGCTTGGCTTTCATTCCTCTACAGGACTTTCAAAGACGTCAATCTAGCCCAATCACAATCAAATGAAAGCATTTCACTTCCCAAAGACAAACATGAATTTGGACAAATGAAAAATGGAGGTTCCCTTGGGATGGCGTGAAAAGCGAATTCAGTAGCCTCAGCTCCCTCTTAGAGGAAGCACTGGGAAGGATGTTCTTGCTGTGGCCACACAAAGCGGGGCATGAGCTCATCATGCCAGAACCTAATTGAAACCTCAGGCTGAAACTGTGTTTTGTGATATTTGATGGAAAGGATGGGAAAAGACAAAAAGGGAGAACAAAGGATGTGTACAGAGGCAGCATGAAAAGCAGCCCACTTCTTGACTGTGGGACAATTTGGATGGTGGCCATTGAGTTAAATGAGGTGTAGCCTTTCTCTCAATCTCACGGAGACCCAAAGCCATTTTGCAAAACTTCCTGCTGCCAGCATTATGGTTCCATAACCAAGGTCTTTAGGACTCGTTAGGACCTTCAAAATGCAAGAGTATTTAAAGAAATGCAGCAGGAAAGATGCTGGTTAGATCTTCAGACAAAATACCTGCTATCTGTGAATCTATTGAAAGGCATAAAGGTAAAGAGAAAGCATGAATTTTGCATGTGCTTCCCTGGGTTTGCCTCTGAGTTCTGCCACTGACTAAGCTTGTGTCATTGGACAGATTTTATCTATGAATCTTGCTCTTCTTATCTGTTAAAATGGGTATTTAAATGCTTATCTCACTGACTTGTCTCAGAATCAAGTAAGAGAATGCTTGTAAAAACACAAGCACTCAAGAGCGTTCACTTTCTTTCATCTCCCCTGAAACTAGATGCCCAGGGAAGGAGTGGAATGTCTACGTTTGGAAGCGTTCTAAGAATTGCAACAACATGGAAATATCTACCGTTATCGAAATGTGGCAACCCTTGGCAGTAAAAAGAGGGGCGAGGTGGTAGTCCCCAGTAGTCTCAAGGCTTTATTAAAAGTATTTACTTGCCTGTAGGTAGCTCATTGATGTCAGGCTGTCCCCAAAGCCCTTCTCGGCTGTCTGTTCTTTTAATTTTCTTTGATAATTATCGTAAAAGCATGGCCAAGTTAAAATATGCCTGGAAGAAGAGTAGGGAGAATGGTTCCATGGCTTTTGGCTGCGCTTCAGGACTCCAGCTGCTCAGCAGCCAAACATCGGGAATGCTGTTCAGGATCTCAGTATTCTATTTTCTTTCTCTTTATAGTCCCCGCAAATAGCCACCTGCAAGGTTCATTTCGTTATTGGGTCTGTGTAGAGAAATGGTTTTAATCTCCCTTCTTCTGAGAGTCTCCGGTGTTCTGAGGACCATAGCCTCCTGCAGTTCAACCATCATCCACTGACAAACACAGGTCTTAGTGAGAAACTCACTGTTCTTTTCCTTCAGCCAAAGTTCCCACCAGCAAGCATACTCAGCCTCGATGAAAACTGTGGGACAACAGATGGGGATAATGTGCCCCTGCACACACTCCCAACAGGACACAGCCATCTCCAGTCAACCTTTGCGATACTGGCTCTTTTCCTAGACTTCGGTCCCCTATTTCACCTTGACTATGCAACTATAGCCTGATGCTCTGGTTTCCTTTGATAGATTTAGCCACCTGTAATTAACTGGAAAAAAAAATGGGGGAGATGCCTTGAAAATGAGAGAATTCTCTTCAAAAACCCCAATATATTTGAGATGAAAAAATATTTGAGATGAAAAAAATGTGATCTTTTTGACTGACTAATCCAGGTTATTACCATTCCCTTCCCCACTGCACTATGTAGCTCAAACGTCAAGAAAAATTTCTGGATGATCCAATGTAGTAAACTATTCCTCAGGGCAAAGCTCCGACAAGCACAAGTGTAGACCAAGGACATTCAAGGTCTTTTTCTGTGGGTTCAGAGTGTTGGAGGTCAGGGGGAGATTACATGACAAGGTAGACATAGGAAGACACAAGATGCCAAACTGGATATAACCTTGTTGACCTATGTAAATGAAAGTCAGACTTTCCATAGCTTGTCTATGTGATCCAGAAATCTGCCAATAGTTCCATCCATATTTGTAAGTCCTCTCTAATCACCCCCTGCTTTCCTTTTCCAGTTAAGGCTAAACGAAGGAGTCACCAAAAACAGATATCCCATAAAAATAAAACTAGATAACATAAACAGAGAGGAAATGTAATAAAAGCTCTCTTAAACCTTTGGCTTAGATTCCATTGGGCCTATCTTGCTTGGTTTTTGATGCTAGGTATACAGTGGCAAATGTTAGCATTTCCTGATTTGTATCCTTTTATCTGAAAATACAAGGATTGCTTATGATATTGTTGTTCATTCTTTTTTATTAGTTTACCCTTAAAAATGGAACCAACATCTCACACCCATTAGGATGGCTACTATCAAAAAAAAAAAAAGTGTTGGTGAGGACTGAAGAAACTGGAACCCTTGTGCACTGTTGATGGGAATGTAAAATAGTGCAGTCGCTATGGAAAACAGTCTGGCAGTTCCTCAACAATTCAAAATAGAATTACCATATGATCCAGCAATTCTGCTTCAGAGTATACATCCAAAAGAAGTGAAAGCAGGGTCTTAAAGAGATATTTGTACACCCAGGTTCATAGCAGCACTAGTCACAAGAGCCAAAAAGTAGAAGCAACCCAAGTGTCCTTCAACAGATGGACAAACAAAATGTGGTATGTACATACAATGAAATCTTATTCAGCCCTAAAAAGGAGGGAAATTCTGACATATGCAACAACCTGGATGAAACTTGAGGACATTATGCTGTGTGAAATAAGCCAGTTACAAAAAGATACTGTATGATTCTACTTATATGAGGTACTTAGAGTAGTCAAATTCATAATGACAGAAAATTCATAGAGACAGAATAACATTGCTAGGGGTGGGGGTCGGGGAAATGGGGAACTATTGTTTAATGGGTACAGAGTTTCAGCTTTGCAAGATGAAAAGAGTTCTGGAGACTGATTGCACAATACTGAGAACGTAGACACACTACTGAACTATACACTTAAAAATAGTTAAAATGGTAAATTTTATGTTATTACCACAATTATTTAAAGATGGAGGCAATATGCAGAATCCATAAAATCATAAAATCAAAACTCAGACTCTCCCCCCATTATATTCTCCATTATATTCTAAGGAATCAAATACACGCTCTAATAAAACAATAACTAAAATAGGTGATCAAATTCTAGTCATTGGGATGATCTCCTACCAGCCCTCTCTGCCCTACAGAGATTTGCCTCTGGTTCTTCCCCTCTTCCTGTGGAGCCAGGCATACAGGAAGAGTGGACAACAGAAAATCTTTCAGAAGGGAACACATTCTGGTAGATGGGAAAAATCAGCTAGCTGTTCTTTGCAAACAAAAATGACATTACAGACTCCAAACCAACAAAGCATGTGTAAAGGTTGCTGTGTTCCCCATTACTGGGGCTGAATTTCCATCGCTTCACCAGCATTCTCCTACTATAAAATGCCTGGCACATAGTGGGTACTCCATATGGTTCCTGAGCAAATTAATGAATCACCAAAGGCTAAAGGGAATGAACCAAACAGCTATACAGCAGAAATGTAAGAAGCCCTCAGAGTGTTAAAACGCAAATTGATTGCCTCTTTCTGACAAATTCAAGGTAAGATTTATGTGAAATAAGGTAAAGTAAGTTCTTGTTAAAGTCTCAGGTTTTACTGAGAATGTGTGATATCCTGAGTGCAGTTTTGATTTGTCTTCTGTGTATGTGTGTAAACCACATAAGCAGTTAACTGTTGATGGCCAAATAACAAATGCCTCTGCCATTCCCAGGAGAGAATAAATAGCTCTGGGTCGAGAGAAAAAAGAGAAGATCAAAAGAAGATGCAGGCGTCCCTGGCTGGCAGGCAGCCAGAGGTCCCCTGGCCAACGAAGGGTAACCTTTGCTTGAACTTAGAGGAATGTGGAAAAGGGGTTCTCGGCTTGGGAAGAAAATCTCCAAGATGCTTCTCCTAAAAACTGTGCTGACCAGGATTCTGAGCTACATTCCCTGACCAGATCATAGTTTTTACTTTTAAGCCTTTGCTCTGTAGACTTATAATTAATGAAAAAAGATTATTTTCCTTTTTTCTTTTTTAAATAATAGCACATAAAGCAAGTTCATGGTTAAAGTGGCATCTTCATGTGATTGGTCCAATGCTTTTGGAAAAATAAGGTAGATATCAGGCAACATCATTCATACCCACTGACCCATTCATCCACCCGCCCCCTGCCCCGGAGCTTATTCTAAGATTAAAATCTAAAAGCACAGTAGAACATATTACAGTTTTCTTGAAATGTATTTGAATGAATTTTGAGTTTTTAAAAAAAACTCATTAGGAAAAAGACATAGGGGGAGATAAAACAATATTCTAAGGCCATATTGTCTTATGTATGGCTAGCTAACCCATATGTAAGCCCTGATTCATGGGTACCACTTCCTTGGTTTGGGGACAATGACCAAACACAGCATCCTGAGCAGATCTGAAAAGGTTTCTCTAACACCTGAGATTACTCAGACAACACTGTCAAAAAGATCTCTTTCTATAGCCACTTGGGCAGGTTTTTTTTTTTTTTTAATGTTAATGAGTTAGGCCTAGCAGCTAGCTTCGAGTACACAGCTATTCTGTTCTTCAAACGTGTGATACAAGCATCCAGCTCAAGTCCTCAGGAGCCTAAAAGAAAATGTAAGCAAGCTGTGAAAAAAACTTGACCTCCATGCCCCTAGGGAATCTCTAGGGACTAGGAAAAAAGAAAAGACAACAAAAACAAAAACGTAAAAACCTGAAACCTTGACTCCTAAAGTAGCAAGTACTGTAATGCAAATGAATGTTGATTAGAAGGCTAACAGAACGCTTTTCTGCCTATGGTTTCCAACAAAGCTTAGAAAACAAAGGGTTTTTGCCAAATTCTCCCAAGGCAAGGAGGAAACACCGGGCTAAGGCTTTCATCATTTCAAAAGCTTATCCTCTGAATTAGGAACCTAGATAACGCCTAAATTTTCTTTTAAAAAGTGTTATTTACTTAAAGATCAGAGTCTATGTATTTTAGAGGTTCTCTCTGTGTCTTAACTCCTAAGAAACAAACCATCCTGTTCTGGAGAGTAAGGAGTCTGGGGCTAGGCCCACCTGTCAAATCTCTTTCATGTGGTAACATCCCCATCTGCTGGAAAGTTAGATGTCTGCATTAAAGGCAGATAACGTTAGTTTTATTTTCCTATAAATCTAGGTCAAAATTACATTTCCATTTTCTCGTTTGTAGGCATCGCCGTTTTATTTAAAACATCTGCCTTTTCCCCTTATTTCTGAGGCCTCCGATGGTCTTTTTCCCTATGATATTTGCAGCCCCCTCTAGCCCCACTCAGTCTCCTCCTTACAGTTTGTACAGGTCCCTATTGGTCTTGCTTTACAACTGTACATCCTCTGGTTAGTCCTGAAACCCTTCTCTGAATCTGAATACTGTTTACCTGGAGGTCAAGTGTTCCTGTCCTCCTCAGGCTGGCATTCCTTTGAACTATAATCTTAGCTGTTCACAGCTCAACCTCCTTTATTTGGCTGGGCAAACTGTTAAATAACTGCTTTTTTTTTTTTTTTGGTCTGTGATTTTAAAAACAAATAAACCCACACACATTTGGGCAGTGAAGACAAGGGTGCTTCCAAGGTTCTTTATGTCCACAGGCCGTTCTTCCCCTTTGGCCCGGCACCCACTCAGTGAAGAGCCCCCCAAATACTGCACGATGGACACGCACATGACTTCTCTGCCATTTCTGTTTACTCATTAGCTCCTTGAACATCATTTTTTTCTTTGGTGTTAAGTCTCCATTCTGCCATTCCTTTCTTTAAAGTAAACCAATCTATAATTCTACTTGTAAATTATTTCTTCCTGGTGTTAAACTCACAGTATGAACTTAAGCAGCTTTCTGGGGCTTCCGTCTCTTAAGTTCATGCTATTTATGATGATCAGAGAAAAAAGAGCCAGACAAGTAAAGAAGCCATCACCTTCAGTAGCCTCTCAAAGACTACCAATTCGACAGAGTTAGAAGTTGGCAAGGAAATTGAGCTCGGGTAATCTTGTCCTCTTTGTGGGAATGGAGGGCTGCCGAAGGACACTCTAGATATGAGAACACCTGACTATAAGGAAACAGTAGTCAGATAAGCCCAAGAGAGCCAAATCCTCGTCCGTCTTTCCGGAGGAGAATTTAGAACTATAGAGATGAACCTCATCTTTCATAATCATTAGCTAAAAATGTACCCCAAGAATGAGAAAATGAGAAAAGCTAAAGAAGAACCCCTTGTCTCTATCTTCTCTGTCTCTCTCTCCAGATTAGCTACCTAATCCAGGGGTAGAAGCCTTAAAAAGCTTTTGACTTCAAACTCATTTAAAACAAGTTACTTTCTTTGCCTAAAAGAAAGAATTAGTTTTATTAAGTGGTGACTCACAACAATAAAACGTCCATTAAAATGATAAATTAATTATGAATAATATTTAAACTCATTCCATGAAAAGAAAATGCAAAATGGAGGAAAACAGTGTTTTGGGGAAGATTGAGTCCAGGCTCCTCGCACTTTATCCATACAATTACTGCATTACGTTGTTTTCCTACTGTGCCCGCCCCGCCCCCCCCCACTTAGATTCTGAGTATTTTTAGGTTGATGGGACCTTACTTTTTCATCCTTGCAGCCTAGACAGAGATTCTCTCACAAAACAGATACTTGTATTTGATAAATACTTAACAAATTGAAATAGACTGACCAGAGCCCATTCTAATGGTTCACACGCACCAGCCAAAGTGCTGACCCTCATTCATCTGCTGAGAACTCTGCAAGTGTCCTTCGTGGTGCCTTTAGAAGAAGTAGAAAAGGTGTTCCTTCTTTCTCTACTTTAGCTCCACCTGTAGAAAATTGTCATAAAGTACTGGTAGTATTAGAAAAAGCCACTTTACTGCTATCTGTTGGAAAGTTAATATGCAAATCACTCATCTTTAGAGTTAATATAGTCAATAAAAATATGAAAAAATTAAAATAATAAAGATACCTACCATATAAATGCTGCCCTCTTAGATGAAATAACCTGTGCAGTAAACAACCTGAATAACTGTTTCAAGCAGATGATTTCTTTGGGGCATTTACGTGACTAGCCTTGAAAAATTGAGTCTATGAGTTGGTGGCAAATGGTAGAACAATTTATGTCCTGCTGCTTTCATGTTAGCTTTCATGAAAGGTGAGAGGGTGTTTGTGTATGTGTGTTAGAGGTTGAGAAGGGGGCAAGCAGGTGATCACAAAATAGATCACAAGGATCCTAAAGAATTACTTCTCTCCACCACAAGGTTCTCAAGCCTGGCAGGTTTGACCTGTAAACTTGTCCACAAAAGGACTTCCCTAGAGGTACACTGTTAATTTAGATACCAAACAGCTGTCCTGAGACATAATGGCCCACGGCACTCTGGGTGTTATCCATGAACTCACGGGTACATTCATCAGGACTGTTCGCTTTCCGTGTCTTCTTCTCTGCAGCATTAACACTGCAGACGACCACCTCCTCCTTGGTGCTCTCTTGTCCCTTCGTGTCCCTGCCACTGCAGCCTCCTGGTTGCCCTACTCTTGGGCTGTTCCTTCCCTGGTTCCCTTTCTTCCTCCATCCCATGCAGCCATTCTCCAAGGGTCATGCTTTAGAGTTGGAAGCTCCTTCTTCAACCTCCCCTTTCTGACCATCTCCTGGGATGGGGCGCACCCACGTACCTGTTCATCCAGGCCTGCACACTAGCTGTGGTCCTGGATCTCACTATGCCTGGTCAGCAGTGATGTGGGATATTGTGCTTTTACCTCAAACTTACTTTATCGCTACACTCACGTTCTCAACTTCCTCCCACATCTCTTCTTCCCTCTTTATGTCAGAGCTGTCTTTATTATAGTCACATAGCTTCAAAACAGTGTCGTCATTGACTCTTCTCGGTCCCTTACTCCCTGCATGAAGTCAGCCAACCAGTTGGCTGATTCCCCTTGGGAGTGTCTCCAAGTGTTTCTTTCATATGTTAGTTTCTTTCTTTAAAAAACTTTTTTTTTTCCTTTTTCAATTACAGTTGACATTCAATATGATATTATTTTCAGGTGTAAAGCACAGTGGTTAGACATTTATATAACTTAAAAGTGATCCCCCACCTGATACCATACATAGTTTCTACAATATTATTGGCTATATTCCTTATATTGTACTTTACACCCCCATGACTATTCTACAACTGCCAGTTTGTACTTCTTCCTCCCCTCCTTTTTTCACCCAGCCCCACAAACCACCTCCCATCTGGAAATCATCAATTTGTTCTCTGTATCTATGAGTTAGTTTCTGTTTTATTTGTTTGCTTATTTTGATTTTTAGACTCCACGTATAAATGAAGTCATATGGTATTTGTCTTTTTCTCTGACTTATTTCTCTTGGTACAATACTCTCTAGGTCTATTCATGTGTTTGCAAATGGCAATATCTCCTTTTTTATGGCCGAGTAATATTCCATTGTATGTATGTATCACTTCTTTATCCAATTGTTGATCGATGAACGCTTAGGTTGCTTCCATATCTTGGCTACTGTAAACAATGCTGCAATGAACATATGAACACATATTTCTTTTGAATTAGTGATTTAAATTCTTTAAATAAATATCCAGAAGTGGGATTGCTAGGTCATATGGTAGTTCTATTTTTAATTTTTTGAGGAACCTCCATACTGTTTTCCATAGTGGCTGCACCAATTTGCAATCCCACCAACAATGCCAGAGGGTTCCCTTTTCTTCATATCCTCGCCAACACCTGTTGTTTGCCGATTTATTGATGATGGCCATTCTGACAGGTGTGAGTTGACATCTAATTTGGTTTTAACTAACGTTTTTCTGGTGGTTAGTGACATTGAGCATTTTTTCATGTCTATTGGCCATCTGTATTCCTTCTTTGGAGAAATGTCTATTCAGATCCTCTGCCCATTTTTTAATGAGATTGTTTGTTTGTTGGTGTTAAGTTATATGAGTTCTTTATATATTTTGGTATTAAAACTTTGTTAGATGTTAACATTGGCAAATATCTTCTCCCATTCAGTAAGCTGTTTTTTTTTTGTCTTGTTGATGGTTTCCTTTGCTGTGCAAAAATTTTTAATTTGATATAGTCCCATTTGTTTGCTTTTTCTTTTGTTTCCCTTGTCCGAGGAGACATATCTGAAAAATATTCCTAAGAGCAATGTCAGAAAGTTTACTGTCTATATTTTCTCCTAGGAGTTTTATGGTTTCGAGTTTTTTATTGAAGTATTTAACCCATTTTGAGTTTATTCTTATATATGGTGTTGGAAACTGGTCCAGTTTCAGTTTTTTGCATGTATCTGTTCAGTTTTCCCACCATCACTTACTGCAGAGACTCTCTTTACCATATTGTATATTCTTGCATCCTTTGTCATAGATTAATTGTAGGTGTGGCTTTATTTCTGGGCTCTCTATTATGTTCCAATGATCTACGTGTCTGTTTTTATGCCAGTACCATGCTGTTTTGATTACTATAGGCCTGCAGTATAGTTTGATATCAGGTAGCGTGATACCTCCACCTTTGTTCTTCTCAAGATTGCTTTGACTATTCAGGGTCTTTTCTGGTTCCATATAAATTTTAAGATTATTTGTTCTAGTTCTGTGAAAGATGCCATTGGTATTTTGATAGGAATTGCGTTGAATCTATAGATTGCTTTGGGTAGTAAGGACACTTTAATGATGTTAATTCTTCCTATCTATGAGCATGATATATGCTTCCATTTCTTTGTATCTTCTACAATTTCTTTCTTCAATGTCTTATAATTTTCCAATTACAGGTCTTTTACCTCCTTGGCTATATTGCTTCCTAGGTATTTTATTGTTTTTGATGCAATTGTAAGTGGAATTGTTTTCTTAATTCATTATTGGTATATAAAAATGCAACCCATTTCTGAATATTAATTTTGTATCTCATTACTTTACTGAATTCATTCATCAGTTCTAACAGCTTTTTTTTTCTTTCTTTTTTTTGGTGTAATCTTTAGGGTTTTCTATATGTAGCATCATGTCATCTGCAAATAATGACAGCTTTGCTTCTTCCTTTCCGATTTGGATTCCTTTTATTTCTTTTTCTTATCTGATTGCTGTGACAAGGACTTCCAGTATTATGTTGAATAAAAGTGGTGAAAGTGGACACCTTATTTTGTTCCTAATCTTAAGGAAAACACTTTTAGCTTTTACCCAGTAAGTATGTTAGCTGTAGTTTCTCATATATGGCTTTTATTACGTTGAGGATCTATGTTCCCTCCAGTCTTACTTTGCTGAGAGATTTTACCATAAATGGATGCTGAATTTTGTCAAATGCTTTTTTCTGCATCTATTGATATGATCATGTGATTTTTATCTTTCAATTTGTTAATGCGGTGTATCACATTAATTGATTTGAGGATATTGAACCAAACTTGTCTCACAGGAATAAATCTCACTTGATCATGGTGTATGAATTTTTTAATGTATTGCTGAATTCAGTGTGCTAATATTTTGTTGAGAATTTTTGCATCTATGTTCATCAGGAATATCGACCTATAATTTTCTTTTTTTGTAACATCATTGTCTGGTTTGGGAAACAGGATAATGGTGGCCTCGCAAAATGAGTTTGAGAGCCTTCCCTCCTCTTGACATTTTGGAATAGTTTGAGAAGAACAGGTGTTCATTCTTCTTTGAACGTTTGGTAAAATTCACCTGTGAAGTCATCCAGTCCAGGACTTTTGTTTGTTGGGAGTTTTTTTAATTACTGGTTTGATTTCGTTAATAGTAATCAGTCAGTTCAGATTTTGTTTCTTCTTGACTCGGTCTCGGGAGATTATTCGTTTCTACGAATGTATGCATTTCTTCTAGAATGTCCAAAATGTTCACAGTATTTTCTTAGAATCCTTTGCACTTCTGTGGAATCATGACACTTCTCTTTCATTTCTGGTTTTATTTATTTGGATCCCCTCTCTTTTTTCTTGATGAGTCTGGTAAAGATTTATTAATTTCGTTTATCTTTTCAAAGAACCAGCTCTGGTTTCATTAATCTTTTATATTGTTTTTTAGACTCTATTGTTTGTTTCTGCTCTGATTTTTATTATTTCTTTCCTTCTAGTCACTTTGGGTTTTGTTTGTTGTTGTTCTTCTAGTTCCTTTAAGTGTAAGGTTAGATTGTATATTTTAGATTTTTCTTATTTCTTGAGGTAGGCCTATACTGCTATGAATTTCCCTCTTAGGACTGCTTTTGCTGTGTCTCTTAGATTTTTGAGTCATTGTGTTTTCATTTTCATTTTTCTCTAGGTATCTTTGGATTTCTTCCTTGATCTCATCGTTAACCCATTCACTGTTTGGTAGGGTGTTATTTAGCCTTCATGTGTTTGTGTATTTTTCAGTTTTTTTCTTGTAATTGATTTCTAGTTTCATACCATTGTGGTTGGAGAAAACACTTGATGTGATTTCAGTCTTCTTAAATTTACTGAGACTTGTTTTGTGGCCTAACATGTGGTCTATTCTGGAATATGTTCCATGTGCACTTGAGAAGAATGTATATTCTGTTGCTTTGGGGCGAAACTCTCTAAAAATACCAATTAAATCCATCTGGTCTATTGTGTCACTTAAGGCCGCCGTTTCCTTGTTGATTTGCTGTCTGGAAAATCTGCCCATTGATGTCAATAGGGTGTTAAAGTTCTCTGCTCTGAGTGTATTCCCGTTGATCTCTCCCTTATATTTTCTTTATATACATAGGTGTTCCTATGCTGGGTACATAAACGTTTACTAGGGTGTTGGATTGATTCCTTTATCATTATGTAATGTCCTTCTTTGTCTCTTGTTATTGTCTTTGTTTTAAAGTTTATTTTGTCTGATATAAGTATTGCTATACCAGCTTATTTTTTCATTTCCATTTACATGAAATTTTTTCAGTCTGTGTGTGTCTTTCAATCTGAGGTAGGTCTCTTATAGACAGCATATGTATAGGTCTTGTTTTCTTATCCATTCTGCCATCCTATATCTTTTTTTTCCACCCTGTCTTTTGATTGGAACATTTAATTCTCTTATAATTAAAGTACTTATTGATGGGTATGTAGTTACATTCATTTTATTATTCATCATATTATTTATTTTTCTCTTCTTGTTTCTAAAGACGTCCTTTTAACATTTCTTGTAATATTGGTTTGGTGGTGATGAACTCCTTTAGCTTTTTCTTGTCTGGAAAACTCTTCATCTCTCCTTTGATTCTAAATGATATATTTGCTGGGTAATCCTGGTTGTAGTTCCTTGCTTTTCATCACTTTGAAAATTTTGTGCAAATCTCTTCTGGCCTGCAAAGTTTCTGTTGAGAATCAGTCTTATGGGAGATCCATTGTATGTAACTAACAGCTTTTCTCTTGCTGCTTTTAAGATTCTCTCTTTGTCTTTAACCTTTGGCATTTAAATTAAGATGTGTCTTGGTGTGGGCCTCTTTAGGTTCATCTTGTTTGGAACTCTCTGTGCTTCCTGGGCTTGTATGTCTATTTTCTTTGCCATGTTAAGGAAGTTTTCTATCATTTCTTCAAATATGTTTTTAATTTCTTGCTCTCTCTCTTCTCTTTTTGGTACTCCTATGATGTGAATGTTGTTATGCTTGATATTGTTCCCAGAGGTCCCTTAAACTACCTTCACTTTTTAAAAATTATTTTTTCTTTCTACTGTTTCAATTGGGTGTTTTCTGCTATCTTGTATTCTAAATTGTTAATTCAATCCTCTGCTTCATCTAATCTGCTGTCAATTCCATCTAATGCATTATTCATTTCAATTATTGTATTCTTTATTTCTGACTTGTTCTTTTTTATGGTTTCTACCTCTTTGTGTAAGTTCTCATCTATTCTTCCCCTAAGTTCATTGAGCATCCTTATAATCAGTATTTTGAACTCTGTATCTGGTAGATTGCTTGCCTCCATTACATTTAGTTCTTTTTCTGAAATTTTCTCCTATTCTTTCTTTTAGGAAGTGTTTTTTTGTCTCCTCATTTTGGCCAACTCTCTGTGTTTTTATCTATGTATTATATAGAGCTGCTACATCTCCTAGTCTTTGAAGGGTAGTCTTATGTAGCAGGTATCCTCTGGGGCCCTGTGGCACAGTCTCCTTGTTCATCTTGCTCCAGGAGTGTCTCTTGTGTGGGTTTTGTATGCCCTTCTATTGTAGTTGGATCTCGATTGCTGTTGGCATGTTAGTGGGAAGTATTGACCCTCTCAGTCCTGACTGGCTGTGAGGACTGGCCATGCCTAGAATGGATGAGCTGTTGTGTAGGGGCTGACCCTATGGAGCAAGATTCAACTTATCAAGATGCTGGTGTGTGCCAAGTCCACCTTTTGGGTGTGTCATTATTGAAGTGAATTGGGCCGTGCTCTGGTCTGGTCTGAAGCTGGCCACCAGTGTGTTGGTTTTAGGGCCTCTTGGGAGGGGCTCCCATGTTGGCTAAGTTCAGCTGCTGCCTGTGCACAGCCTGGAGCCATCTGGTAGGAGCTGCAAAGTGATCTGCAGTTGGTAGCTGCCTGTGGGCTTGTAGGTACCTGGTAGAGGCTATGCTATTAATTGCGGCTGGCTGCCACTAGTGCCAGGGTGGATCTGATTAGCAAGAGGCACACCAAGGCCAGCTGCTGCTTTTTGGGGGTTTGTGGACCTTTGAAAAATTTTAGGAAAGTCCTTAGTGTGTGCCGAGACCAGCCACTTGTGAGGAACAACCACTGAAAGGGGTTTGGGCTATTGTGTGAGTTGGTTAGGTTGGGGTCTTAGGGAATTGCCAGGGTGGGATGAGCAGTGTTAGCCAGATTGATGGTGACTCAGATTTGCCATTCATCAGCCTCTGCAGTCTGAGTAGGTGGAGAACTCAACAAAAGAAAAATGGTGCCTGCCAGAACTTCTGTCCTGGAGAGAGCTGCCTCTCCAGCCTTCACCCTGATTCCAGACAATTCAGTTCCTCCCTGTATGTACCTGCTGCTTTTCAATCTGTTGTCCTTTTGCTAGAGTTTGGGGTAAGTATTTGCGAGCAAGTGAGTTTGTGCTCTGGCCCTATAAGAAGATGCCTAGGTCTAAGGCAGTCCTCCATGTCACCTGGATGGAATCTCCACTGGTTTTCACAACCAGAAGTTATAGGGACTTCTCTTTCCAGCACTGGAACTCTGGGCTGGGGAGCCCAGTATGGGTCTCAGATGTCTTGCTTCCCAGAGTGGACTTCTACAGTCAAGATATCCCTCCTGATTTTTAACTGCCACACATGGGTTTAGAATCAACCCTTTTCATGTCTCTGCCTCTCCTACCAGTCTCGACACTGGCTTCTTCTTTATATCCTAAGTTATAGGAGTTCTGTTCAGGCAGTTTCCATGTGGTTCTCAAAGGCGGCTGTTCTATAATTTAGTTGTAATCTTGATGTGGGTGTGAGAGGAGGAGAGCACAGCATTTACCTACTCTGCCACCCTGACTGGACACAACAGTTCCTTTCTATTCCCATAGCCACTGCCACATCAGGCCTGGATAACTGTGGCAGCCGCTTTTTTGTCCTTCCCCTGAACATCACTCTGTACACACCTGCTATGTCAGAACTCCTGCAGCATCTCTTTCAAGTATCTCTACCTTCTTCAACTGAGAGCATGTCATGTCTCCCTCCTGCAGCATGAAGTCCAAGCTCTGGGGGCTTGAGACCTTCCACAAAATGATCTTACCAATTGTTTGCCAATATTTCAATCCAGTGTGTTTTGGCATGAGTTCTTAATTCAGCCACACTGGCCTCCCTATGGAACCCAATCATGTTTTTCACATTCTGACCTCTATGCCTTTGTTTGTTCTGGTGCCACCACTTGGAATCCCTTTCTTGAATAAGTTGGGCAGGCTAATAAGGCAGCCAGGACTAGGAATTTGTGCAAAGTAGCTGGCCTGAACTGGGAGAAGAGTTTTCAAATGGAAGAAAGGGGAAAGATTTGTGTTTCTCAGGGTACAACAGAATTGTGTACACCCAAGGGCAGATCCAAAATGATCCAATCCAGCCACAGAAGGAGGGCTTGAGCATGGGTAGAAAAAGGTTCCAATTCAGAACAAGGGGTGGGGGTCTGGTCAAACAGCAATAGGTCAGGCCATCAAATATCCAGAGGGGTGGCAGTCAGTATGCAGCCGGTCCAGTGTCTGGTACTGAAGACTCAATCAAGGCAAGACTAGTGTCAAGGGGCAGGACACCCAAACTGGGGCCCGAGGAAGGAGAAGTGATCTCAGAAAAGCAAAGCATGAAGGTCAAAAGAGAACTCGTGGCCAGTCAGCCCTCAGCACTGCTTTCATCATGTTCCGTATAAATTCAGAATTGGCTCCATATCAGAGATGGCAGACACTGGGGACATGAATATACCTTATTCTTGCACTCGTGTGGACATCACTAATCAATCATAGCACTTTTTCACCCTGAGTACTGTCAGACCTCAGAATCCTCCACAAAGATCTTCAAACAACCACTGCCAATTAATTGAAAGTAGCACATGAGATAAATTCTATTTGTCATACTTGGTCCCAAAATCACAGATAGGGTCAAATCTTTATATGAGAGTTAATTATATCATAATCACCTACAAGGCTTATTAGAACTGATTGCCAGATTCCACCTCTAGAGTCTTTGTTCTGGTAAGTGTGCGGTGAGGTCAGAATTTGCACTTCTAACAAGTTCCCAGATGATGCTAATGCTGGTGGTACAGAGATCACAGTTTGAAAACTACCGTACTAGGTAAAACCATATCATTTCTATTTTTGTTCTTTATTCAGCTTTTAGGGCCAGCTGGAGTTTTTATTTATTTATTTATTTTGGCTTAAAATGACCTCTTCAATCTCCACTCTCAGAGAACATCATCGATATTATTTATGTAATATGACAACAAATACGTAGTACGTTGGAAGTGACAGACATGGGTAGTCCTTGCTCTCACAAAAGTCACAGGATGGGGACATGGGAGCACAAATAATTTAAGAGGCAACTGCAACTCAATGTGGGAAGTGCTGTGATGAGGGAAGTACAGGCGGCTGTGGACAGCCAGACGCCTCACCCCGTGTTGGAAGGTCAGAGAAGGCTGTTCAGAGCAAGACGCAGCTGAGCTGGGACCTGAAGGGTGAGACAAAGGTAGTCAGGGAGAGAGAGGGGAAACTTACTGCCTTGGGTTGTTCCCCTTTTGCACACACGTGTGCACACACATACATATACACTGCTTTATTTCCACGTCTAGACACTAATCTACCTGGATGAAGAGATAATCTTTAACCTACACAGGTATTCCTCAGAGTGTTTGGGCTCTAGCAGACATGGAAATTTTTGTTCATTGATTGAATGTATACAATGCAACAGACTGGATTGGTGATGTTTATGGCTGCGAAGGTTTCCCTAATTATCTGCAGGACAGGGGATTCATCATCAAGCCCCTACAATAAACCTTGCCAGGGCTTGGTATGCTCGCTTACACCCAGCAGCATATCTGCAGATGGTGATTAATGGCCCACAGTCCCAGCCTTTGCGTCCACTCCCAGCCCAAGCCACCATCTGTGAACAGTCTCTTGCTTGAGTAATAGCTGTGTCTCGCAAATTGTTCTACACATTCATAAACAGAGATTGGGCGTTTTCCTCTGTGTTAATTTCGAATGATTAGGCTGAGCTCATTCCTGTAGGAAATCTCCTAGGATTCAAAGTTTGAGGGTCAGGGCCATTGCTCGCCCTCAAGATTCATTCCTTAAAGCAGCCTCTGAGGAAGCTGGAGGGAGGCCTGGCACTCTGATGAGGTCAAGGCCACCTTCTCTGACTGCCCAATTGCTAGACCACAACCCCTTCCCCCCAGAACCTCCATTTTCTGATTTGGAAATTGAGATGCACATTTTCTTACACATTCCTTTTCTTACCTCACTCATTTATTTGCATTTAGAATATGATTGGCTTCTGTCCACTTTAGGTGGGATAAGAAGTAACAAAATCCACTAGCCTTCTTGTCTCTTAGCCATTTTTGTCTCTGCAGAAGACATCACAGCCTGGCATGTACTGAATGATCAACAGATGGAAAATAAATGAAATAATTGAGATACTAATTCGGAATACATTAGAAATGAAGAAAATGTTTTGCATAGAAGGTTACACTTCCCTCTGCTTTCCCTATTTCAACTGCCTCACAGTCAAAGACATTAAGGGAGAAAGAGTACACAGTGCATGCTAGAAACATGGGTTTGCATCACCTTCAGGGAGTACACACATCACCCAGCCCATGTGCAGCTGTTCTAGACAAAAAAAAAAATACACGCCAGCATGTGCCTATCATTCCAGGTCTACCCTCTGACCTAATTTATAATCGAATTTGGTCCAGTGTTCATATAACATACTGAGGAAAGGGTTATCCCAGTGATTTTACAACTGATTGCTGACCAGCAGTTCTAGCATTTTCTAAGTAATGATTTTGTAATTCCCAGGGACCAGCACGCAGCATTTGCCTGTGTATAATGCCTTCTCCAAGAAATACTCACTCTCAACGGGAACACCCTTTTTCATGAACTGCCTGTGACCCTCAAGATAGAAAGCCACAGGCCCACTATGCAGAGTCTCAGACCTTGAGAAGCAGAACTGACCAAGAGAATATCTGCCCCAAACCCTGTATTTCATGGGGAGGTAATCTGCCCAGAGGCAAGGTAGTGGCAGAGTTGAGGCAAGGTAGTGGCAGAGTTGGGCCAAGAACTCACACATTCAGCCTCACCATCCAAAGTTGTTTCAGAAGTGGGAGAAAACCTCACACCAGATCTTATGGATCTAGATAAGACTTCTTGCTTAATGGGAAGGAAATAACAAAAATGCATTTGAGTTTCATATTAACTAATGTTTTTAATGATAATTTCCTATTTTTAGGTCATAAGCAACTCCAAAATGTATTTATTTCAGCATTGGGATCTCCTGTGTTTAACAACCCAAATTAGGAGCCATGAAAGTCTGAGTTAAGAGAAAGCCACAGAACTCTATACCTGATAACAAATAAGCAAATACACCGTCTTCAAACATCCCATGAACACTTACTAACGCTGCCATGGAGTAGGCCACCATATAAACCTCACTACGTTCTAAAAGTTTGAACTCAGTCAAGGCTATATTTCTGACCAAAAAACCCCAATAAAACTAGAAATTAACACTAAAATAATAATTTTTAATCTATTCACTTGCAAGTTATAGACATTCCTTTAAATCCATTTTGATTAAAGAGGCAATCAAAACTCATATGAACTGTTTAGAATTTTTTTTCAATCCTAGCCCTAACACTATCTGAACACTTTGGGGCAAATCTTATAATTTCTTTCTTTCTTTCTTTCTAAAAGAAGGTCATTGCAAAGATTACACTATCTGAACACTTTTGGGCAAATCTTATAATCTATTTCTTTCTTTCTAAAAGAAGGTCATTGCAAAGATTAAAAGAGCTAACAGGAAAAAGGGCCTAGCACAGAGTGACTGTTCAGTGAGTGTGATGCTAACACTAAGGTCAAGCTTATGTAACTGGATGTCACAATGGGGCTCTTCCTGTCTCATTTTCAGCTAAGATATAAAAATAAGGGATGCTACATTTTGAAGAGACTAACATACAAAAATTTCAAAGTTGATGGATAAACTCATTACGTGACTCTTGAATCCCTCACACAGAGTGAGGAAAGACTAGTTTTGAGAAAATGGAGCTTGAAAAAGGATTTCTTTGGAGAGAGCTGTGCTGACCTTCCCCCCGCCCCTTAGGAGATGGGTGGTGCTCTTCTTCAGGTTAAGAGAAAGAAGCTTCAGTAAGGTCATTGAAGGGTTTGATTTAGTCTCTTACAATTGGGACACAGAGTACTGGGTCTGATTCCTGCCTGGAAAATCTAAAAGACTGGACGCTCTAACGGTACAAGTAAAAGGAGAGGTATCTGCTGGGCACCGCGCTCCTGGACATTGTCAAGGCAGATGATGTGTGAGTGCTGCTCGTGGACTAGGTAGAAGGCATGTTGAAGAGACAGTCAGTCTGGGTCTATTTGAAATCCCACCTAAGAAAAATCTATGGGGAAGTGACAGACCCCTAACCAAAAGGGTCTATATAGAATATAGACCACTGGAAAAAACAGCTGAGGGAAGAGTAGCCAGCTAGAGGAAAATGCAACATGCCTGTTAGGGGATGTACAGTTCAATGTCCCCAGTAAGGGTCTCAGGAGAACCTAGAAAAGAATCCACAAGAGAAGGAGTCAGCTCTAAAGATCTTCCAGGGAAACCGAGTAAAGACATCTGACAATAGGATATGCCGAGTAAGAACTTCCCTGCCTTTCCCTCCTCCCTCTCTGCAGACCCAGCAGGGTCAGAAGCCCTGGTCACCAACGAGAGGGCGGGTGTGTGAAAGGAGCGAGAAAAGGAACCTCAACCTCTCTCACTTGTAGTGGGTTCTAGTTTAGAGATGGGGGCAGATTTAACATTAAAGCAAGTTAGAAATTTTATTACATAGACTGGGCGCTGAATTGAAACAGTCTTGTCAACTTCTAGTGGTCCTAGAAATTTTTATTACTTGAGAGTGACCAGAAAAGTCATGGGACTACCCGCGTTTTAAACTGAAGGCAGTGAAAAACTTTTAAAAGGACAGTGAGAGAGAAAAAAGATGCTTGTAATTAAATCCATGAGTTTCTTGGTCAGTTTACTGACCAGGTTTCACTAATAAGCTCTATCTCCATTCCAAAGGGAACCCACTTCAGGATGCTCTGATACCACAGGCTCCAAAGGAAGCCAAAGAACAAAAGAGACTTCCTTTCATTTTATAAAATCTCTTCCCTTTCTTCCTTTCTGATCCCCTATGTTTCTCTCATCCCACCCCACACCCCCATTCCTATAAAGTATCAGCAGATTGTGCTGTTGAATGACAGCTGTCACTGGGAGAGATGGAAATGCATAATAGAAGAGAGATTCTGAGAGACATTAAAAGCATGGAAGGAGGCTTTTTACTAGAAGGGGAGAGTCAGGGCAACCATAGCTAAAAAAAGATAGCATAGGAATCCCAATAAGGCAGAGAGACAGCTTGATGGAGTGGAGAGAGTGTCCTGGGCTTAAGTCTCGTACTCTGGAGTTCTGCCTAGACCATCACTTTGTCGGTTTGATTACTGTTATATCAGCAGCTGACAGCTACAAGGCAAGCTAGGAAAGCCAGGAGCTAGGGCTTTCTCTTCACCTGGAAATGCTCATGGAAATTCCCTAAATTGCTATATACCCAATAAAATGGGTCATGGCTGGCACACTTGCACATGCGCGTGCTTGCTCGTTCTCTCTCTCTCTCACACACACATACACACACACCTGCACATGCGCGTGCTTGCTTGCTCGCTCTCTCTCTCTCACACACACACACACACACACACACATTCTCACACGCACAGGGGGAGGGAGAGAGAAAGAAAGAAACACAATTTCATGAACTACAAGTGAAACGAGCATCATTTCCAATGGTCTGATAAATGATTTTTATATTGTTCCTGGGGGAAAGAGAAAAATCTGGGAGATGTAGTTGAGGTGCCAAAGTAACAGCATTTCTAAGATATTTTATTGTTTAGATGGAAGCAATGGGTCAAAATATTTGAGATTATGGCTGTCCCCCAAACCTGCAATTTAACAGAGCGTTAAATAATCATTAGTACACATGCGCAATATATGTTCCATTTATAACACATCCCCAAATAAGCTTTAAACAGTTCATACTATTTCCTACATACTATGACCACAGTGCATGCCCCTTACCATGACAGGCTTTAAAACGCAGTGCTGTATAATGGTTAAAAACACAATAGTCTAAAATGATATGATGAAAATAAATAAAATAAAACCGAATTATACATATGATAATTATTGTGCTGGGAAATCTTATGAAATCTGGAAACGCTGATGTATGCATCCATTGGGACTTAATTTAGTGGTCATCTCCTCTGTGAGGCCTTCCCGAATCCCAAAAAGGACCAGTATTTCCTGGAACCACTACTTGCCAATTCTTTCAGCAACTCTATAAGGTGGATATCATGTTCTGCATTTGAACAGATAAATAAACCAAAGCTCAGATTGCTGAAGTAACTAGCCCAAGGGCACACAGTTAGTGCCTAGTGAGCACCCTAGATGGAGGAAACTAACACTTATTACAAATTGCTAAGGCCACAAAAGTACTAAATATTAAGACACATGATTTCTCACCTAATACAATGGCCTCTGAGGCAATTAATATTACCCCCTAGGCACAGATGAGCAAATAGGTCCAGTTTTGCCCAATGTTGCAGGGGTGGTAAACAGCAATGTTAGGACTCAAATGCAGGTTTTCCAACTCCAGTCCTGTGCAATGCCATGTCACCACCACGCTGCCTCTTTTGAAATGGTCCCTAGAATTGTCCACTGCACACCCCCTCCACGGGTCAAACATCAGTCTTCACCTAGAGTACCGTTGCATTTTCACAGGCTCAAGAACCTTTTATAGCCCCTTATCACCTATCATACTGACCCTTCACATACATTCTAAATCTTCTCGACAATCCTATTAGTACTGCACCCTTTTTTACATAAGGAAGCTAAGGCTCAGAGAATCAAAGTAACTTGCACAAGGCCACCAGGCAGTCAGTAAAGATGACAACAACAACAGTGATGTTGCAAAGTAAGTTCAGCTGAGCAGTAGCAGGCATTGTCCTAAGCACGTTATATTCATTATTTTATTTAATCCTCACAGAAACCAGAGGTAAATACTATTTTTACATCCACTCCACAGATGGGGAAACTAAGGCACAGTGAAGTTATGTCTTTGCCCAAGGCCATCCATTGATAAGCAGCTAAGCCAGGATATAAATTTATGAAACCTGGCTCCAGAGTTGAAACTCTTGCAAGCCCCATGCTTATTCCGGTCTGTCTCTCAGTGAGGCTGCTTCTAAAGGGACACCTGTCTAATGGGATTTCTTTTGGAACGCTGCCCGAAGTCCCATCTCATCACACTCCACAATTAAAGTACAGACACTAACACCAAATAGTCCCTGGACTGATAGTAAAGAGACCTCGCTTTAAGGGCAGCCGTGCACGACATGGGAACTCCCCCATTAAGCCACCACAGAGAGAGGCCAGGAGTAGAATCCAAGGAATAGCTGAGAAGGAGGGAAAGGAAACTCTGACAGAATAGCATGGAGGCAAGACGGACACCTTTGAGGGTCTCGGGCCAAATGTGACTAAGCCCTTCAGAGCCCAGAGAAAAGTAAGGGCCTGGGGCAGGCCTCGCTATAGACCAGCCTTGACTGGAAGAATGGGAGGAGCCAGCCAGGGCCTGACAGAGGGGATCTGGCAGCACCTTCCCTAGGAGGCCTCGGTTCTCATTTCCACAGTCCTAGCAGACAGCAGAGCCACCTCTAGAGCCCAGCCCAAGTTTGAGGCATTTAGTAGGAATCACAGCCAGGGCCAAAACGAAGGCTTTATTCCTTTCTTAAAATCAGTAGGGCAACTGGTAGTATAATGGGGAACGCAAAACCTCAAAACAGATTATTTTACAAAATAACATAACTCAATTATTTCAGATGGCAGAAAGGGAAAATCCATTTCTCGCCACATTTAATTTTCTCACTCTCTTTCTTTTATCCTTCCCAAATCTCTGTCCCTGCATCTGGAATGTGATCCTGATGTGCACTCCTCATCCTCTGCCAGAAAGGACTCCAGTCGCTAGATTCCGCCAAGACACTTAATCCAGCCCCCGCCCATATTAAAACTGCAGGAGGGGAGAGGGAGCGAGGGCGTGGGGCCCTGCACTGCCTCGATGCCTCAAATACTTTCTCAAAACCTGGCAGCTGCCCTGCTGCTCTTGGCAACACAGCCCACGCCCTCTTGAACAAGCCGGCCCACAGGGCATCCCACTGGCTTGACTTGCTGAAATACGCACTGAAGAACATGTCAGCTCCCACCCAGCCAGGAGCAGTAGCCAAGGAAATGCACGCCTCTGGTCAAGCCACCTTGGTGATGTGATGCCAGAGCGGGAACAGCAATACAGTCATCACTACAGCACAGATGTCCTTCAGCACACTGCCTGTCCCTTGCGCAGCAGCCTCTAAACTGAGGGACTGCAAGCAGAGAGCCAGCTAGGGTAGGAGTGTGGGAAGGAGGCGACATTCCTTTACTTTCTCTCCACCTGCTACACAACATAAGCAGGAGGGAGCATGCCAGGAAGGGAAGTAATGATCCTTGGCCCAGATGTCACAGGACACAAATGGAGCAGCTACCATGTCCTGTGCACTTCCTAACTGCTGGGAACAGTGACATGGATATGCTCTTATTACCCCAAATCTACAAGGAAAATGTCATCTTTCCACATTGGTGAGGTGGAGAAGCACAGACTGAGCAGGGCAGCCCCAGTTCCCCTCTAAGCCCCCCAGGCTAGACCTGACTGCACTGACCCTTGGTGTCTGTGGGTGTATGATGATGCTAACGTCCTGGGAACAAAACTCCCCTTACAAAACGAGCTGCGAGGGCAGAGAGAGTTGAGGCGGGGAAGGTGGTTCCGGGACCCTCAGTGCTGGATAGCTATGGCAGAGTCCCATCTGGCCTGAGACAGCACTGTGGGCTCCAGAGGGTAGGTGAAAGGCACTAAGGGGGCAGGGTACCCCTCATGAGCTTCGAGGACTGTGGTCTCTTCAGTCCCAGCTTGCTTAATACAAAAAGAGTTAGTGTCCCTACTAAAGTTCTCTCTCTTCCTGCCTCCCGCTTTCCCTCTCTCCCTTGATTTCCTTCCTTCCTCTTCTTCCTTCTCTCTGCTTTCTGTTCATTCATTCAACACATTTTCGTTAAGTATCAACTATGTACCAAGTATTTTTCTAGGCTCTGGGGACACTGCAGGTCATGAAGCACTAGGTCTCCACTCTCACCAAGTTACATTCTGTTGTTGGGGGTAGGAAGTCAATCAACAAATAAGAAAACGGATGACCCTCTCCTCGTATTGAACTGCAATAAAGATGTGATGGAGAGAACTGGAAAAGAGGATCAGACAGGAAGTGACTGCTACTTGGCTGCTTTGGTCTGGTGCTCATGGAAGGTCTTTGGGCCCCAGAAGCTACTATCTGCAGAGCGTAGTCATCAGCCTCACTGGAAGAAATAAAACTGAATGTTCTGGAGAATAAACTACTCAGAACTAACTGGAAGAACCTAAATTAGAACACTTGGGAAAAGGTTACTCTAAGACTCCATTTCTGACACATAAAGAAAACTACTTCCTGCCTTGACCCTGGGTCCAGCTGATGGAAACTCATCAAGAAGCAGCTTCCTCCTTGGGCCTTGCGTTCATTAACTCAGACCCCTGAGGCCCAGAACTGGCTACCCAGGCACACATTCCCAGCTGAGCTGGGGCTGGTCCAGCAGCCCTGGACAGTTCTCTTTACCTGGTGATCCTTCCTCTTCAGCCAGGGCACCATTGAATGATACATAATCCAGGAATACTTGGAGCTACAGGTCCATACTTGCCAGAAAAACAAGAAACAAACTTCTAGGCAGACAGGACAATAAACTGAGAGACATTCATTAATAGCCTCTCTTTTGAATGTGCGCGTGCGCGCGCGCACACACACACACACACACATACACACACACAGGGCTAATTTCAAACTAGCTGGAGGAAAGTACGAAAATCATCAGGTTTGGAAGCCCTTTTCAAATACAGAGAGCTCCTTGGTGAGCTGGGTGTAAAGAGGCCAGGATTAATACTCACCTTATGTGTTAGGCGTGTTATATCAGTCTTTCGTTGCCTGTGGTTTTGCTCCAGAAAGCCTTTATTTAGAGTATTATCTGATCTGCAACGCACTGAAATCTCCAAAAAGAGGACTCTCACCCCAAACAAGGTCATGTATATGAAAGAATATAGCACAGGGTCTCTTTCATGGTGGGCATTCAGCAAACATTATTTTTGTTTTACAGAACATTCGTAATGCTTCCGTGTTAAAATAACAGGATTCCTTGAGAGGAAAAAGTCCTCAGATGTAAAACACATACCCACCCACCAAACACGGTACCCATACAGGCACAGGAAACACCAGGAAGAACAAGACTGTGACGCTTACGGAGGGACATCCTTCAAAATGAAGTGCTCTAAGCATAACCAGAGTTCTGTATATAAAAGGTTTTCATTGGCCATCACCCCTGTCCCCGTCTTGACTGGGCAGTGATGATATAGGATTCATTTTAGACTAGGGAAACTTTACAGATAATCTAGGCTCCACCCTCTAGGCCTGGGGAGATCATGTGGATTGCTCAAGGCCACACCGTGGACCGACACAGCATCTGGTTAGCTCATCTTATGCTTGCTAGCAATTGCAGAGGTAGAAATAACGTTAGAGACTAAAGTTTCTAAGGTGAGACCTCCTGAACCAAGCTTCATAGCATCAACAGCTTTGCCTGGAACATGCTAGGCACTCGGTTGATTTATGTTGAATTAATAAAGGAGGAAACTTTAACTAGTTCATCAAATACTTTCTGGGCACACTTTGAAGAAGTAGGATCTGGGATCCAAAGGAAACACCTAAGATGTCTTCTCAGTCCTTACCCACCTAGATCAGTCTGAGGCCACTCTGATGGCTCCCTGCTTGACACTCTTCCTTCCTGGTTTGCCTCCTGGCTCCCTGCCTCTTCTTCTCAGTCTCCTTCGCTGGCCCCTCCAGGGTCCACCCTCAGCTCCTTCCCTCCTCAACACCTGGCAATCTCATCTGTGCTCTTGATTCCATGTGTGTGAATCTCATTATCTGTTCCCATAATACTTTCCACATTCACATTGGAGAGAACTAAAGCTGAGGTCACATAAATAGCAAAAGGCAGAGATCTGAATTCAAGTCTGTTAGATTCTCAGGTCCACACCTCCCACGCAAAGAAGCTGGGATTTTATCATCCGGGCACTGAAGATGTAGCAGGGACATTACATTCCAAAGATAACCTATAAATTAGTGGTTCCTCTTATCTTAGGGACCAACAGACCCTTTTTGGAATTGTATAAATGCATGGATTTTCCCCATAGAAGCTGACATATGAAATGTGTTAGTAGAGAAAATGTTTTGTATACAATTTAAAAGCTGTCCTGGACCTCCTAAAAGCTCATCAATGACACCCTCTGGGTCAGGGACCTCTCATTTAAGAACCTACCCTGTAAAGACAGAAGACATCTTTGAAGTCCTTTAAATATAACCACAGTTTTGGTGTTCTTTCTCATCTGCTCTGACTTGCCTTTAGGAAGCAAGCTGGAGCTGCATAACGTCATGGGTTGTTCTGCGATCAGATTAAGTGCTTTCTTAAAAAAACTGGACACTCGGTTTTTATTAACATGACTTAGTTAATCAAAAATTGCTCTAGGCGCAAACCAATCAAAGATATGTCACAAAAAGTTTTATTTTCCACATCCCTCACTATTCTTTTAGGTGTGACATCTCTATATGAAAATAGAAAAACACAGCACCACTTCATGTGTCATGTATCTGTTGATATCAGAAGGGTCTGGCAGAGATGTTGTGATCACTAAGTGAAACACCAAGTATAGCGTGCTCAGCAAAGTGTCTGGTACATGACACGATGTTGAATGTATGTGAGCTATCGCTTGCAAGGTCCTTGGAAGGCTGGCCACAGCCCACCTGCACAGCCTCATCCCCTCAACCTCTAGACAAGCCAATTCCCAGGGCTTTCGGCACTAAGCAGCCCCTCCCAGAGCTTTCAGGCTTCCGTGTCCTCACTCATGCTGTTGTTCCCTCTTCCTAGAATGCTCTTCCACCAATATGTCCATATGGAAAATTCCATCAAGATCCAGCTTAAATGTTAAGATTTCCATTGCCCCTCACCCATTGAAACTGTAGTTGGAATTCATTTTCCTTTCATTGGCTCTCAGAAAGCTCTGTGGATAAACTTCTATCATCTCACATATGATGCAGTGTTACAATTATTCATTTCTTTCTCCTGGTATTTCAGAGCTCCTGAAGACAGGACCCTGTTTCTAACATTTATAGCCCTAGCAGACCACAGAGGATCTCAATAAATACTCTTTGAAACGAACTCAGCTATACTAGCAAATCCTTTCAAACTCTTTCTCAGTCCCAGGGTCTCTAGAAGCTTTATTCAAGTTCAAGTATGTTCCAATTCACCTGGTTTTAAAAGACTCAAAACTTTCAACCCTGTTCATAACTGACCCAGCAGACACAGTAATGCCTGCTACTCAGTTATAAGGCCATGACTGTGTGACACATCCTGTAATTTATCTCCATATGAAGTTGTTACCAAGGGAAAGAAACATGTCTGCTTCTCAGAAACAATGGCTGGCAACTATCAGGGCTTTGGATAAGCTCAGACCATGTGTCTTCAGCCAGAAATTTACCTTTGGATAAGCTCAGACCATGTGTCTTCAGCCAGAAATTTACCTTGCGGACCAATCATCAAACCTTAACCTGGCTGAGGACTCCACGTGTTAGAAACAGTAACACCAAGAGCGAAGATCCTGGAAGTTTCCATCTTTCCAAATGAACATGCAGCATGTTCCTGGTTGGGAAAGGATGCTAAAAACAAAGAGGATAGGAAAGTAGCAACTCTGCTTAAGTCACCAACTTGCTAAGAACAAATAGACGTTGCAATCTCTTAATAGGCTCACTTTGGAAGCCAAAGAGGAAAGATATGAGTACAGGGTTGTCATGATTCTTCAAAAGGAGGTTTTATCGGTTAGCTGCACAAATGCGTTGAGAAGTTTTAAGAAGAACAGGATTGAAAAATGGGATGGAAAAGCCAAATGACAGAAAGTTGTGGTTTTCCTCAATGCAGACCAGAGTTGGCAAGTTACCAGTATTTGGTAATTGACTTCTGAATCAACGTGGGCCCTGTAAGAGAGGAGAGACACAGAAGCAAAGGGAAGAACCAAGTTAGGAGACATGGTGCAGAAAGGAAACTGGTTTCCATGTTGTAACCAGTTCGATCTGGCTATGGAAAGGAAACCACCCCACCCCCCGTCCCGACCCAGGAGAGGGGCCAGGCAAATGCCATCTCCAGTCTCTGGTGAAAATCTAGATAAGACTGGAAAATAGCTGTGACCAAAAGCCCGCAGCCTTGGCACAGATAATGAGAGCAAGAGCACATGTGAGAAGTGTTTAGATATATTTTAATGTCACAAAAAGATCGTTTAGTTGGAGGAACTTAAGAGCAGGTGGCTGGGAGAAGCAGCAAGGTTTGAAGTCTCATGAAATCCATAAGTTGGGAGGAAAAACAATATTTAAAGGGTAAAATCAATCAACAAAAGCAATCTAGTTTAAGGGTCTATCGTATATGCCTATTTCACTTATGAATACTTTCCCTAAAGAAGGGACTTTTTTTTTTTTGGTAATAATTATGTATAGTGTGTTACAGTAGGAAATACAGAAAGCCCAGCTCAGCACCATGTAGCAGACTGGCCTGCCCCTCACTAGCTGCGTTTGGGCCTCTAGTCTACAAAAGACAGGCCTAGGCTAGATGATCTCTAAAGCCTCTCGCAGTGCTCACGTCCGTGACTGATTTACCATGCAGCATTAACTTGTGATGGAGGGCCAGTTTCCTACAGAGCACACATGGATTTCTACTACTCCCCAGTGATTCTCCAACCACTCACCTGATACCCAGGACCACAGCTGGCCCTGGACGGCACTTCCCAAACAGAGGTCATTGGTTCTCAAAGCAAAGCTGTTCCAAACGCAGCCCGCTGACAGACCTGTCTGATTATGCTCCTCGAACATAGAGACCCCAGTGGCCTCACGTATCAGATCAGCTTAAAGGTAATAAAATCACCAATCCTCCCAGTGGTGTTTCTCAGAATTACCAACAGGCTTTGTGCAATGAGAAGGGTAGAAGTGTGGCCACGTGCTTTGCCTGTAACTATGTATTTATAAAGAGGAGACTCCCCATATCTGGGGGTGGCACATTCTTATCATCGACTGTGGTTTTTTTTTCCTATTTGCCCTTTTCCAAGGCCTCGGCTTATCTCCCCTGCCCTCCTCTGTGCCTTCTTCCTCATCTCCAATGGATATCTCAAGATTGTTGGCCATTTTTCCTATTTGAATGTTTTCGGAACTGAAGAAATGCAACTTCAGAGTCATGTAATGGGCTATGCTTAGAGATTTTTAAGAGATGGAGAAAGAAAAATAAAAATTTGAGTCTCAAAATGTTCACTTTAGAAGTCACAGAGCCTTGGCTCCTCATGTGACAGAGACCCAGAGGGGATGTCACTAACCCAGTCAGTGGCAGCTCCGAAGCAGCCTCAGGCATCCGGATTCCCATCAGAGGACTTGTTCCTGTTCCTCTACCCGCAAGCACTACGGGGAAAGACTGAATTCCAGGGTGCTCAGCTTCCTGCTGGAAATGTATGCTTCAAAGTGAAGATGCCAAAAAAATCCCAAACCCATTAAACAGACATGAGTATTCCCTCAGGTTATATACTGGAAAGCATAACTTTGAGATCATTTTAGTGAGTGAGTGTGGTCAAAGTCAGGGACAAAACAGAGTTCAGCTTAAAATGAAGTTTCAGTTAATATACCCCACCTTTTTGTCCAGTTTTTTGGCCATTTCTTTTCTTTTTTGATACTTTGCAATTTATATAATTATAAGTCTGGGAACCTACCACATCAGCTGGACAAGGATACACTATAAATGTGCTAAAGTGAAATATAGACAGAGATTTAATTATCATGCTACTCAGGCTTTTTAAATCACAGTGTGTCAGCACTTCCATAAAAATACATGCGTTACATTACATTAAAATACACGAACTGTAAACCTCTACTCCTGGTGAAATGGACCATACCCAGTCTTTCTCTCCTGCTCTAATCTCTTTCCTGAAACCAGCTGCCTATTGGCTCCCCCTGGCTGGGCCCACACTGAATCTCCCCCTCAATTACAAAGCCCCTGCGGTGTATAAGAGTAAGAATCCCTAGCCTATTCTAAACACAAATACATGCATGCACAGCCTCACCCTATTTCCCTAAAACACATGAAAGCAAAACAAAATAAAACAAAACTGATCTTGTCATAAATTTCTCAGCAATCCTTCTCTTTGCATAGTGACCTTACCAATGCTGGGAGCGGCCCATTTGCACTGTGAGTGTGCCATCGAGCGACGATGGGGACGCTCCTTCCCAGAGGTGAGCGGACCAGAGAAAATATAGGACTGTCAAGGCCAAAGGCATGTGCTCTTGGGTGGGGTTACTGACAGATGCTAGGCAGACAGGGAAGTGATGAGAGCAGTGAGCCGCCACATCTTCAAGAAGTTTGTCATTGAATAGGGAAGGGGGAGATGGAAGAGCATCTGGATAAGTGAGTAGATTCAAGTCATTGCTGTTTTCTAGATAGTAGAAACGTGCATGTTTGAATGAAGAAGGAAATAAGTGAGCAAGGCAGGGGTCAACAGCTCTTAAAGAGAGAAACAACTAAGAAAGGGAAATATTTTGGAATATTTTGGAAAAGTTTTTCTGGGCTGGGTACTTCTATATCCAATTTATGTTTTGTGTATACTATATCAAATTTAAACCCCACACATCAGAGTAGCTTCATTTTAAAATAGAACACAGAAGTTAAATACTTTGTCTATGATCTTACTGCCAAGAAGAACTGACAAGGGCTTTGAATCCAGGTTAGCCTGACTGCTATGTCCTGGTTACCCCACCTCTATATGCTTTAAAGCCCTGGGGGATGGGATGGGTTTGAAGACACAGCCTGAAAAATGATCCAGAAAAAGAGAAGGTATATCTGAAATCCAGAATGAATAGTTACAGAGATGGAACTATAAGGTATGTCTGTAAAGCAAAGTGAATTCCATAACAAAAGGTAAGAGCCTGCCTAATCCAGTAAGAGCATGGCTCCCCTTCACAGGGGCTCACCCTGAAGAGGTGGCACTTATTCTGAAGATGCTACGGTCACTCAAAGCATTTATATGACCTGTCATTAAAATGGAGTTAAAGAACGTGTGGCGCATTTTTTAAATAGCTCAGTACTAACAGGTGTTCATCCTTTGGAACCAAAGCTGGAGCAAATGTTGTTCTCGGAAGTGTAAATTGTAATTAAAGGCTAAAACAGCCATTATGACTAGGTCTGACTATAAAACAGAGAGACTACATCTTCAATAGCTCCACCTGATTCCGCACACAAGCAAGAGCTAAGCTCTAAGCCGTTTTCTGAAGTGGTAGTATCACTGGAGTATAGTCTCTTGAGGTATCTCTGTTGAAAGACAACACTCATCTGGATATCAAGGTTTGGTGACCAGGTATTCTGAGAGAAGATAAAGAAACAATAGAGGAGTTGACACTTCTGAGATTCGGCACTGCAGATGTCCAGACCAGCGACATCAGCAGCCCTTGGGGCTCATTAAGGCGCAGAATCTCAGGCCCATTCCAGATCTACTGAATCAAAATGATTGCATTTCTGTAACATTTCATGCGATTCTGTTGCACGTTCAAGTCTAAGAAGCACTGGTCTGAAGGGGCAGACCCCATGTCGAGGGTTGGGAATTGAGGAACTGAACAGACAACCTGGAATAGTGGTTTCCAGGAATGACCAAAAAAGCAAGCTTTTCAAAAGCTTAGACAAGTGGGAGTTTTATTACTCTCATTTCACAACTGCTACAACCGTAAGTCTGAAAGTTTCCAAGACAGTCTCAGTTTCAAATATTCTGTTCCATTTGCAGACCACGAATCCTGTATGGTCCGAGGCAGTGGGGATGGACCATGCATGGTATTGTGAATGAGTACTCGGGGGTGAGGTCAGTGAAGTTGTTACCATCTGGGTAGGGAGACAGGCTAGTTAGCACGAAGGACTGCCAGCTGACAGTGAAAAATTAAGGTGACGTCAGGATGAAGGGAAATCTGGGAAGGCTCAACGTTACACTAGGAGAGAAAAAGAGGGATTATGCTTTCTGCTATAATGGAAATGTTCCATGTCTACACTGTCCAATATGGTAGCTGCTAGCTACATGTGGCTACTGAGCACTTAAAATATAGCTGGCACAACGGAGAAACTACATTTTAAATTGTATTTTATTTTAACTAACTTAAAGTGCTACATGTGACTACTGGTCACCATAGGTATATATAAACACAGGTATATATAAACCAGCCCCTGTGTCCGCCTCAGGCGCAAGGAGGACCAGCAGGATTCTCATTTAGGGGAAAGATCATTGATGGAACACTAAAGGTAAGGAAAAAGTCAACTAGTGAGTAGATTTAGACGTATAGAAAAAAGTGTACCTTACAGAAACAAGATATATAATTATAGCCAATGTCACCAACCCCAGCGAGGCTAAGAAAGGCGCAAGCATAAAGATGAAGAAACCCGTAAACAGTTTCGTTTTGTTTTATTTGACTTTAAGTCTCATCATCTCCCCCTTGCATATTTCACCTAGTGTAACCTGCACCACACTTCTCCCTCATCATCATGCACATACTCAGAATTCTTGGCTCACTTTCCTGCCATCACACTCGAAGGGCATCTCCCAGGTCAGCTGGACCTGAGAAATAGACTTGGCTGCCATACCACTTTCAAGTCCTTCCCACTGTCCTGAAGATTCTGGTGAGCAAAGGCCACGTTCATCGAGTAGATCTCGTACAGATGAATATAGAACCCACAGAGGTGAGCACAAGAAATCTCTTTGAATGGTCACCATACAACCTGGTTATTTCCATGACTTCTTCTGACTATAAAAATAATGCCCCTACTATATACTGCTTTCCCAAAATTATCACGTCTGGCAAGAAACAACTAAAGATAACCTTACAGCACAGTGCTAGGTGCCAAGGAAGACACAAAGGACAAAGAGGGGAGGTTCTTTAAGCAGACAACAGCTAGCACCCTGCATGTGTGCCTGGTGAGGCAGCTCACATATTTTTGGAGAGGCTGAAAACACTTCTCCATATGGTGGGCACAGAGGGATGCATGCTGTCCCCTACTCCCCAAATATATCCCAGTCCTAACCATTGAAACTGTGAATGTGACCTTATTTGGAAAAAGGGTTGCTGCAGATGAAATTAAGTTAAGCATCTTGAGATGAATCATCCCGGATGATTCAGATCATCCCTAAATCCAATGTCAGGTGTCCTTATAGGAGAGAGGCAGAAGGAGATTAGAGTCCCAGAGACACACACAGAAGGCCATATAAAGATAATGCAGAGATTAGAGTGATGCATCTAGAAACCAAGGAAAGCCAAAGATTATGCCGAGGAGAGAGGCATAGAATGATTTTTCCTCAGAGCCTCAAGTACCAACCCTGCTGACACCTTGATTTCAGACTTCTGCCCTCTGAAACAGCAAGAGAATGATTTTCTGTTGTTTTAAGCCACCAAGTTTATAGAAATTTTAATTTGCTACAGCAGCCCCAGGAAACTGTGGGCAAGGCGGATAATACAGTGGGCAAGGCGGATAATTTTGGTGGGGAGCTTTGTCCAGAGAAGAAGCAGGTTTCCCTCCCAGTTATGATAACACAGGACCATGAGCACAAAAGTCTCTGGCAAAACTACTTCTCTTTAGACCCTGTTGTACACTGAACGGCACAGCGAAAGGAAGAGAGCAGAACCCTGGAACAAACTGAGACCTCAAACACCTTCTGAGACTCAACAACCTGAGGTCTGGGTGGGTCTGACACCAAAGGCCCCAGAAGGGAATTCACATGGGGAAAGGGGTATCTGCTTGGTGCTCGGGGTCCCCGCACGGTGATGATGTGTACGCAGGACCCCTCTAGGCACTGCTTCTGGCTGAGGCTCAGTTCCCCGCAACACAGTGTGCGAGAGTCAGTCAAAGCAGCCACAGCCGTGCACACACCCAAAGGCCACTCTGCAGCCCTGCAGGGCCCGTCCCTGCCAGAGCATTCTAGGGTGAGGGGAGAGGCAGGGGAGGATCTCTAGAGAGTGGCAGTATGACATTGCGTAGAGATCAGTTCAATGGGAGGTCGGAGAAGGGGGAGACACAAGTGCTGGGACTATACCTCTGCTCTCTTCTCTCATGTTCTCAGACTCACTAGAGGGTCCGCAGGGAGAGGACAATGCCCCAACTTCTTTATTCATTTAATTATGTATACCATGATCATTTTGCACTTCCCACAATAGTGTCTATGATACAAATGGCCGCTCTGGTCCAGCTTCCCAAAGCATACTTTAAAACCTCATCAGCTAAGTTATTTTTAAATTCCAGAAAGAAAATGGAATTTAGTAGGTGTTGTTAAAGAAATAAATTCCAGAAAGAAAATGGAATTTAGTAGGTGTTGTTAAAGAAATCAACTATCCCATTTTTATAAAGAAGCGCTTCAGTCAATCAACTGTTATATTGGTTTCTCCATTAGAACGTACATCAATCAGCTCACTCACTTATCCTCCCACCTGTGTGTGTGTGTGTGTGCGTGTGTGTGTGCATGCGCATGTGCGTGCACACACACACATTAGAGATGTCTGGAATTATGTTCATCTACTGTTAACAAGAGTTAGCTCTCAGCGATGGGACGTGGAGTAATTTTTCACTCTCTTCTTGGCTCTCGTCTGGATTGTTTGAATTCTTTACATTGGACACACACTACTTTTAGAAAAAACATTAAGGTCATTATTCTAAAAAATATATAATTTAAAAAATGCTGTAGTAGAAATAAACAGAAAGAAATAAAGGAGAGAAGGAGAAGAAAAACAAGAAAGGATAAAAAAAATAAGGGAAGAACATAAAAGAAATAAAAGAATAAAAAAATGAAATGGAAGAGCGAGGGAACGATAAACATTCAGAAGAAATGGTGAGGCCTTTATCTGCATACCCACCTTAGGAAGCCTAGGGCCTACTAGAGGCCCTCCCACCCCATTTTCACAAGCGAACCCCCAGGGAAAGCTCATGGAAGAGGTTCGTTAAGATCGAAACACCTTTCCTACAAAAGAACTCTTGAGAAGTGGGAGGCCTCTATGGCCAAGGGCCATCCTGAGAGTGGGCGGCGCAGCCAGCTCCCAGTGCAGTGTGGAGTGGGCCACACATCATGGTCCCTCTATCTCACCACCTTGAGGATTTGGTTTGAGAAGCCAGAACACCTAAACTCCAGAGTGGGCGACATTTTAGATACTCTGATTTAAGTACCCATTCTGAGGTCCAGAACTTCTATCACATCTTAAACTTAAAAGTGACCTTCGATAAGTCATTTAACCTCTCTGAGCCTCGGCTTCCTTATCTACAAAATGGGGGATCAACACCCATCCTAGCAAGATGCTGAACCCAATGTACACAAAACAGATAGGTCCCATGTACTGTCTTTCCTCGGCGAGCACACAGCTCGGACACAGGGCCTCAGCACAAAGCAAATCAGGCCTGTCTGTTGATTACATGCCGAGCTCCAAGGCTGCAATGGAGCTTGGAAATTACTGAGCAGTTAGGTGCTCTATACATATTCACCATTTAATCCTCATAACATCCATAGGAGGTGAATGCTTTAACTATTCCCATTTTATACATTAGGAAATAGAGATACACGGAGGTTAAGAACTCCTCTCCCTCCCCTCCCTGCTAGTCAAGAACTTGCCTTGAGTCACAAAGCTTGCAAACAGTAGCACTGCAATTTTAATTTAGGCAATCCATCTCTTAAACACTGCACCCTATGCCTACTCTATAATAAGTAATACGTGGCTCTCATTTTTAATGAGGTTACGTTTTAGAGAGGGACAAGGCATGTAAACAAATATAAAATAGCACACTGTGATTGGTTTAACAGGCCATGTGTGTGAAGTACAGAGGTGACCCAGGACAAAAATAATTAAATATCTGAGAGGGTCAGGGAAGATTTCCTAAGAGTGATATAACTCAATCTGGCTTTTGCAGGATGAATGGGAGTTTTTCTGGGTTAAAAAATTAATAAACCAAAGGGAGGCCTAGGCAGAAGCAACAGTTTGGGTACGCAGAGGCAAAAAAAAAAAAAAGCGAGTAACAACATAGAACACTGAAAAAGTTTAATGGAGGCAAACATACTAAGAATGGTACAATGCTATGAAGAGAAGAGCATGGCACACAGAGGGAGTAAGGGCTGAAAATAAGGCCGACAAAAGATCTGGGAAGAGGTTGGAACAAGATAGCCTGAAAAGAGGTGACCCACAGAGATGGCCAGCGGCTGGAGCAAGACACAGCGTGACAGCCCTGCGAGGAGCTTAGGTTTCATCCTCTAAACACTGGCCATGAGGGCTCCTGTAGTTCCCTTCCTATAGGAACAAAGGTGACCCCTACGACAGACAGCCTTTCACTGATAGGCCCAGAACTCTGACCCTGGCATCCAGACAACGGACGGACTCTGGTCTTGGTTTGGGCCACACGAAACTGGACACTTCAGTCTCTGCCAGGCCCACCTGATGGTTTGATTTGGAGGGTCTCTTCTATTTTGTCCCATTCCCCGAGCCCTGTCCTTACCTCCCACCAAGTGTTTGTTACTGCAAGGGGCTGGTCATAGGTGTCTCTTCCTTCTAATAATGTCAGTTTTCAGTCACAGATTAACCAAACCCAAACAATAGAACTTGCTCAAAAACAAAAAGCTAAACTCCAACCCTGATGTGCCAAATGCATGAATTTCTAACTCCTCAGTCAACAACCTCCTAACCTCCCTGCCTTTTTAAAGACACCATAAAAGGAGAAATCAGAGCCGAAAGAACCTCACTGCAGAGCAGATCGACATATTAATTTATAACATATTCTTGGGATTACCTCACAGCCTGATTCTAGTTTCCACGCGTGAGTATAAACTGGGACAACGTGGAACTCCTTGATATGTAAGGCTGGTTCAGGCGCAGGTCCAAAAAAATTGATCATGCAACGTATAAGCAGACTCTGCTTTTGGATTCTCCTGTGCTACTGCGGAGAGCTTGGAAAGGTCAGAGCAGGAGGGGCCTGGGCCATCATCTAGGGATTCCTGATATTTCAAGGCATGCCAAGATTGCATCATTGGCTCAAAATCACTCAGCTAATGAGAGAAGCTCTAGGGTTCAAAGCTCAAACTTCTGATTCTTCATGGTTAAAAACCATACTCTGAACCCAGTTCTCAGGGAAAAAAGATGATAGCAGTTTTTTTTGTTTGTTTTTGTTTTTTTGTTTTTTTTTTTTTGGTGGTTGGGGAGCAGTTTTAGAATAGCACAGGGAAGGGAAAAAATGGACACCAGCCTTTGCTAGGTACTGCTAGGTATTTTACACGCATAGTTCTGTTAAACCTCATTATCCTTCAAGGAGGTCATCGGCACCACTGATTTTATTTACACAGGGAGTGAGCTGAGGCTGAGAAAAGTCTTAGAAACTTGACTACAGTCAATTAGTAAATGAGAGTCCAGATTAGAACTCAATTTTACCTCCAAATGGGTCATTCTGCCTACATCACACTGCATTCAGGAGTTCTTTTACTAACCTGCAAGCCCTCCAGGAATGTCTCCCAGGTATCTCAGCCCTCTACCAGGTCTGTTTGGGGAACCCAAAGGCCTCCTTGTGTGCGTGCAGAGCTTTATGTTGCAGCCTGGCTGGGGCCTCTCTCACCAGGGCCCAGGCTCCTGAGACCCGCAGGACTGCATAAAGACTTACTGAATGGATGGCCACCCCAGGCAGAATGTCCGAGGGCTCTCTCACCCTGCCTAGAGCTGGGAAACCTCTTAGCTATTTATCAAGCCAGACCAGTTTATCCAGTTCCAATTTAGGACAACTTCACATGTTAACTAGTTGGTTCTTGTAAGGTTTAGCTCACGAGGCAAGTATTTGTGGTTTTTCTCCTAGGGCGACACACAGTGAACAAACAGAGCCAAGCCCCATAGGGCCAGGTTTCCTCCCAGTTACCTTGTTCAGCCTCACTCCCAGTTCGCCGAGGGCCGTGGGGCCTGGCTCTGTGCAGGTCTACCTGAACCCTAATGCAGCTGCCTGGTTCTCTGTGCCTCTGTGCTGTGTCCAGCGTCCATTCTACTTCTGGCTTAGCTTCTGTAACCACTACTGCCTCCCGTAGTTCTCTTTTGGGATGGGAGATGGCCGCTTAGCTTTTTCAGCAGTTCTTAGGGGTGAAACTAGAGAAACAATTTCGGGTTGCACCCTGTGGAGCCACATCCATATCCACAGACCCTGGACCAAGGAAGGTTTATTTTACATGTCCTAAGCCCTTCTTCTTTCCCCTTCTCCTTCTCCACCAAAGACGCATGTGCATATACACACTGATTTGTTCTAAGGTCTGGAAGGGTTGGGCAGATAACAAAAGGCCTTCAAGCAAATGGCTCCCATCCAATAAAGCCCCTTGCTTCCTAAAGCATATGCTTAAATGTGACCAAAGTCACCTCCAGCTGACCTTAATAAATAACATTTTCTTCTGAGGAAATGTGAAAGTCTCGCTCACTTTGTGTTTGACAGGTTTGTGTGTCATTCTTAGAATTTTGCCTGCTTCCTACAGAAAAATTAAATAGGTCAGCTCTGTTTGTTACTTTAGAAACTGTATCTGAATTACCAAATGAGGGGAAATAAGTTATGCATAAGAAATATTTTGAGGAACAGAAATGATAAATTGTTCGACTGAGCTTTTTAAAAGCACGTCTTACAGAAATTTAATATTTTGTGTCTTTTTAAAAAGTGGGATTCAATGAGAGTTGTTTCTTTGCACATGTGGTACTTTACCACAAACAGACATGGTTAAATGTGGAATACAATTAATCATCAGTGGTAATATTACTGTTCCAAATACTGACCTTCAACTTTAAAAAAAACCGATCACACCCAAATGACCACTTTACTTTTTAAGTGTTAACATAACAAAATATACAATTCCTTGCTTTAGTTGTTGCTAATTAGAAATTTTAACATATCAGTAACCCTAATTTGCATTTCTTTTATATCTAAACGAAAGCTGAATTTCAGATTTAACAAACTATTACAAACTGGTAATAAAGGACATTGATATATACTTATTAGATACCACCTCTTTCCATGCATCATTAGACCCTCACTACTCAGACCAGGGCTATAAAATTTCCTTTTATATTAAAAGTTGCAAACCAATTGCCCTAAATCACTTAATTGATTAAATAAGTTCTAAAAGCTCGAGCATTTGAGGGAGAGAGAGTGTGTATGCATGTCTCACACATGTTGGGGATATGGCAGCCATCACTTTATTTCCCTAATGGATTACAATTGAAAGGCCATCCACTGAGGTGCTTTCTCCCCGGTTTGAGATTTATTTTCAAAAGGTTTTTTTTTTTTTTTAATTGATTGTGTTTTGTTTCAATCCAGTTCCTCAAGTTTGGCCTTCCACATCATTTCTCCACGACCCACCACCCTGCCCTTCTGGAAGAAGAATGACCTCAAGTGGGAAACAATCTCCAGCATCTGCTTGAGCTTTGATTTTGTGGGTTTATTTTACACATCCTAATTCTGCAGGAAACTCCCTGCAGATGTGGAGGAGCCCTCAATCACTGACCTCTTGTTAAAAGACAAACAGCCAGAAACCAGAAACATGACCGGGAAGATAAACAGCTGTTCAGGTCTCAGCTGCTTGCCAGAATGGCAACATCCTCAGAAACGAACCTCATACTCGTCTTTGGCGGGGAGGTAGAGCTTGAAGTTTCTCTATCTGGTTAAAGGTGGTAAAAGCATGGCACACGTGGCCTCCCACTCCTATCTCACACCCATGACAGACATCACTAATCAATCACTGTATCTTTGTCCTCTGAGCTTGAAATAAGTCCTAGAATTCTTCTCAAAAAGGAGTCCATCCAGATTCCATAGCTCCAAATTGAATTTATTTGCCATCCTGGGAGTCTAGGTTCTAAGAGATGAGGATTATATGAAAATCCTCATGGGGTTGGGGGAGAGGGATACTTTATTCATGTCCTAAACAGAGCAGGAAATTTTGTTTCATTGAAGAACCATCTCTGAAACCAACAACACTGATTTAAGCAAAGAACCATCAACTTAAAGAAGATGCTGGTGCTGATGAGTGTCTGCATGCACTAAACATGAGCTGTGTGCCAGGCACTCTCTAAGCACCTCACATGTATTGTCTCATTTAATTAATAAAAGATGACTCTGACGCTAACATGACCCAGGATCCAAGACTCATTTCTCAGATCTAACATGTCTCACAGATGAGTGCAGCAGAAGCCACATAGGACAGCTGCATGCCAAGAGTGCTCTCACCCTCCCAGGACCTGTGCACCATTAATTCTGCTCAAGAAGGAAGCCTTTCCAACATCCAGCGCAGCCCCAGCCCATCTGTTCCAGTCTGTCACATTCTAGTTCTGAATGTATAGCTTCAAAAAGAAGCGGACTTTGTAACATATTCCGCTTTTGCCCCAGATGAACATCATAGCTTCCATGAAGAACACACATTTTCCTTCCACCATCTACCATATCTGCCAATTGCCTCTGAGAGCTGTGAGGGCCAAAAATCTATCCAACAGCGAATCCAGATGATGCCAAGGGCTCCATTTCAGAGAATTGGAGATAGGGAAACCATTGTGTTTCTTCTCTGGGGCTTGGGTCAGACCCTGCCTGGCCTGCCAAGTCATTTGCCCTGATGGACTAGCATTTGGCCACACTCTCGGCCAATGCCCGCCTCAGTATTATCTGGCCCTCGGGGCTTCTCCATGGATCCTGGGAGACAGCCTTACAACAGCTGCCACCAGAGCTGGGAATTGAGAAAATAACAAGAATGATGGTGAAATAATAATAAAAATGAGAGCTACCAATTCTACTGGATGTTTAGTAAACACCCAGGAAATGTGTCAGATGTTTCACATAGTCTGTGCTTAATCCCCAAACTCTTCTACGACCTAGTAATTTAGACAGGCTGCTGATGTGTGTCTCCCAGAGAAAAGGTTCTAGAGAAATCACGTGTTGGTTTCAAAGCTAGGATTTTGAAGACATCCTTTAACTCTTTCTCCATTTCCACGAAGGAGAAATTTCTCCATGTTTTTCACTTGTTATGTCATGAAGAAAGACAATCCACATGAACATGCTTTGGACTATTTTGTGGAAAAGAGCTAAGTTCTCAGTTTATGACTGTTCTGGCTGATATACTGCTTTAGCTTCCTGTTTGCTGGCTGTATCTTATCACACTGTCCTCCATAATGTAAATTCTAAATCTTAAAAATAATCTTTCTTTAAATATTTTCATCAACTAAACTAGCAACTGAAACAGCAAGCTGAGAGGTTGCTAGTATTTTGAGGGCAGAGATGGCATCTTATTCATCTCTAAGTTCCATGTATTTGTCATAAAAGAGACAGGTGAGAAATGTTAGTTGAAGACAAAGGACCAGATGGTGGGAGAGGGAAGGCAGGAAGAAGCCACAGCCTTTTGGAGCAGGATCTTGTCGACTAAAGTCCACATTTCTTCAACAAGCATCTACTAAATTCTGTAAGAGAGGAAAGCTTGGTACTACCTTAAAAATCAGGTGGTAGATGCAAATGTTACCTCTGTTGAGAGAGAAATAGCACTGCGTAAAGGTGAACCAGACTTAATATGTATCCTCAATGACAGCCAGAACCCCTAGTACACTTATTCTGGCTGATTCTTGGGAAAATAAAAATGCCCACAGTGATGCCATGGGAATGTCCTTCTACATTGTACCAGTTGCCAGCCACTCAAATCCACATTCTTCCTGTCCAAAACTGTAGATGCCAGAACGACAAGGCTACTGGCCAAGAAAACACAAAGGCTCAGCCTAATTAGAGCATGTGGAGGGTGAGAAAGCTCAAGTCTGAGAGGCCCACACATCAGAAACAGGAAACCAAAACAGGCAGCTGTTTGGAGACCTGAAGGCCAATTCTCCAATTCCGCAACACATTAATGGTCTGTTCACAAGGGCAGTAACAAGGGGCCTTTGGGCTGGCTGAGGCCTGCTCCAAAGAAAGCAGGCCCGATCTGAAACCCAGCCTTGGTATGAAGGACGCTCATGCTCATGAGTTGAGCTGCTAAAGCTTGCATTACACCCTGTTTCTTCAGGCAGAAAGTATAATATACAGTGGTTCTCTCTACCACAGCCTTTTTTGCCACCAAAAGAAGGAAAGATGTCCTCACTCAAGCATCCTAGGCTCCCCATAGGAGCACCATATTTAGGGAGGCCTAATGAGGCGGGGGGTGGGGGGTGCTTAAATGGCATCTGGGTGAGCTAGACTGGGCACCAAGCTAGCAGTTCACAGTCAATGGATTCATCACTCCAATATTTACTAAGAGCCTTTTGTGTACCACAAACCATTCTAGGTGTTGATTATACAGCATGGACAAAACAAGACAGACAGCTGCCATTGGGGATAACGATCCCTACCTCAACCTTGTGGCAACCACTGGATGATCAGAGGTTAATGTCACAAGACTTGAACTGGGGTTCAAATCTCAAGTATACTGCATTCTAACTTTGAGACCTCAGACGTCCAACTTCCCTGAGTTTGTGGGGAGGATTAAATTAAGGTAGTAATTTGAAGGTCCTGAGCAGGGTTCTTTCTTTCCCTGATTGGTCTCCTGATTCCAAGTCTGGTGTTCTTCCTTCTATATATGATAGTCCAAAATTTCCATACATACATGTACCCATGCACACATATACATCATCCTTAAAATAAGATGTACCATTCTCTACATCACTGATCTCTTATCCTCACAGCCACCATGCAGTGTGGATATTTGTGGCGCCTACGAGAATGTCTGTCCTTGGCAGACCTCCAACTATAGGGAGCACAACTTACCAAGGGACCTAGCTGCTAGGCTCTGAAATCCACCACTGCAGCACCACTGGCACTGAGCTGAGCGCCCCAGGGCAATGGCTGAACCTGCAGGGGTACTGAGGCAAGTCTGTTCCCTGAGACTCCTCTGAGAGTCAACTTCAACTCTGACTCCAGGGCTCCCCTATAGGGCCCTGGTGAACCCTCCTTGGAAATCTAGGACCCTTACCCAACCTTCCCTCCTTCTCTCCTTCAATTGAGAACACACTTGCATTGCTGTCCGACCATTCTCCTAGCCTACCCATTTGCCCTAAAAAAAAAAAAAAAAAAAAAAAAAAAATCCTTGCACATGTAATCTCATCTCGGTGTCTGCTTCTTACAAGACCCTGAAAAATGTAATCTTATTATCTTTGCATTATAGATGAAGAGGCCAAAGTTCAAAGGATAAGTAACTAATGTCACACAGGGGTGAGAAAAGAGCTGTGATTTGATATCACTATTTGTGAATCCGAACGCCACAAATGCCACCCACCTCTCCACAGAGACCCTGAGATGGGGCCGGGGCATTCTCGGGGAAGCCGCACACTTTTCCCAGTTGCCACGAATGATTAGCAGACGGCCAGGACCAAAGTCTAGGGTTTCGGCTTCTGAATCTGGGACTCCTGCTCCTGCCTGCCAACTGGCATGCTCCAGAGCCGACCACATCGGTGATCCCAACCAGAGTGAGCGCCTGCGGCTGACCGACCCCACCCTGTGGTGCCTGTGGGGCCACTACAGCGTTTTGCATTTAGTGAGTGTGTTTGGAGACAATCATTTCATAAAAGTTAATCTGCTCTGAGTCAGAGCCAGCTGAGGCTGATCACTCCATGTCTCCCCAAATGTGGAGATCAGAGGCAAAGCCACATTTCTTCCCAGTGATCTGGCTGCCTGAGACCTGACTGTCTTCAGATGAAACCAAGTGTGCATGTGTCCACGTCCAAATTTTCTTGGCCCGCGGCAGTTAGAGATTCAGAGCTGCTTCCCCACGCCAGGAGGAGCGTGAGGAGGGGCAGCCACCCCGCCATCACCATCACAGGCCAAACACCTAGGTGGCTCGGGGAGATGCCCAAACACCACCTCAGGAAAACCAATCAACACTGTGTAAATGACTGTAGCAGAAAACTGGAAGGCAAGACGAACAGCTTTTTTGGCCAAAGGCCACTGAGAAGAGTGCAGGAGAAACTAGCTTAATTCTCTGTCTACACTCCAGGAGACCCACAGGTGGGAGAACAAATTAGCAAGACCTGCCTCCCCGCTTGCCAAGGCCAGATCTCAGAGACGCCTGGTACACAGGCTAGTGACTGTCTATGCCATTCAAATCTCTGATGTGTCGACTGATGTCTGTTTTACTTTAAGTTACTCACCGAACTAGCCTCTTTCTTACTCTTGGCAGCCAAAAGAACAATGGACCCGTGACAACCGCAGCAGAGGCAGAAAGAGAAAGTGAGAAAAAGTGAGTGGGTTTATAAAACAGTATTTTAGGTCAGAAGGAACACAGTGCAGGGCTGCTTTCTTCAGCTGGGTCCCGGAAGAACTGAGTGGGCAGGAAGGAAAGGGCTAACAGTTACTGAGGGCTTTACTGCGTGCCAGGCACTGGGATAATGGAGTCACGTGCATTGCCATGTTATCCTCACAGGAACTCTAGACAGCTGATACTATTATTATTTCCATTTTACATAAGAAGAAACTGAAGTTCAGAATGGCGAAGACACTTTTCTAAGGTCCCCAACTGATAACCGGTCAAGCCTAGATTTTAACAAGTCGGTCTAATTTTAGAGCTCACTCTATTGACTACAATAATGCACTATTCCCTGTGTTTACTGAATACTTATTGTGTGCCGGGTGTTTTAATGACATGACCTCATGCAGTTCTTAAAATAACCTTACACAGTAGGTGTCATACCCATTTCTGGCAAGTGAGAGCTAAGACGGGGTCTGAGTGACCCCACATGCCATGCGTCCTTCTCACGGGTGCACCCAGGGGCAGCTGCAGCCATTTTTCATGTGGCCCAGGAGGACATAACAATACCAGCAACGATACTGTGTACTGACTGAGCATTTACAATGTGCTCGGCACATATCAGCTCATGTAATTGTCACCATACCTTGTCAGGTAAACGACATTACCTCAGTTCCATACTCCAAGGCTCAGAAAGGCGCGGCCACACGAGCAATCTGAGTAGAGCTGCAGTTCTAACTCAGCTTGCCAACACGGTGTCTCACAGGAGATGACATCAACTCAACCTTCACCTTTCCACTCAATGAATATATGCCTTTTCGCTAAAGAATCCTTTTAAAGCAAGTTATTAAGGAGGCAGCAAAGGAAGCTTCTAGATTTCATTCTGAACAGGATTCTTCAAAAGAATCTTCTAGAAGTTACGGGCAGTGTGGGTTACTCAGAGGCCCAGCCACCTTCTCTCCAACTTGAACTCTCTGCTGGCCAAAGCCTCCCAGTCTGCCGCAGCTTTCCCAGGAAACGGCTTTGGCCCTGGCCGTTCAAGTCAACGCGTTTCCAGCCGAGGCCTGGGCTCAAACTCAGCCCAGCCCACTCCCTGTCGCCAAGCAGCCAGTTCCTTGTTTTTCCTCCCATGAAGATGGATACAACCTGTCAGGAAAGCTGGTAATATTTTTAGCTCCTAACTGATTTTTATCTAAATTTAACTCTGGACCACGGCACCAGCGGTTACATCCGGAGGGCAGCCAACGTCTTCATGGCGACACATCATAACTGAGGCTTGGTATTTTTCAGATGCCCTGGCGCTGCCTCCGGCTGGAAGAAGGCAAACAGCTCTTCAGGAAAAGAACAGTCATCTTGTAAGACTGGAGCTGTTGGGCTGTAGAGCTGGAGGGAACCACAGGTATTATCCCACCCCCTCATTTTACAGATGTGGAAACTGAGGCCCTGTGAGCAAAGCTTGGTCTTGCTTTTTTTCCACGACCCCATGTTGCCTGTATGGAACACGATGAACAAATCAGATGTGACATCTGCAGAAGGCCATAAATTTTTATCTTATAAATCATAATATCAAACGCTCTGTGTTATGGAGCTAAAGTTTGCTAAACCCTGATCTCCAGAAAGTAGTGGCAACTATCTGGTTCAGCATATTTAATAAACACATGGAAAGTGGACTTTTGCCAAGGTTCAGAGTTGAAAAAAAGTTCCAACCGAGAAATGGCAGTGCGGCATGTCGTTCTCTCTCCCCTGCTGGAATGTTGGCTCCTGGAGAGCAGGGCATTATCGGTTTTATTCACAGTTCTATCTCCAGAGCCCGGAATAGCACCTGGCACACAGTGGACAAATTATAAATATTTATTAAATGGCAGACTGACTAAGTGAACGAACGGGTAAATATGAGGAAGAGAATCATTAGGCCTGAACTGGCTGTTGGTTGGAAGGGGAGAGCAAAGCCACAAGCAAAAGAGAGTGACAGCACCGTTTGCCTTCCTTACTCACCAAGGTAAGTGGCGACTGTTGTCTCCTAAGAGAATCAGATGAAAGGTTTCTGTATGGTCTTATAGTAAAAGCAGACCGAAACACCCAAATGGCCACTATCGTTCACCTAAAGGCTAGACTGGATGGTTAAAGACTGAATTAAAGAGAAAAAAAAAATTAGAAAGAAAAGAAATAAGGACAGAAGAGCACAAAAATACAGTGACACAGTCTGCTCATAACTGGCAACACAATGGATTCATAGCTGGCAACACAATGGATTCATAGCAGAATGCGACCCAGGGTTTTCAACATTTTTAGAGTCAGATCATCTCGGAGTTTGGGAGAGGGGGACACACAACCAATTGGCAAGACAGTTAAGAGAGTGGCTTTACTTTTTGTCCCATCCCCCTTCAGTAACTGTGGGGGAAGATACAGTGTAGTTGTTACAGTATATATATTTAAATTGAGAAATTCCTATTTTCTCACAGACACAACTGAATTAATTAGTATATTCTGAGGCTCAAATGGCATCAGGTATCCCAGGCCCCACATTGTAACACATTTATTTTCACAAGTGGGTCACTAAATATATAAACATAAAAGGTGGTATTTGTATATATTTGAAGGTACATGATATGGGGAGTGAGGTGAAGAAAAAGAAGCAACAGAAAAAGCAGGATTTATATGAAAAAGAAATCCAAATATGGCTTTACTTATTAAATGCCCATTATATGTTCAGCGCTGTGCTATAAAAAATTTATTTTTGTACGAGGGGGAGGAAATCGGGTAAAAGAAAGCAGATGAGATTAAAAATAAAACAATTCTTGACTTTCAAGTTTTAATTTGTTAGGGAGACAAAACAAACATTCCTATATAAAAGAAACATACATATTTAACATAGTAAAGTGTTGGCGAATTGTTTTACAAATTAATTGTGTGATTCAGAGTCTCAAAATAGGAAGCTCTAAGTAGGTCAGGTCAGTCAAGGAAGGCTTCCTGAGGGAGTGACCAGAACTTGGTGGAAGAAGCTGCTAAGGTTTAGACGAGCAGAAGCTGTTTGAAACCATGGTGGGTGCCAGGACAGGGTGAGCCCCTTCACAAGCATGGGAATTTATGTGTGTCAAAGGAAGAAAAATAGGCACCACAAACAATCAAAATGAGGAAATGAAATATTGAGTGATCTATTGGAGTGGTCAAGCTGTTTACTAAATATCCTTTTCATAAAAAATAAAATAAAATAACATTTACTGGGCCTGCCCACCCCAGCTGCTCTCACATTATCTTGGATCATCACTATGACCTGAGGGGAAGGTCCTAGTCCCATTTCACAGGTGGACAACTTGAGGATCACCAAGACTCAACATCACAGAGCCAATGAGGATCAGAGGCAAAAGGCTGCCCTCGGTCTGTTGACCTCCCTCATCAGAAAAATCAGCAATACTTTTTACTTTTCCATCATCATCACCACCACCACCATCAGCACTAACACCAACATCACCATCCTAACATCATCACAAATAGCATCACCGCCACCACCATCATCATCATCACCACAGTCACCACCATTACCAATCATTACCACTATCGTCACCTACCATTTTTCGAGTGTTTGCTCTGGAGCAGGTGTTGACATTAAGCTCTTCACACACATTCACTTTTGGGATCCTCAAAACAACCCTGTATGGTCTGTATCATTATTTTCTCCATTTGGTGGATGAGGAAACCAAGACTTGGAGAAATTAAATCACTCGCCCCATGTTAGTGGCCAAATCTGGGTTCAAACTGTCTTTCTTCATGCCAACCGCTTCATGCTCTACCCAACTGACCAATTTCTACCCCTGGTAGCTTTGTAGAGCAGTTACATGAAATTATTAAGCAGATGTTCTTGCTCTATTAGAATGTAACATTGATTACTGAGGCAGAAATTGTTAGAGAATTTGCAATAATGCATTTTACATGCATATCATTAGAATTACTCAGGGGTGAGAAGGAAGAAAAGTGCCCAGAAAAAAATCTGTATTTCTTTTTGGATTTGACGTCATCATAAACCCAGAGTGTTCCCCTGGACAAACTACCCAGAGTTCCCGGAGTTTTTTTATTTAATTAATGTCACATTCAGAAGTCCAATGGGCCCTAATTTAGCATTTCCTCTGATTGCTCTCTGATCTGAGCTGAGCTCCAACAACAGAAGATTTGAAAAAAAAAATCCCTGTGCAGTCAGTATTGCTAGCCCAATGTACAGATGAGGAAATTGAGATTTGAAACAATCACGGATCAGAGATCATGTGCCATGACTTGAGTTCCAAAGAGGATTGGGCTGTGACCTAGCCCACCTTTGAACCCCTTTAGCCCATTCTGAGGACCTCCTTGGGTATCCAAGTTCCCGGCCTCCTTTTCATCCCCATTTGTCTCTTTCCTTTTACTCAGCTGTGACTCTTCACAGATAAAATCAGTTTCTCAGTCATGTCTCTATCGCCAGTGCAGACTCAGAACTAGTTGGCACCAGGCAGGTACTCAGGAGTGGCTGAACCAAGAAATGAAAACTCATGGTGTTGAAATCAAAGGGAAAGGAGATCATACTGGAGGGTTGTAGGTAAGAGTCTGATTCCTGTGGATGAGAGAAATAATGCCTGGACATGAGTGAGGTGTTTGTTGCAACATTGAGTATAACAAATAAGACCTAGAAGTAATCCACATTTTCAGTAAGGGGATTGGGGGTTATACAAATTACTGTATGCTCACATAATGAAATCTCATAAAGCTATAGAAAATGTTGCTATAATGAGTGAAGTGTCAAAGGGAGCAAACATCTGTTCTTGGGAGGTAAAAAAAAATCTTAGCTATTACAATTATTTTGGGACCTCAAGACCACAAACAGACATACAGTATGTCTGTGGTATTAAAAGGGCTCATGAAGGAAGCAGTAATGGAAAGAAGGTTGAGAAATAATGTTATAGTAGAATCACTCACAACAGAAATCGCTGTTAAAGAGGAGTGCTACGTGAGGAAAGCAAGTTACGGTGGCATGATACCACTTTCGTAGAATACACACACACGAACCTGACATACGCACGTGGAAAGAGAGTGATACGTTTCCTATCGCTGGAAAAAACAGAAACTATAATTTTTAGCAGTATTCTTTGAGTAGTGGGGTTACAAATTATTTTTATTTTCTTCTGCTTATCTGCATTTTCTCGAGTTCCTATAATAAATATATTCCTTAGGAGAAATGCGCTCTGTGTCTCTGACATCATCATTATTATTATTGTGATTTATTGTTGTTGTTGTGTTAATCTTGTCCTAAACCAAAATAAGCAGCAGGGCCATACAGGCAGTCCTTGATTTTTGCTGCTTCACCTTTTATCCTTCTATCAACCGGCTTTTCTCTTGCCACTTCAGGACACTAATTTGACTGATCTGTAAGGATCTGCTATGGCATCCGAAGCTTGGAGCTCGGAACGACCTCCCTGGAACCCAAGGAAGCCTGAAGCTGTGCAACCAGTTTTCCAGGAACCTTTTCTAACTGCCCCACTTCCTACCCCTTTCCTGCCATGCTCCTCCTCAGTTCTCACTGGCTGTCTGAACAATCCCGTCCTCCTTTCAACCGGCCTTACTGGGATTTAGATGATGCCTTCTCCTTTTCTAAGCTACCACCATCCGTCTATCTCTTAGGCCTCTTCTTCCTTCAAGGTTGGCCACAGGCAAACAGAGCTTCTCTGCTCTCTTTGTGATCTTTAATTCTTTGTTGAGGTAGACAGCCTCCAAAATGGCCCGCAATGATCAGCGCCTTCTCATATTCACCCCACACACTGAATGGGGACTGGTCTGTGTAACCGATACAGAATGACCAAGGTAAAAGTTTATGACTCCTGAGACTAAGTTGGAAAGGATGTTGTACTTTCTACCTCATCTCTGATGGCTGCTTTCAGGAAAGCCAGCCACTATGCTGGCAGGATACTCAGCAGCCCATGGAGAGGCCAGCCACTATGCTGGCAGGATACTCAGCAACCCATGGAGAGGCCCACGTGGAGAGGAACTGAGGCCTCCCACCACCTGCCAGCACCAGTTGGCCAGCCCAGTGAGTAAGCTACTTTGGAAGTGCATCCTACAGCCCCCGTTAAGCCTTCAGATGACTACAGCTCCAGACCACACCTGCCGCCTCATAAGAGATGCAGATTTGCCAGCCAGCAACACCCAGCCAAGCCACTTCTGAACTCCTGATCCATGTTTCATAAGATAATAAGTATTTATTGTTGTCTTTAAGTCACTACATTTGGGGATAATTTGTTATGTACAATAGACAACAAATAACTTTTGTGTTTTTAGAATTCTACTAGCCAATACAATGTGAAATGGAGTTGCAAAATTTAAAACAGGAGGAAATCACAATGATTCAACAAACTTAATAGAGTTATTCTGGTCTGTTCCTTAGAGTAAATTTTCTCATTCTTTCTGACCCCTTTTTCTGCATTGTTCTGATAACCAAACATCCTTCAGCAAGGCCTGAGTATGTTCAGTTGGCCTGTGATCTCAGTGCCCTGACTCTTCACCTCACGGAAACTTTCTCTTCCAGCAAGTGAGTCAGTGAGCTCAAACAGGCAGACTAGGGGGACGTTTCCTCAAAGTTCCTAAAAAGTCACTCACTGATTCCTTCCAGGCAGAATTCCACACTGTGTGACTTGCAATGGATTCTTAAAAACCATTATGAGGTGCATTTTGATTTACTCTAAGCTTGATTTCAACTCGATTTGACCCATATTAAAACCCCAAAAGAAACCTATGTTATCACTTTACTCAGTTCTAAATTTACCCTTTAGTTCTAGTGGACTTGATTGTTATTAGCATTTGTAGTTGTTGACTCTGGCTTTTATTTGTTTTAAGCTGCTTTTCAGGGTTTTAGGAAAGTAATTTTTTTTGGCCCATATTAAATCGACTATAATATTTTTAAGATTCTTTTCAACTTTGCTCACATTAGCCCATTTGTTGTTTTAACAGGTCTTAAGTTGTTTCAGCTGTTTTTTGGTTAAATATTTTAACTTAAAAAGCTGACATCTGATGTTATAGCCTTTTAAGAATGCAATTACATTTACTTCAGTGCTTTTACATTCAGAACTGCTTTTAATATTTTAATACCTTATTTAGTTATAATCTATTCTTGGAACATGATTTCAAAATATTGTAGGGAGAGGAAAAACTATTTTAAGAGACTATTTTAACCTTACGTTTTAATACAAAGGGCTGATGCAAAAGTTTTAATGAGGAGAATACATGAAGACTCAGAAGAATTTGATTCCCGCTCTGGGTATCTCAAATAGCAGTCAAAGTCATTTTGCCTCTCCAAGTCTCAGTTTTCTCATCTGTAAAATGAGTTATCATATATTTTAGGTCAACTTTGGAAGGTGACACAGTAACTGTTATGACAGCAGTTTTGATCTTCACAGGTTTTGCCACCACATGGACTTTTCTATGTGTTTATATTTTTAAAAATTTATTTGTAAAATAAATTTTATCTTACCATGGTGAATGGAAAACCCACATCACTTTCCATCGATATGAGGTCACAATAAAATACATGAAATGAAAACAAAACAATGTTGTTAAACTCTAGCCAGGTATCATGGAAGGGCAGCTCAGTTTGAAAACTGTGAAAGACACAGCTAGCACCCAACTGAGTATTTTTCTTGATGTTAAAAAAAAAAAAAAAAAGATGTAGCATTGGGTTGAAATAGAACTGAAAAAAGATGACTTTATTACTCTATGGTTCAGAGTTATTTAATAAGGTTTCTTGATTCCACTTAAAGTCAAGGGGACAAGCTCCCACCAGCAGTGAGTCTTGTGCTTTCTGAAAAGCTGATATAAAGTACGTAGTGGAGCAAACATTCAATAATATTCCAGGAATAATATCCCGGGCTTCCTTGGGCTATTTAGATCTCTTTTATGTGTTGTTTGTCTCTTTATCAATCCAACGTGGACTGCACTGTATTAAAAGGCCAGAAATGTCAGCTGACCTATTTTAAATATTAGTAACATCGAGCACCTTTGGGAAGAGGAATAATTTGTGATACAAAGGAGAGTTTCCTTTGCCGGAAGGTTGTATCCCCATGGAGAGAGAAAAGGAAGAGCCTGGGAGAAGGGAAGTTGCTGCAAAACAAATGCTCAGCAAATAATGTTGAGGTTGTTTCAGACTGTGTTAACCAGTGGTCTTCAGGACTTTCCAGATACAGCTAGCACTTGAACAATATGGGGGTTAAGGGCACCAACCCCCCTCCCCCGCATGCAGTCAAAAATCCACATATAGCTTTTGAGTTCCCTAAAACTTACTACTGATAGCCCACTGTTGATTGGAAGCCTTACTGATGACATAAACAGCCGATTAACACATTTTGTATGTTATATGTATTATATATCATATTCTTACAATAAAGTAGGTTACAGAAAAATAAATGTTATTAAAACCATAAGGAAGAGAATATACATTTACAGTATTTATTGAAAAAAATCCTCATATAAGTAGATCTGAGTATTTCAAACCATGTTGTCTGAGGGTCAACTGTATACAAAAGTGTTTTATGGACTCAAATCTTATACCAGACGTAAGGTTCATGAAATTATCCCACTGGATGGTGATTCGGTTATTATGAGTGACAAGTGAATGATGCTCACACAGTTAACTCTGACGTGAGAAGACGACTAAAGGCCAATTTGAGGGGAACTAAGAGTTTCTAGCAAACTCTGGGGGAGCCTTTCCCAAAGCAGTTTCTCAAAAATATTCATGCCCTGAGATCTCCGTAAAAACGCACCCCTCCGAATTTAAAAAAGGTTCTGTGACACTTTTGGTAATATCTGATGACTATACCTTCCTCTTAAAAATCTATAATTCACATTAGTAGAATAAAGCACTGAGATGTCCTGTAATAAAGAATTTGTAACTTGTTGGCCAAATAAGCTTTCGTTAATAGCCTAGCGAAACTCATATTCAGGGCCGCCCTGACCTCTCACAGGGCGCCACCACCAATAGGGCTCTCTGGAATCAGGACTAAGAAAAATAAGGAGTAAGAAATAGAATTCTGTTGTCTACGGCCATGCCACCCTGAACAAGCCGGATCCTGTCTGATCTCGGAAGCTAAGCAGGGTTAGGCCTGGTTAGTATTTGGATGGGAGACTACCTAGGAAGACCAGGTGCTGTAGGCATAAAAAGTAAAAAAAAATAAAATAAAAAATAAGGGATTGTAAGCTGACAAGGTCCTTGCAATCTGTGAGGTCAACCAAGGGTTGCCTCACCTAAAAAAAAAAGAAAGAAAGAAATAGCATTCTGTTTTCTTGAATGCTTTCAGGAAGAGAGGTTTTACTCTGGCATTAATGTAAAACAGTGTTTCCTGGAAATTTTAAGAAGGACTTTGGGACATATTAGAGAGTTTGGAATACTTAATTCATGTCAATAGTTTAGTGTTCCTTGTTCCCTTGATCAGACTTAGCTAGAGTGTCCTAAAAGGCGACCAGTTATCACCATGGCATGCTGGAAACTTACCTGGACCAAATGTCATCAAATGTGATTAAGAGAAAGTATTTGCAAGCATCGATATCCATCACGAGTGCTGTTATCCCCAGGAGATATGACTCTAATTCAGGTTCGGCTGGTAACCAGCATCATGACCCAGGGTGTGGCCATCCTCATTTGCCAGGTGAGGAAATTGAGGCTCTGAGAAAAAAGCAGCCTGTCCAAGGCCAGACACCATGCCTGAGCAATCCCACCAGCACCTCAGGCTCCAGCTCCCAGCTTCGTGCTCTCTCCACTTGCTGCACTCTGGCTCCTCTGCTCTCCTGCTTCTCAGGTTCACATTTGACATCATCTGACCCTTTTTTAGTTAACCTGGGGGTCTGTCTTCCTTCTGACCTAACTCTTAGATACACTGCCCCTATTTACCTGAGTATCTTGATCCTAGGGCCTTTGCCCCAGAACAAAATGACCCAGTGTGGTTCTGCCCTCTTTGGGGGTCCTTCCAATTACTGATGGCCCGAGCCCCAGTCTTGGCTTCAGGCCTTGGCTCTGTGTTCACGTTGGTCCGAATGACCTTACTACTCTTACTCCATCAATGACTCTGTGGCCAAACCCTGAATATCTTTCCCATCAGGATACTTACAGAGCCTTCACTTTGCACTAGGAACTCTGTGACCCAAGGACAGGTAGTAGCTTCTTCCCATTAAGATTCCATCTCACAATGTGGTTGAGGAGCAAACCACAGCCCGCCCCATCCCACCACCACGCCTTGACTACCGTCTGTCTCTCACCACTGATCTTCTCAGTCTTTATTCTGGTGGTCATCCACGCTAATTCTGTCTTGTTCTGTGCTGCCTGAGTCTTTGTCTCCTTAAAGTCACTGCTATATTCCTGGCTCATGGTGTGCCTCCTGGGAAGAATGTGAACCTTTAACTCATGAACTGCCCCCCCATGGGATACATAACACCATGCTCCCTGAATCCTTCCGCCCTCAATATCCTCCTAAATTCCACCGGAAAATGGGTGTTTGGCAAGAAGTACACTACTCCTGGGTATATATGTTACAAACTCCACCGCTTCCTCTATTGTTAATAATAACAGCAGAGATGATTTTAAGAGCTACTAGCATCAACTGAGCATGGACCAAAAACACTAGGCATTTTGCAAATCAAATACTTGAGGTGGCTTATCTCATTTAACACTGTTAGAACCCTATGCAGGCAGGTACTAGGATTTCCCCCATGTTTACAGATGAGGAAAATAAAGCTCAAAGAGAATGAGTAACTAGTCAAATAGCTATGCTAAGTGGTGGATCCAGAATTTGCAACCAGATCATCCCCAATCTTCAACTATTCAGCTGTCCCCCTTACAGAAAAACAAATTTTCAATGGGCATATTTTATCATCTTCTAAAAAATTCCATCTTATGTACACAGAAACAGGGTCACAGGAGACAAGTGCCCTTTTTCCTTTTCTGGCCACTGCTCACTTATAATTCTCTTGATCACAAATCTGTTTCAGAGGTAAAGGAAAGAAAGAGTTAGCTACTTTTATGTCAACTATTTTAGACAGCAATAGCCAACTCTGAAAATTATCCCTTGGCAGTTTATTCAGACTATTCTTATACAAAACAAACACTTAGGCAATCTAATCTGTCTAAACTTTTACATCTTACCCAAACTTTTTAAAACTTTGGGTTCTGCCAACACTTTCCGAGGGACCTGGGAGACAGTTCCCATGGCTCATTTTGTGTTGCATGAAAATATAAATGTCAGGATTGGCAATGGTTTATTTGGTCCCATTGATAACTATGAAGTACAATATTTTGGGTATTTTCTCAACACGGGGTCTCCTAGAACAGGCAGAAAAAACAGGTCTTATCTGAGAGTGCCCAGATTTTGGCTCTAATAGCCATTATACTGTCTTCTTAGAACTCCACCGAGATGCTTGGAACATGAACTTTTCCAGCCAGTTTCTGCTGCTTATTGTGGACTCAGCATGCCCCAGGCCCAGGGTGCTCCATTCTACCCAGATCCTGGAATTGAAGAAGTTTGTCTCCAGGTTCAGTTCTATTCAGTCCTTCAGTCACTAAGGAGCCACACCTATAAAGCATGATGAATCCCTGTGACTTCCAGCAATGGGCTTAGACTGGGGTATACTGCATTTAAAAGCCAAAATGACATCCAGGTCCCTACAGAAAACAGTTCTGTATCACTCACCCTCAATACAAGTAGAACTTTGTTTAACCTAAGGAAGCTACAAAAGTCTGGGACAATCACCTCAGTAACACCTTGGCTTTCCCTATTCATTCATTCACTCTCTTTTCAATCCTCCCCCTTCTCACTTTCTTCCCTTTATCCTTTCCTCTCTCCCTCCCTCCCTTTCTTTCTTCTTCCTTTTCTCACCCACCTTCTTTCTAATTGTTATTGAACTCTGACCATAGCCAGGCATTGTGCTCAGTGCTAGGGAGACAGTTCGGGGCACAGTAAACATGGCCCTGCTCTCATGATGAATCATTTCTGGATCTCAATGAAGGGACCCCTAACTACCTGTTGTTCACTTCATCCATTTCTTCTTCTTTCTGAACACATAGCCAGATTGCATTTCCCAGGATTTTCTGTAGTCAGAGGCAGCTATGTGACTTGACTGAGTTCTGGCCAATGGAATGTGGGTAGAAGCGAGGTACGCCACTTCCAGACCTGGCAGATTAAACCTCCCACAAAATCCATGTGCTTTTTCTCTGCCATCATACATGGCCCTATGGCAGAGGACCCACTAGAGGGCCACGACACCCTAAGGGATAGTGGATCCATAAGCAGGGAAAGGGCTAAAGTTCCTGAATGACTCTGTGGGACAGAGCGCTCCTACCTACCCACCACCTACTCACACTGGTCTGTGATGTGAGTGGAAATCCCGATTGTGTTAAGCCACTGAGATTGAGGGTTGTTTGTTAAAATTGCAAGCCTCTATGACCAATACTCAGTTATGAGATTAAGTTACTAATTATTTTTTGTTTCTCTGGCAGGGATCCTAAGGAGGCATTTTTCTCAGGAATATAAGTTTTTGCCCAACTGGAAGGTCCCAAATTTGGTTTAATTCCTCATGTAGATAGGTAGCAGCTTAGTGTTGGTTCTGTAGAATTTAACAAGAGTTATTTTTAAACAAATGAGTATATGACAGAGGCAGTTTCACAAATCAGTGGAGGAAAGATAGACTATTCAATAAATGGCTAGGACAACTGAGCCATAAGAAGAAAATAAAAGTTAAATTCATAGTTCACACCACACAAAAAGAGACTGAAACCTTAAATGTAAAAAGCAAAACTTTAAAGCTTTTACAGGTATAAATAGGACAAAATATTTAATACAAACAATGGGGGAGAATACCTTTAAAAGGACATAAAGCACAAACAAAAAAGGAAAAAGATGGGGAAACCTAATTATATTCAAATAAAAATTCATTATAGCAAAAGGTTTCATAAATGAAAAAATAAGCAATAGTCCAGAACAGAGATTAGCAAACTGTGGCCCAATGGCCATAATCTGACCCTCTGCCTGTTTTTTTTGTAAATAAAGTTTTATTGGAATACAGCTATGCCTATTTGTCTATGTATTGTCTATAGCTGCTTTCACATTTTAATGACAGAGTTGAATAGCTGCAGTAGAGACTCTATCGACCACAATGCCTAAAGTATTTATCATCTGGCCCTTTGCAGAAACTTCTATACCTTGGTTTAGAACAAGGTATCTGCAATACATATAACTGACAAAAGATTAGTGTGCGTCCATTTCACTCATGCATATAAGGAGGTACTGTCTATAAGGGTTAGTAAATGAACATAGCCTAAATGTCCATCAATGTGGGAACAGCTAACAAATTGTGAAGTGCTTACACAATGGAATATTATACAGTAGGATTGAATTAGATTTGTAGATATTGACAAAGATAATTTCAACTTAAAGTTAGAAAAGGTAACATACAACGTGATACCATTTTAAAAACACACCAAACAAATACTATATATTTTGTTTAGGTACATATTTAAGTCATGAATCATAAAAGACACAGGGAAAGGTATTATTCATTGCTTTCAGTACACTAGTTTCTGCTGAGGAGATTAAGCAATGAGAAGAGATAATGAGGCAGGTTTTAGTTATTTCTGTAACTTTAAAATTTTGTATCAAATACAGCAAAATGGTAGCATACCTTAAAGGTTAGTAATGAGTATACCATATTTTATTATTCTCTATACTTTCGTCTACATTTGAAATTTTCTCATTTAAATAACCATAATATAAAAGAATTAAAAGGCCCAGATCACTACTATTGGATAAGCTTTTTCCATACAGTTACCAAATTACAAGGCAAAGACAAATGTGTCCCCAAAACGTGGGGGGAATACGTCTATGGAATAACACCAGCTCTGCCACTTACCGGCTGTCATTTCAACTATCAAAGCCTGCTCTTTTTCACTCTGTTAGGAGAATTAGCTGAGATAACCCACAATGCAGACATATACTAACTGCTCAATAAATAGCAGATATTATAATTACTATGATTATAAGTAAAGTCCCATCTGTGAATAAATCAGTACAATCAATACAAAAATCAAGTAAGATCTGCATTAATCAAAAGTCACCTTGAAAGGCAGAAAGTTTGTCAAAACAGGTAAGACTTGTCTAGATTTATTTTTAAGGTGGCCTATGAAAAGCAATTCATAAATGTGAAGAAGGACGACATGATTAGAAGGGAGCTATCTGCTGGAATCTCAAGAAGAGGAGTCCTTGGAGCATGAACTATCCCCAGCTGTATCCCGGGGAGAGCATGTCCTAGACAACAGATGAATGTCTATTTTCTGGACATGTGCTTTCCGATTATGAAAAAGGAAGCATGAGACTCTCCAAGACATTAAGCTCTTCTAGGCTCCCTCTGCTAAAATTCAATGGTCACGTGACTTTTTAATAAAACTCTGTGATACCAACAATTACCAATACCATGGTGCTTGGTACTTACACATCATGTCATGTAATCCTCACTACAGTTCAGCAGAATAAATGATTACTGCTCTATTTTACAAATGAGAAAATTAAGATTCTGCAAACTTAATTAGATTACGCAAAGTTGCATGCTGTAAGTTTGGAGGGCTAAGTTACCAATGTATGTTCAAGTCACCTTTGTCCAGCTGAACAGCTCATGTTCATCACATCACATTTGATAACCTCTCCTCAATCGGAATGCTAGCTGGCTTCTCCTATACATATTGCTTTAGGAAGAAAGCTGTCGGGACCAACTAACACAAGTTTATATTTCATGTGGTTGCATTTACTACTCTTAATGATTTAGAGCTCATGTGACTCAAGTCACTAACATCTAATGTCTGACTGGTCAGGAGAGAACTAGACTCTGTAATGTTGAATACAGACAAGTATCCCCTCTTTGACGGTGCTGCCGGAGTGGCTACTCAGTCTCCCTCTCTCTTATTCTGACTTTGCTATTTTTTCTGTTTAATTTCAACATACTGTGAAATTAAGGGAATTGGAGAAAAAGAACATGGTCCACACAGAAGAAGTTGGACTCAGAAGGGAGTACAACTGACCATTATATGACACCATTACTTAGCCTAGCAAAGCATGTGAGGCCCCACCTAAATACTCCTAGGTTACACTTGCAAACCTGGCAGAAGCCTGACTCAAACCAAAGAAGTGACACAAATTATTTGGCACGAGTATTAATAGGCACCTCTTATTTTTCCCTTGACAACTTCATAGGATCACTATTGCTAGAATAAAAGTACAAAGATCCAGTTCTGACCCAGGCAATTCAGTTAGCCACGGTGTTAAATGAAGGCTTTTTCATGGTCTTGTTTCTATTTATTCTTTTTTTCTGATACTATAAAATAAAGATAATTCAGCTCAAAATTTTTCAACAGGCTCTCAAAATAGTCTCCTATGCAACCATTCCTTTACTCTTAAAACTCTATTAAAAAGCTATTGCAAAAAAATCTTTAAACAGTAATTGTTCAAAGAACAGAGGGAAGATGTGTTGCAAGTTGCCCAGTAAGCTTTGACGTAAATAAATATGAGCTAGCATGTAAATATTTAATCCTTACTCTGATAAAATCCTTTCCTGGAAAGCTTATTCAGAGATAACAAGGGCTGCAACATGGTCACCCAAACTATGGTGCCATCTTCAAAGCTGCACGATATTGGACGGGTATCATTTAATTCCTGCTCTGGATGTTTTTCATAAGGATGCAGTGGCATAAATCTCCCATGGAACAGAAATGTGGTACTGGCAAAGTAGAGAGACATTGAACTTAGACATTTCAAAATAAAAGCAGTTTTGAACATATCTTACAATTTTCAGCATCTTTTACCTGTTCAGAGGTGGGATTCCTTTAACTAGAGGCACATTCATAAGTATTAGCAAATATTTTTTAAATTGGAAGGACTCTCCCAAGACCTCATGATTAACAGAATTATAACAATGAAAATGTAACCTGTGTTGATTTTATGTATTCTCTTTCTGTAGACGAATGGGCCATTTTCATGTTGAGACTAGTTTGGAAATAGGGATAAAACTGTCTGGGGACAAGCCAACAGTTTTCCATGCTAGGCAAAAATCATCTTTGGTGGTATAGAGAAAAAAATAATAAACGTAGGTATTCATTGGTCAGTCTTATCAATACCTTTATAAAATTCTCAGGACTACAATTCAGCCTGTATGGGAATCCGCTTCCATGATGGAAGTTACACACCACCTGATTCTTCTAAGGCAGAAATTTACCTCTGTTCCCATTTCTGCTCTCTATCCTGCTCTATATTCTTACACCTCCAACTTCTGCTGAACAACTTCCCCTTCAATTCCCAACTTTACTTCCAATTAAGTACATCTAAAACTAAACCCATCTTTTCAAAACAAATAAACACACTTACAAATAGTAAACAAGTCCTCCCTGCTTCCAATCTAGGGGGCAACATTAAGATGATCCTGAGGGGACCTCCATCATCAGTAACCTGTTTTGAAACTTTAAAGTTGTCTCTGACTTCTCATTCTGCTTGTAACCAGTATGTGAAAGAGTCTTATTAAGTTTTCCTTTATAATTTCTCTTGCACTCCACATTCACCTTGACTTCTGGTTTGAAAGTCACCCCTCAATTTACTTTTGAGGCTGAGATTAGTGTATCCTATTACTAAGAACACACAGTTGGACCATATATATTTTTCTTTTGCGTGTGATAAAACATAAGGACAATGGTTTTGAAATATAATCTGATACATTTTCATTCCTCATGTTACTATTTCCCCAAGGCTTTTCACCTTTTGAAGCTGAGGCATATACAGCCTCCTTTAATAGAAGGTAGAACAGTCTTAAACAAAGAAGGCATTGCTAATCCTTGAAGTTTAAAATAGCATTTATTACTATTATATATTTTTTACTTTTTAAAAAGTCTTACAAGATAGCATTTTCTAAATCCCTAGTCTAGAGTCTTGTCTGGAACAGAGGTTTTCAGTCACACAACCAGGCTTTGTTAAAAGGAAAATAAAAAATATAAAATTACACGTGTGGGTTTCCAGGAGGCCGAGGCTAAGGAGACGAACCACAGAGGAACTGCAGTTTCCAATGCAGAACTGGAGGAAACCACCTTGCAGGGCACCCCATGTCAACAAGGGTGGCCACAGAGAAGTGGAATAGGCAAGGTGGCATGCAGGCTTTGAAAATAAGTCCCTGGGTCACCAGAGCCTGGAGAGAAGTAAACCAGGAGCTCATGCATGACCTGGCAGGGCAATGGAAGTGCTAAAGGGGCCCATGGACAAGCGTTGGGGGCAAGGAAGATACTCGTCCCCTTGTATTACTTTGTATTATTTTGTGGCTGAAAGCCAGAGCAGGCACCATCATCTGCTGCACAGTGAGAACCAGCTCAGAGGTCAGGAAGGTCCAGCTGTTTCAGGCAGAGATGAGGAGGGATGTGGGTCAATAGCCCAAGGCTGAGTTGGGGGAATAAGGGCATCACTAAGGATGCCAACAGCACCCAGCGGTCAGTGTGTGTACGCTTCAGTGCTCCCTACTGCTGTCATAGCAAGGCCACTCCCATCAAGGTGCTTCTGATCCCAGAAGTCACCTGGAGGGCAGAGAACTCCAAGTAAAAAATAGCCCTGGCCCTTGACTTGACTGAGTTTGACCCTGAATCTTTGGAGTAATTATCCCCCAAAAGCTAGTTTTAAACTGGATGAGAGAGTACAAGTACTATACTTGAAAGTATAACCTTATAGTCTACCATCTTTGAAAATAAGAGTTCATAAATTATGTTTGATTAGAGAAAAAATTTTAAAATAACAGTTCCATTCATCAAAATCTACTATGTAAATGTTTAGTCTTCCAGAACAGGTATACTTACTAATCAAGTTAACCAAACCTGCACAATGTACACTGCAACCAAATGGTGGTGATGCTTGGGTCACAACCTTGTGGTATAAATAATAAGATTATATTTATAATTTGTAGGCCTGTTTTTATCTGAAGCTGAGAGCAAGCACAACCACTTTGTTCTTTTAAAAGAATAAAAATGTAATATTTTATTATAGTAACTCATCAAAATCAATATTACCAAGCCTAAGTTTTGAGATCAAATAAGCAGTTTCAGCCTAAATCAAACAAAAGAAAAAAAATCAAGGTATAATTCAATCCCTTTCTCAATAAACTGTGACTGTTACCAAACCTTTAAAAAGAGCTATTGTCATATGACTAAAATTATTCTTTCTAATTCACCCAGAAGCATTACTAGGGTTAGTATTCTCTAAAGACTACAAATAAGCATAAGACTTTCAGGAAATTTGTAGTCAAAGCCCTCCAGACAGAAGAATACCCCAGTAAAGGATTTCATAGCCCTATTTATCTGTATTAGGGCACTAGAGCTAAGTTAGATGTTGGCTTTAATTTGCTTTTGTTAGAAGACTCACTGTGTTTTTTTCTGACTGTCTTTGTCCTTGTTCTACTAGAGACAATTCGGTTACAGAGAAAGACAGTCTCGTAGAAATGACATTCGTAATGGCATGAAAGCCACTGAGAGCTGGTATCAGAGCTACCTTGCTGAGACGGAAGACTGTGCAGACATGAGCCAAAGTCAGAAGGGCAGCTGCTTGGGGGCAAGGGTAAGTGTGATCGACAGAAATTTATAAAATGACATGATTCTCCAAAGGCACTCTTCTCCAAAAGGCAGTTTCTCTCCTCGCCTCATGGCAGTATTTTTGAAAATTTGAAAGTATCCATATATGAAAATAATTTTATCACTCATCTACTTATTCATTCCAAAGAATATTTACTGAGCCCCATTTTGTGCCAGGCACTGTTCTATCAAGTGGAGATATGGCAGCGAACAACACAGGAGAAGTCACTGCTCTCATGGAGATTTCATTCTAGGAAATAAATAAACCGAATCCATGAATATGAGATAATTACACGTGCTGAAGAAATTGAGGGTAATGTGAAAGAGGATGGTGGGGTATCATAGCAAAGGCCTCTCAGAGGAGGTGACATTTGAGGCGAGATCTAAATGACAAGGAAGGGAACCAAAGGAATATCTGAGGGTCAGACCATTCCAAGAAGCATGAGCAGCAAGCACAAAGGCCCTGCAGGGAGAATGTAGAGAGAAAGCCGGTGTGGCTGGAATGGAAAGAGAAACACAATCGAAAGGCAATGGAGGATCTGGAGCAGGGTAACAGACTGTGGGGAGAAGGTGGCGGAAGTGAAAGCAAGAAGGCCATTTGGGAAGTATCTGCAGTTGTCCAGATGAGAGATTACGGTGGTATGCACTAGAGTGGCAGCATACCGGTGGAAAGAAGGGGCCAGGTACAGGACATATGCAGGAGGTAGAGAAGACAGGATGTGCTGATGGACTGAACAGGAGCAACGAGAGGCAGACTGGCCTTAAGGGTGACTCCAAAGTGTTTGGCTTGAGCAAGTGGGTGGACAGTGGAACAATTTACCAAGGTAGAAACAGATCTTATTACATTACATACATGTATAAAAGAGAAACATGACATATGATGTGAGGTTCATTATTTATATGTCTAGAAAAAGGATGTGTGGAGGTAGAAAGGAAGGATAAGGAGCCAGTTAGAAAGCAAATAAGGAAATCTCTGGATCAGACTAAGAAAGGCAAGGAGCATATTACTCTTCTAAGTAATCCAAACTATTTCTTAGAAGACGTTGGATTCTAGGAGCTATTTAAATGATAGGTGTGCCAGAGAATATCTGATGCCTTCCCAAACCCATGATCTCCCATAATAGTAGCATTTTTAGCTGAGCATATGGCTGCCCCTTCCCAAGACTAAATTTCTGGGCCTTCTTTGAAGCTAGATGTGGCCATAGGTATATTTCAGGCCAATAAAGTATAAATGAAATGCTATATGACAACCTCCTGGAAACTTATACTGAAAAAAGCAAGTCTGTGCCCTTTGTTCATCGCCATCCTTTCTTCTTCCATACTCTGTTACCTGGAATTGAAATATGATGGTTGGAACTCTGACTGCCTCTTGGAATCTAAAAATTCCAATGTGCAATTCTTTGCAATACCAGCCGAGTTTCTTATAATTTAATATGCTTCACAATGTGTGAAATATAAGAAATATATGTATTGGTCTCTGTCCCCCATTTCTGACATAGTGCTCTTGAAACCCTTGTAAATAGGGATTCTTGGAGAATCTTTTGTTTTATTGTTTAGTCTTTGACTCTCAGTTCCCAGTGCTAAGTTCCAAAAACCTTTGTAATTTCCTAAGTGATAAAAACACTAGGAGCATCTTTTGTTCTAATATTTGGTCTCTGATTCCAGTTCCTGTCATAAGGCTTTTAAATCCTTTAGAATTTTCTGGGTTATAGGAATGTCCTTTATTCTAATGAGGAGACTCTGGATGGGCTCCTGGATGGGGGCTGGTCACTAGAAAGACCAAGCTATGATCAGAAGCTTAGAACTTTCAGCTCCAACCTCCCTGTTTTCTAGAGAGGGGAGAGGGGCTGGAAATAGAGTTAATGATATATGCCTATGTGAGGAAGCCTCCATAAAGTCCCACTAATATGGGGTTCGGGGAGCTTCCAGGTCGGTGAACACATCCACCTACTTGGATGGTGATGCATTCCAACTCCACAGGGACAGAAGCTCCTGTGCTTGGGACCCTCCCAGACTTCTCCCTATGCATCTCTTCATCTGGCTGTTCATCTGTATCCTTTATTATATCCCTTAATAAACTGGTAAACAATAAGTAAACTGTTTTCCTAAGTCCTGTGAACCACTCTAGCAAATTAATTGAACCCAAAGAAGGGATCAAGGGAACCTCTGACTTACAGCTGATTGGTCAGAAGCCTAGGTGCTCTGGACTTGTGATTGGCATCTGAAGTGGAGTAGGGGCAGTCTCATGGACTGAGCCCTTAATCTATGGGATCTATCTCTGGGTAGACAGTACCAGAACGATATTAAGTTATAAGAAACCCAGCTGGTATTGCGAAGAATTACACCCTCACATCTGGTGTCAGAAGTGTTGTAGGTGTGGCAGAGTAAAAGAGATACATAGGAAGAATACTGAGTTTTTCTACAAAGGACCAAACCCTAGATACGGAAGAATGATGAGTTAGAAAGTTCTGAGTCTTGAAGTTCTGGTCAAGATGGCAGAGTAAATAAATGCTGTGCTCACCTCCTCCCATGACCACCTCAAAATTACAACTAAGCAACAGAACAACCACCATTGAGAATCACCTTAAGTCTAGCTGAACAGAAGTCCTATAACTAAGGACATACAGAAGAAACTGCATAGAGACTAGTAGGAGGCACAGAGTAGAGGAGACTAGTGTGGAATGGGCTGGTCCCAGACCCACATATGGTGGTTAAAAATTGGAAGGGGTATCTTGGCTGCAGAAGTCCTTAAAGAGGAGCAAAAGGTCCCCGCCACATACTAGGCTCCCAGCCCAGGGTTCCAGTGCCAGGAAAGGAAGTCCCCATAACTTCTGGCTGTGAAAACCAGTGGAGATTGTAGCTGAGTGAGACAGAGGGTGACTGACACTCCTCTTAAAGGGCCCACATACAAACTTACTCTCTGATGGACTCACTCACTCTGAGTTCCAGCAATGGGGTGGCAGCTTCAAAGGCATCAAGGATATATGGGGTAGGGAGACTGAATTGTCTGGCTTCAGAGAGAGAGTTGGAGAGGCAGCTCTCTCTCAGATGGAAGTGCTAACAGAGGCCATTGTTCCTTTGCTGAGCCCTTCCCCAACCCAGCCTGCCAATGCAGGCAGTTGCTATATCTGAGTCTCCATCAACCTGGGTAATGCCATTTTCCCATCTTGGTGATTCCCTGAGATCCTGCCTCACCCAACTTGAAGGCCTACCCAAGCCACTTCCAGTGGCTTTTCCATACAAACAGTTTGTTTGGCTCATGCTGCAAACTTTCCTAAAATCTCTCAGAGGTTCAGAAACCCCAAATAAGCAGCATCTGGCCTTCAACTGCCCTGTATCTCTTGCTATGCAGCCTCAAGTCTGGCACTATTGGCGACTGGCCTCAGTTCATAGCTTAGCCTTTCCTAGGCACCTCCAAGCCCAGCACAACTAGCAACCATCTGCAGATCATGTGGTAGCTCATACCAAGTGGCCCCAGGCAGAGAACAGACAGCCTGTACCAGAGCCCCTTTCGAGAGGCCCCGGAATCAACATACCTGGTAGCCAGCTTCAGATCACACCAGAGCACCCCCCAACCACCTCAACAAATGACACACCCAAAGAGCTAACGTGGCAAGCACCAGAGATCCTATGAAGAAAATCCAGCTCCATAGGGTCAGCCCCTGCACAACAGCTCCTCCACTATAGTCACGACAGTCACTCTGAGGGTTAGTCCCTCCCATTGATGTGCCAAGAGCAACCAAGCCTCAACTACAAAAAGAAGGCACACACACAAGCCACATAAGGGACACACTTGGAGCACCCAGCTCAGATGACCAGGGAGACTGTGCCACTGGGCCCCCTGAACAACTACTACTTAAGGCCACCCTGCCAAGACTGGGAGACAAAGCAGCTCTACCTAATCCATAGAAACAAAGACAGGGACTTGGCCAAATGGGGAGACAAAGAAACAGGTCTCAAATGAAAGAACAGAACAAAGCTCCTGAAAAAGAACTAAACAAAATGGAGATAGGCAATCTACCAGATACAGAGTTCAAAACACTGATTATAAGGATGCTTAAAATTTCAGTGAGAAATTCAACAAAGGGATAGAAAACAAAAATGGAGATAGAAACCATAAAAAAGAACCTGTCGTAAATAAAGAATACAGTAACTGAAATAAGTAATACATTAGAGGGAATCGATAACAGACTAGATGAAGCAGCAGATCAAATCAGCGATTTGGAAGACAAGGAAGAGTGGAGTCAGCCAGACAGAGCAAGACAGATGATTTCACTTACATGTGGAATGTAAAGAACAAAATAAACAAACTCATAGATACGTAAAACATTTTGAGTGTTGTCAGTTGGAAGGCAGTTGGGAGTGGGTAAAAAAAGAGAAAGTTATTAAGAAGTACAAAGTGGTAGTTACAAAATACCCATACCCTAAGTTGGTTAAGGAAATAGACATACAAGCCCAGGAAGCACAGAGTCCCAAACAAGATGAACTCAAAGAGGCCCACACCAAGACACATCATAATTAAAATGCCAAAGCCTAAAGACAAAGAGAGAATCCTAAAAGCAACAAGAGGAAAGCAATTAGTTACCTACAAGGGAGCATCCATATGACTGTCAGCTTTTTTCTCAATGGAAACTACAGGCCAGAAGGATAGGCATGAAATATTCAAAGTGATGAAAAGCAAGGACCTACAACCAAGATTACGCTACCCAGCAAGGCTATCACTAAGAATCAAAGAACACATAAAGAGCTTCTCAGACAAGAAAAAGCTAAAGGAGTTCATAACCACCAAACCAGTATTAAAGGAAACGTTAAAGGGACCTTTTTAAGAAGAAAAAAAATAAAAATAAAAAAATAAAAAATATGAATAAAATGGCAATACTACATATTTATCAACATTTACTTTGAATATAAATTGATTAAATACTCCATTCAAAAGATAAGGTGACTGAATAAATAAGAAACCAAGACCCTTATATATGCTGCCTATAGGAGACTCTTCAGATCAAAAGGCACACACAAGCAGAAGGTAAAGGGATGGAAAATGATGTTTTATGAAAATGGAAATTAAAAAAAAAAGCTGGGGTAGCAATACTTATAACAGACACAATAGACTTTAAAACAAAGGCTATAACAAGAGACAAAGAAGGACCCAGTAATTCAACTTCTGGGTATTTATCCAAAGAAACCCCAAACACTACTTCAAAGGGACATATGCATCTATAAGTTCATTGCAGAATTATTTACAATAGCCAAGATATGGAAGCAACCTAAGTGTCCATCAACAGATGAATAGATAAAAAAAGAAGTGGTACATATAAAACTGGTTAACATGGTGAATTTTATCTCAGTAAAAAATTAATTAATTAAATTAAATTAAAAGAAAGGAAAAAGACAGAGCTATGCTGACCTTTCAAACCAAGGCCAAAAATTGTCTCTGCCATATTTCAGTAAGCACTGTTAGGAAAAATAATATCCACATGAAGTACCTGCCATTTTACTCGAATTCAGTAATTCTGATAAACTAGCAACTTACAGGAGCGATTTAAACTTTAGTAGGCAGAAAAGGTTTAAAAAGGGCTATCTCAGCAGGCCTGTGGTGTCCAAACCCTGTACGTTATAAAGCAAGGCCTGTCTTAAGGATAGGTCCTTGGGACCAGGCTATTGGGGGATAAGCTTTGAGCCCTACAAATATTTTCCTGGTAAGAGTGTTGATGTATGCCTGAGGTCTTAGACATGCTATGCCAATGTGACCACATACATTTATCCTTGCAATGTGATTTGTGGTAAACACCTGTTTTTGCTTGGGAGTGAAGGAGGGGTGCTCGAATTTGAGTAGTTGAGGTCAGTCATGCAGGTGCTATTTGCCTACCTGACTGACATCAGTAAAAACTCTGGATATGAAGGTGTGCATCTCTGGTCAGCAACACTTCAGGTGAGTTGTCACATTATTGCTGAGATAATTAAGTGCATCCCTGCACAACTCTTGGGAAGAGATACTTAGAATCTTGTGCTGGTTTCCCTTGGACGTCACCACATGCACCTTTTCCCTTTGCTAATTTTAATCGGTATCCTTTCACTGTAATAAACCATAACTGTAAGTATAAAGGCTTTTCGGAGTCCTGTGATTCCATTTAGCAAATCCTCAAGCCTGATGGTGGTATTGGGGACTCCTAACACTCTTGGTCTTAAAGGTTCAGTATGCTGGCGTATCCAATGTACTTAACATGCAAATATATCAGATAGATATAGAAAATGAGTATAATACTAAAGCATATGTGGGAAAGATGGAAACTGATCGCTCTCACGGCCATGGCTATAACCAGGGCAAGGTGGCAACCTAACGTACTGAGTGGAGCACCTGAACACATTTACTCAGCCATACTTAACAATATGCTACTGGAAAAAGGGGTCCCAGTCAAGAAGAGCGACGCTCATAGACCAGAACCCCAGAGAATCCCCGAGAAACAAAAGAGGTGAGTTGTCCCAAAGCCTGGAAGGAAAATGGTTTCCTCAAGAGCAGGATCTGAGGGATGGCCACAGAGCAGGACATGGAAAGAGCACAAAGAAGAAAATTCTGGAATGGTGCCTCGATAATCTTCCAGACTTGAAAATGATGCCAAATTAGAAATCTACGAAATTTATGCTTGTACTTCAGACTGATATTTCCAAAGAACGATCTGTGAGGAAGTGCAACAGAATATTACCACCTGTTCACACACAGCATACAGAGGTCTGCAATATATTTGGAAGACATTGGGTTAAACAATTTTAAATAGTTCTTTGTTTTTAACTACAGGGCTTTCTCAGAGCCTTTAACATGCTACTCTGCACTCTAAGTTGTCAAGATAGGAATATAACAGGTAGCACTCGCAACTTTATTTGACCACAGAATTCTCTTACAAGCAGGATTTCAGAGATCTACTGCTCTATCAGACACCAGATTGAGAAATAGTGTGCATCTACTGAAATAGAAACCCATATTCAGCATGTTTGTTTTAAAACTCTT
>NW_006442512.1:4484535-4508969 GCF_000325575.1 Pteropus alecto
GTGAACCTGCGTTGCGTGTGTGCTGCTTTGTTTACCTTAATTTCTTAGTAAAGATACCTGAGAAGCAGGAAGGTGTCTTGGAATGAGCACAGTCTTTTAAGAAAGATAAACTCGGGTGCAACTTCAGTTTCCTTGGATGATCATACTCCTTAGGGTTGTTGTACAGATAAAAATGAGATAAAATCCTTGAATTACTTAGCAAGGGCTGGCCATAAGGGAAGGCACCAATAAATATATAATTCCCTCCCTCTCTCTCCTTATCTTTAAGCCTTCAAGCTCTTACACACCCGTTTGAGGGGCAAAGTAGGCATCTTCACACTCCCTCTAGGATTAAAGGAAAGGTGTACACTTTGGCGACAGTAGCAGTGGGGGTGGTGGTGGTGGCCTGTCCAACTCCAGGACCCAGAGAATCTGGGACACTGGGGATGACAGCAAGTGGGAACTCCAGAAGGATAGATTTTAAACTGGCTGAGGAGAGGCCTTTCCCATCAAGACAGGCCTCATGGTTAGTGGCACATGTAAGCATCACTCTGCTATTAAAGTAAATAGCTTTTCCTTCACTCACCTCCTTCTAGACAACCTCATTCTCCATCTCTTATAATCTTGTTGATATAGGTGATAATAGCTACCATGTCTTAGGCACATTTGAGGTACTTGGCAGTTTATAGTAACTTCATTAATCCTCCCAGCAACTCACAGTTAACAAATAAAGAAAGTGAACTCAGAGAGGTAGAGTAACTTTGCAGGTAACGAAATTAGAAGCTAGGTGTGTCTGGCTCCAAACCCATGTTAACCACTTCCCTTTAACTCACTATGAGCTCCATCCTCTCCTTTCTCACAGTGGCCTCCTCTGTTTTCCAGCCCTGCAGCCAACTCCTGGGGGTGGTCCTGTGAAGACAGCCCACCCACATCAAGAACTTTGTGTGATGGTAATTAAATGTCTCCAACTTTTTATCATTCTGTCCCTACATGGCAGATCGCAGGAGGTTCTCTAAGAGTCAAGTATGTCCTCTGGGGACTAGTAATGTGTCCAGTTGGAATTTGTACTTTGATGTATTAGGCAAGAATATTAATAGAGAAAAATGTTTTGTCTCAAGTTGGTAGATGATTGGCCGTGTAATTTTCATTTTCCTATCATCCATCAGCTCTGGGTCATGGGAGAAAGTCTCCTTCCTCCTTAGGGTTCCCCGCCAGAACCCTCATCAGAAAACTTTTGCCCACATTTCATCAGAAACAGAGCAGTTGGGGAAAGACACTAAAAGAATGTGTGTAGGACCACTGGCAGTTGATGGAAGAGAGGTGTTACAAGCAAGCCTCGTGGTTATTGCCTGGGCCAAGGAGAGAAAATAATCTTTATTGGATTCATGTATTTGATAGCATCTGGATCCATTTAGTAAGTATATTTATTTCATAACAACATGAGATCATGATGCCAGGATGATTAATGATCTTTTATATTCTACCACTCTTTTTGCATAAATCCACAAATCTGTTAGGGAGGTTAATTATCTGAGATGGGGCAAATACGCATTTTGGTTACTTCTTTTAGCCAAGATCTCTTACATGGAATACATTTTACTACAGGCAAGGTGGGAGAACACTGGAAATCGCTTTAGGTATTGTCCAAATTAGCAGCACCTGGGTTCTTGGAAAATAATTTCAAGGTTCTTAGATAATGCTCTTGCATTTCCCAAAGGCAAATGCTGATATAATCCTCACGTTGGGAGAGAAACAGAAAGAAGGAAAGATCATTGGGGCTGAAATTTTATTGATAAGACTGAAAAACTTGCTGCCAAACACATTTTTAAATGAGCAGGATAATACCATATATTATAACTACCCTGGAAAAAGCATATATTGGAATATACTGGAACAGAAACACTATTCTCTATATGGCAAACTTTAGAATAAGTGATGTCTCCCTCGATTTTATCCAGGAAGGCTTAGGGTCTGAAGTAACAATTGTTAAGGCACTATCCCATCTCCGAAAGGAACAGCTCCCTCTTTCCCCTCCCCTGCTCGCTTGGTAGGGGCGACACAGACAGTTCCAGCCAAAGGCCCTGCAGGTCACAGCCAGATGGGGCAGGCTTTTATCACGTTTCACAGACTGAAAGGTCCTGGCTTTTCTGTGATACAGTACTTTTGGTTTGCCTTTCAGAGCACATTCCTGTCCAGGGTAGTTTCTAGGATGAGCTGTCACCGTGAGAGGCACCCTAACAGGTGGAATAAACGGGCAGCTTGGGACAGCTCTGCTCTTCAGCCCCTTGTATGCTTCCTTAAGGACATGTCCTTCTTGGTTTTGCCATCTGACCTCGAGGGTCACAAGTAAGTCAGCTAGGGAAAAGAAACTGAAGGGGTGTGCTCTGGGTCCGAGAAAAGGGTCTTTGTGGGTCCAAAGGGGGCAGCACAAGGTTTCCAGCATGAGAAACAGCTCAGGGGGTCTGGAGGCAAAAACACCCCAGCGTTTGAGCCGGCGGGTTCTGTAGTTAAACGTTCCCGTAGTAGCCACACCAAGGTCTCAATGTCAGGCCAGAATCAACCTAGAGCACCAATAAAATATCCTCTCTGAGGACCCCAGGCACCAGCACAGCAACCAGTTATGAGCAACCCTCACCTAAATGAATGGCACTAAATGCAAGACTCCACGGAAGACTTATCAATAATAATACGGAAAAACTTGAAAAGGAAGATTCTGGAACACATTCAAGACCCAACACAATTTCTTTCAGGCCCACAACCCTGGTTCTTCCTATAAAAACAAAAGCAAACAAGCAGAAACCTTGCTTTATCCACAAAACTGGCCTGTATGAGTTCCACACTTATAAGCTAGCACATTTCACATTATTCTTTACAACTTAAGAGGCTGTTTATCATTTGTCTCCCCATTCCATCTTTAGCCGAAGCAGACAACGGTGTCTGCCAGAGATCTGTGAAAGCTTAGCCCATGCCGATCACCTGCTTCCTGCCCTATGGCTCCCTGATCTGAGGCTGCATGGGCCCGGCCTGGAGCTTCAGCCACTGTCCCAGCTGACACAGGGAAAGTACAGGTGCCTGAAGCCAGTGATACCCAGATGTGCTGACTGCCAGAATCATTTGGAGAGCTCTCATAAACACAGATGCCAGTGTTTCTCCCAGAATTGGCAGATAAGAGCCTTCTCCTAGGTGAGGTGGTTAAGGAATCAGAGTTGTGAGAAGTATACAACTCACAGATGCAGACCTTATATCAGGGGTCAGAAGACCTAGAGCTGTATATAGTGTTCTCCAAATGCAGGGGCCATTTCTAGGGGCCAAACCAAAGCCTCACAGGGGAGGGCGGCCTCCTGAGCCCCTTGTACAATGCAGAGAGGTAGAGGGAGGAAGGCTGAACGAGGAGCCAGAGGCATAGCAGCTCAGGGGGTGGGAGGTGCATGGTATTGGAAGGGGAAAGTGGGTGAAATCTCAATCAGCTGAGGGGAAGTGACTGACAGATTATTACGTGCCACTTTCCACTACCCAAGCAGACTTCCTGCCGGCCCAAAGAAGGGATGTACCCACTGAACTAAGCATGGGTAGGGGTGTGTTTGGAGACTGCAGCCCAAAATCTTCATTACCTGCTGCCTTAGCTCACTCCCCCGGAAAACCCCAAGCTGTCCCACTTGGAACTGGGATGTGAGTAGGTCCCTTTGCAGGTATGTGCATGAAGCCAGAGATGAGGCCTGCTCTGAGCAGGAGCCCAGAGCCTCTCTATTAGATGAGATCTGCTGCTCTATTCATCTCCCTGACTCTGGCCTTTCCCACTGCATGCTCTGGCTTCAGTGCCTGCTTCCGGCTCCTTTGGTGCTGGTGACCAACTGGCTTTCACTTTTGGGCTCATCAGACTTTGGCTTCTCTATGTGGATCTCGGCCCTGCTCTGCCTATTCCTATCTTCTACCTCTTCTCCAACCTGGGGTAGAAAATCTCTGTGTAGCCCCAGGCCCATGGAATCCTACCATGCAAGGGAAAGGAGACTTGACTAACTATTTTAAACCTCAGTCTCTGGAAATACATCCCCAAATAAACTAACCCTAATCTTGCTCACATGGAAAGACCCTCCAGTTCTTGTGTGACCATAAAATCAGCAATGTCCTGGAGTTGCTGTAGCATGCCAGGGTGGGCATCAGGCAGCAGAGGTCAGACACCAACAAGTCCCCCTACAGGAGTGATCAAAAGGCACTTAGTCTTTCTAATGTCATGTACTGCGAAGACTGAGTGACGTGTCTTCCCCTCCCCACAAGTTCCACTGGGGAAAGTACTTACCTTGCAGATGGTCAAGGTAGAATATAAGTTCAACTAAGCTGAAGTACATACTTGAATTAGGAACTCTGAATTAAAATTTGAATCTCAAATTACTAGAGGATGTCTCCAGATAGCCCAGAGGAAATCATCATAAAAGAGATATTAAAGTACTTCTCAAAAGAAAGCACAGGAATCACTCTAATGTTCAACTTGATAAAGGACAGCTTGGAACAGCAAGGAGAATCTTGGAAAAGGCAGAGTAATAACGGGGCATTAGGCCTGCCAGGAATAAGAGGAATTAAAATGGAATCATATTAGTAGGATACAAAGAGAGTTTAAATATGTGTCTTAAAAAATAGAAAGATAAAAAATTTTAAAAATAAAATATCTCAGGGTGCTGTAAGAGCTACTCTCAGAGAAGTTTTGACATTATTGATTACTGACTAAGAGACAAACATTGTCTAAATGACTTATATATATTCCTGCATTTAATTGTCACAACAACTTTAGGAGGTAGGTACTATTTTATCATTCTCATTACAGATGGGGAAACTGAGATCAAGACAAGTTAAGCAACTTGTTCAAGGCCATACAGTCATTGAGTTAGTAAGTCAAATCCAGACAATCTAAAACCAGAGTCAATGTTTGCATCCACTACACTCAGTTGCTTCTTTAGCAAAATCAACTGACGTGTTCATTATAGGCTAAATTTTAAATAAATTATTGTCAGTAAATTGACAACGGTACTGCATAGGCTTAGAGTCTATGATTATTAAACAAAGAAGCAACTTAGAAAACTGTTCTGACATCATATGAAATTTTTTAAAAGGCAGAATAAGAGATGTACAGACACTCTATGAGTAAAACCACAGAAAATATATAAATGGGACAAACTGGAAGGAAATATATAACTATAGAAGCACAATAATGATTGATCCAGACTAGCGGTAGTCCCACTCCATGCCATTGAAATCTAAGTCTGGGACTGGAAGCCAGACTCTGGTAGTTTTTAAAGATCCCCAGGAAATTGATTCCAATGTTCTATAATGTTTAAGAACCTCTGGTGTAGAGTTCAGAGTCAGGTGAACCCTGCTTTTTTCCCCCCAATAAATGAGGATAAGTAAAAGGTTTATAAAATCTAAAGAGAAGCTGAAATTAGTAAAAAACATTAACCAAGAACAATTCATGAAAGCAGAACTATAAAGGGCCAGAAGCCCTGAAAAGGTGCTCAAAAAGAAATTAAGAGATGCCATTTTTCAGAACAGCAAAGAAGAATGCTTATCCACAAAGGTGCATGTTCACAGATGTTTGAACATATCTGAATCATTGTTTTACATAGCAACATTCTACAAACAACCTAAATAGCCATCAGTAGGTGATTAGTGTATTAGGATCCATCCATTAAATGAGATACTTGGAGCACTAAAAAGCACGATCTAAGTCTCTCTTTATTGGCCCAAAAGCTATGTACAATGTATTTTTAAGTTCAGAAAGGCAGGCTGAGCAACATTATGTATAGTATGATCTTCGTTTTTGTTAAAAAGTTAAATACCGTATAGAACCAAATGATAATGGCAGTCATTTCTGAGTGATGGAATCAGAGCTGACTTTTTCTCTTGCTTTTAGTGCCTTTTGTTTAAAAACACATAAACAAATGGCAACAACAAAGCACTCAACCTTTAATGCAAGAAAATTTTTAGGTAATTAGAGGGAGATGACCTTAGGGCAGAGAATTTTCCCTAGTCCAGAAGCAAAGGCACAGATTATATTAAGTAAAACAAACTTGTCCAGATCTTAACGTACCTTGTCCTTTAGCAAAGTCTTATGTCTTAAAAAGAATTTATCCAATTAAACGAACATTATTTTGGACACTAGTAATGTCTCAGGGCAAAAAGATTCCCCTGGCTGTGATTTCAGAAGCCGGTTCACTGGGAAAAATTATATTTATCAAGTACTTTGATGCTCTCTTAAACTTGCCAGCACGATCCATTTATTTTATTATCTGGCTTGTAATTTCTTAATTTGGAATTTAATCGAGTTTTCATATACTGTTTTACTGCCAGACATTACATGAAGTGTTTAAAGTAGACAAAGTAATCAAAAAGAACACATTCTACTCTCTAGATTTTTACTGGTTGTCTTATTCTTATACTAGTGTCTTCATGAATAATTTTTTGGGATTCTAAGTGTTAGGACGTTTAAAAGCCGAACTCCGATTTGGGGGATTTAGTGGGAAAAGTGATGAGAAACTTCTATAAATATAACATCTGGTCCAGAAATAACAACCAAGCCAACCCCTAATAATCAGCATTATTCAAAACACCCCAAGTTCCCAGTCATCCTCGTGCAGCTCTGAAGGCCCCTTCGAGACAAAGGTCTTCATCTTAGAGAGATATCCCTCTGATTCCCAACAAAGGTACCATTTATGTTCTGTTAATGTGGATAGTTTTTGAAAAAAATTATAAAACATATAGGAGTGGTGTAACCTTGAAGACAGAGTAGTTAAAAATAATATTTAAGAAAAAGCCTTGTTTTGCTAGGTATTTGGAGGGAACACATCTATATGTAGAAGACTTTTCTTTATATGAAAGCTTAAATCTCATTATACAATAGAGATAATAATTTACCAGTATGTTCCAGACTGCTCTAATATAAGACTATCCTTCAAATAGGTTTTTAAAAAAACTATCAAAAGGCACATAGATGAAAATTCCAGTCCTTATCCCCTGGGGGTATGAGAGTTATCATCCATTACTTTCGGGCTTTAGGAATCTGCTTTCTAAAAGATCGAGGTCTCTTCCCCTGCCAGACTAAGGGCCAGGCCAGGCAGGAAGATGGCGAGATACCAAAATACAAGAAAAACTTAACTGGAGAGAGAAAATAGAATTTGACAGAACTCTTTTCAAAGACGGTTCTGTGAATAGTCGGGGGCCTGCGGCGCCTGCGCCAACTATAAGAGGTATGCTTGAGAGACGGTAGCTAGTTACCGAAATGCTTTCTCAGGTGGGTGGTTCCTGTTAAGTGCATCTTTTAAAAAAAATTCGTTCAGTGTAGCATGCAAGTTTGGGGCCAGAGGTGAAATGCCCAGAGTGACAAAGGAGCTGCTGCTCACCGTGGTCCTCCTCTGAATAGTATGGAACAAATATTTGAAGAGTATCAAAGTATCTACAATACTTAGTCTGCCTCTATCAAAAAGTTAAGGATCTGAAAATAAAACTACAAGATGACCTCAAAATATGGTAAAACATTTTTAAAAGTTCCATAAAAGTCACTCTACCCCATTCTTCCTCTTTTAATTATCATTCTACCCTGTGTTTCTCTTCCCTACTGTCCAGCTGGCCAGGATAAAGCACAACTCAGACCAAAGGCTCAAAAAGGCCAGGGTAGAATCTGAGAGGACCAGGCAGGTGCAGAGGGAAAGGGTGATAAAATGTCTGACACCAAACCGAGCAGTCCCCATATTGAAGGCCATCTGAGAAGGAATGCAAGAATCTGCAGGAATCTGGAAATTGCATGCAATGGGAGGCATCATTGTAAAGGAAATTGGAGGCTTTTAAAGATATTCAGCACCTGTGCCAGGTACTATGCTAGGTGGTTTTCATTTCTTATTTCATTTGATCTGAGTATTAACCCTGCCAAGTCAGCACTGCTGTCCCCATTTCACAGATGAAGAATCTAAGGTTCACAGGGTTTACGAAATGTGTCCAAGTTTGCACAGTTAAAAGGAGCTGGAATCAAATCCATGTTTGTCTGAATTCGACGTCTATGCTCTTCTCAAGAGACAGAAAACAGAGCCATCTAGGAAAAAAGGCAGTGTTACTGGACTTGACATTAGGAGGTGAGGGTTTTACGCCAGGTTTCAAGTCTTTCTAACTGCAGCAAGTCACCTAATCTCTCTGGGAGAGACGACATGCATGTTGATGAAATGGGAGAATGCAAGAGTGATGATAGTGAAAATGACAATCTTAATTATAATAAAACCCAAGAGACTCACTGAGATCTGAGTCAGAGGTGCCCAGTGTGCAGGAAGAGCAACAGTAGCAGGGTAGGTGAGAGGGAGGAAAGCTACCAAGCTGGATCTCAGGTACCCAGAGAGGGCACCTAAGCTGAGGGTCCCTAGCCAGGCTGGATGATTATAAAGGAAGAACCGAAGCCTGAAGCCAAGGGCATCCTGGGGACCCAACAACAAGAATTCTGTTTCTCCAGCCATGGAGGGGATTAAAATAAAATGTCAGCATGAGACCAAGGGCTTAAAGAGAAATTAGCCATAAAACTATAAATTGAGGAGAGAGGAGGAGTAAGCCACACTAAATGGAATAACTAGGGGAGCCAAGGGGAGAAAAAATGAAATCTCATCAGGTGAGAAAAATAGTAAGATCATATACGTGTAGCTGTTCTTACAGTATGCATAGCTGAAACCCTAGTCTGGTAGCAAAATGAATGATGTTTGTAAACTGGTACTGCAGAAGAGTGAGTGGCCAGTTAATACTGGAAGGGAGTCTTGGGAAAGCATGGTGAACTTGGAAAACTCAAACTTCCAAATTTTAAAACTTGCTACAAAGCTACAGTAATAAAGACAATGTGCGACTTTCACAAGGCTAGACATATGGATCAATAGAATAGAATTAAGAGTCCAGAAACAAATCCTTATATCGATGGTCAATTGTAAGAAGGTGGAAAACAGTACAATGAATATTACAAAACATTGAAGAAATTAAAGAAGACACAAATGAACGGACATCTGTGTTCATGGATTGAAAGTCTTAACGTTGTTAAAATGGCAATACAGCTAAAGAAACCTACAGATTGGATGCGGTCTCTATCAAATCTCATTTTTTTTTTTTTTACAGAAATAGAAGAAACAGTACTAAAACTCATATGAAACCACAAAAGACCCCAAATAGCCAAAACAATCGTGAGAAAGAACAAAGCTGGAGGCATCACACTTCCTGATTTCAAAATGTAATACAAAGCTACATTAATTAAAATAGTAGAGTACTGGCATAAAGATAGACATATAGAAAAATGGAACAAAATAAGGAGTCCAGACATCAAACCATACACATTCAGCCAACTTACCTTCAACAAAGGTGCCAAGAATGCACAAGGGGAAAGGATAGCCTCTTCAACAAATAGTGTTGGGAAAGGTGAATATCCATATTAAAAAAAAAAAAAGAAGGAATTGGACCATACACAGAAGTTAACTAAAAATGCATTAGGATGTGGAATTGTAAAACTCCTAGAAGAAAACATAGGGGGAAGGCTTTATAACATTGGTCTTGGCAATGATTTCACAGATGTTACACCAAAAGTACAAGCAACAAAAGCAAAAATATACAAGTGGGACTACATCTAACTAAAAAACGTTTGCACAGCAAAGGAAACAACTGTAAGAGTGAAAAGATAATCTATGTTAGGAGAAAATATCAGATAAGAGGTTAATTTCCTAAATATATAAGAAACTCTTACAACGCAATTGCAAAACAAACAAATAGAAAATCCCTAATAACCAGATGTTAAAATGAGCTAAAGACTTGAATAGACATTTCTCCATCTCCAAAGAAGACATACAAATAAACAACAGGTATATGAAAAATTGCTCAACATCACTAACCATGAGGAAGATGCAAATTAAAACTACAATGAGATATCACCTCACACCTGTTAAGATGGTTATTTTTTTTTAAAAAAAGGACAATAAGTGTTGTCAAGGATGAGGAGAAATTGGAAGCCTTGCACACTATTGGTGGGAATGCAAAACGGTACAGCCACTATGGAAAACAGTATGGAGATTCCTCAAAAAACTAAAAAAGGAACTATCATATGATCTAGCAATCCTACTTCTGGGTATTTATAAAATGTAACTGACATCAGGATCTTGATATTAGCACTGCCATATTCTTGCAGCACTACTCACAATGGCCAAGATGTAGAAATAACCTAAATGTTCATTGATGGATGAATGGATAAAGAAAATGTGGTATATACATACAATGGAATATTACTCAACCTTGAAAAAAGGAAATTCTATAATATGCAGTAACATGGATGAACTTTGAAGACCTTATAGTAAATGAAAGAAGTTGGTCACAGAAAGACAAATACTGCATGTTTGCACATATATGAAGTATCTAAAATAGAATCAGAGAATAGAGTGGTGGTTTCCAGGGGCTGGAAGGAGGGGGGAATGGACGGTTGCTAAACAATGGGCAGAAAGTCTTAATCATGTAAGACGAATAAGTTCTAGAGATCTGGTGTACAACACTGTCTCTGTAATTAACAATACTATATTGTACACTTAAAAATTTGTTAGGAGGATAGTTCTCATGTTAAGTATTTTTACTACAAGAAAATATAATTAAAGAAATAATGGAAGATATACAAATGCCCAAGAAGCACATGAAAATACGTATAATAATGGAAGAGGGAATGAAGGAAGAAAGAGGGAGAAAAAAGCACTAAAGCCCATTCTAGTGACATTTCATATGTTATCTCATTTAATCCTCACAAGAGACTCCATGATGTTGATATTATTAATTCGATTTTGCAGATAAGGAAACAGAGCCTCAGAGCCACTAAGTAACTAGTTAGAGCTAATAAATGGCAAAGTTGGGATGAGACTTCTCGATAAGTTACCAAAATGACAGCAATCAAGATTATGACTTAAAGGAATAGGCTGCTTTCAGACACACTGAAAACTGGACCTTTGAGTTTATGGCACTTTTTCAACATGATAACACATAAAAACTTGTGATAAAATTTTATGTCTATGAAGCCAGGGACACAAAGCCTGGCCCGTACAGAGGATAATGCAGGACAGGTGCTGCACAGATTTATACATGCTACTTGGCCAATCCACTTAATCCTGCCCTGCATAACTGCTTTTCTGACCCAAAGACAAATACCAAGAAAGACTTGGCAGGAATATGCAACTTGCCCCAGAGCACAAACTAACAGAGACAACTATCCTCAGTGAGGCTTTGGAGGTCACCTAGTCTTAATGTATCCGAAAACACATCCACCACCCAGATGTATCTGAATTACCTAGGAAGCTTATTAAATGCAAGTTCTTGGGTCCCACTCTAGACCTTTGGGGTCTAAAGCCCAGAAATGAGAATTTTTATAAAGCTCCCTGGGGAACCCGTAAACATTGCTGACGGGAGCATAAAATGAAACAGTCACTTTACAAAAGAGTTTGGCAGGTTCCTAAAGTTAAATACAGAATTACCATATGACCCAGCAATTCCACTCCCAGGTATCTACCCAAGAAAAAGGAAAACATACATCCCCCTAAAAACTGTACATAAATGCTCTTAACAGCATTGTTCATTGTCCGCTAAGTCCATCAACTGGACCAAATGTCCATGAACTGAGAAACGGATAAACTATGATGGAATTCTACTGAGCAATTGAAAGGAACAAACCACTGATGCATTCTATGACATTAATGAGTCTCAAAGACACCACATTAAGTAAAAGAAGCCACATGCGAGAAATCACATATTGTTTGATTCTATTTATATGAAATGCTCAGAAAAGATAAGTCTACAGAGATAGAAAGCACACAGATTACTGAGTGCCCAGGGCAGAATGTGAGGAAGGGGGTTAACGAGGGCAGGAGGGATATTGCTGGAGTGACGAAAATGTTCTAAAACTGATTTATGGTGATAGTTGCACAAACGGGTAAATTTACTAAAACTCATTGAATTATACACTTGAAATGGGTAAATTTTATGATATGTAAAATTTGCCTCAATAGAGTTGTTTCTTTGAAAAAAGAAAAGAAAGAAAGAAAAAGACGAAAAGCTCCCTGGGAGATTCTGGTGCACCAGCAGATTTGAGAACCACTGAGGTTCAATACACTTATCTTACAATGAGGAAACTGAAACCCAGAGAGGAAAATGATTCACCCAGGGTCACACGGTGAGTTTATACAGAGCCATAAAGCCTCTGATCTGTGTCTCTGCAAAAGGAAATGGAGGGCCAGGGTATGACCTGGTGAAATGAACCAAAGGGGACAGCCAACCTCAATGAGTCAGTCCATACTAAACCTGTTTCCCCATCAAATAGCAGGAAGCCAGCTTGTCTGGCTTGAATGATCCAGGAAAGGGGCTCAGGAAGCAGCTGGGGGGCAGTGGAAGGACCACAAATATGGAGTCAAAAGGCCTGAGTTCAAATCCAAACGCTGAGAGTTAATGGTGACCCTGGGCAGCTCATTCCATCTCCCTGAGTCTCATCTCATTCATCCGCCTGCAAACGGAGATGATAACATCATGCTCCCAGGATCGCTGTGACCTGGGTAGGGAAGACATTGAGTAATCGAGGCAAGAGATGATTCCGGATGATTTCCTTCCTGCTTAACTGAAACCACAGATGTCCAGCCTCATCTGCTTATCTAAATGCCATGAAAGTATCCCTTCCAGCCTTTCGGTGCACTCACAGGCCCTTTGAAGTTTCCCTAACACAGGTACCACCAACCCACCTTGATCTTGGTCCCGGTCCCAGCTTGATCCAACTTCCCAGGTATTGAAAAACTCTGGAAAGGGGGAGACAGGATTGTATTTTTTTACAGATATGGCAGTCCCGGACAGAGAACAATATATATTTTAAAACTAACAACCTTCTGAGTGGCCACCGATGCATCAAATACTGGATTGGGTGTGGTGTTATTACAAGACCAAGAGAATGTAAAACATCCTGTAATATATCTCAGCAGAAAATCTTTGCCAAAGGAAAGAAATCTGTCTTCTATCTAAGAGGAATGTTTGGTAATTGTTTGGGCCTTGGATAAACTCAGGCCATACATTTTGGGCCAGGCGTTTACATTATGGACTAATCACTGAGCCCTGATGTGGAGACAGACACTACAGATTAGGAATAGTGAGTTACCGAGATGGTCAAGGCAGCCTCAACTCTCAGAGGACGTGCAGCCTGTGTCTGGATGGGGGAACATTTAGGCCAAGATGCTTTCTCAGAAACACAAATGTAAACATCAGTATCTTTTGAACTGAACCCATCTAAGTGGATTCTGAGCTCACAGGATCTCAGCTTGTGTGATCAGACTGCAGTGTCAATGTGCCAGAAGGCAAAAGTGTAAAGGGACCTGTCCAGTTCTACTTGCATCGTCCACGTTTTGCTTGCTTTATTAGTTCCAAGAGAAATCTGACTTCTTGGAGGAACTTGTATGTGTCATTGACTGTTAGCTCCTGGTAATTGAACTAGACAGTGACTAACAGGCATTCTTTGTAAAAGGTCACTTGGGACAGACAAGAAGACAGAAGAAACAGAAGCTCACAGCTCATGACAGCAGAACAGGCACAGGCTGGGAGAAAGAAGCTTAACTTGAGAGCACTTAGTTCAGAGAGGTGTTAAAGACTTGTTGAAAATATACTTTTACTAAGCAGAGAATAAATGAGAACAGAGGAGCAGAAGTAGGGAAGGACTAAGGCAGGAAAAATGTGAAGAAAAGCAAAGAATAGGAAGGTAAACATCTGAAATGAGAATGGCAAATACTTAGCACATGAGCTGCAAATGCCCTCACTCCAGTATTCACTGTGGCCTCAGAACCCCCCAGGCAGCCCCCACAGAGGGAGGAAGTGTGGTCCAAGTACACTTCCCAGGCATGAAGTTTTACTTCCAGTTTAATATGGAGTGACTATCTGCCTTTACTTCCTCCTCCTCCCAAAGCCCTACTAACATGTCAGTAAAGCAATTAAAAACAGTTCAACCCACGGGAAAATGGCAACGGAAAGGAGACAACACATAAAAGGTTTCAGCGAAGTCGCAGAAAAATGGATGAAAGAGTTGCAATACAGTATAAACCGCAAACTCAGTATCCGCTGTAAGATACTGAGACCGAAGCCAACTGGCCCGACAAACCCAGCAGTTCAGCCCTTGGAAGCACAAGTTCCCTGCAAGATGGGGACTCGACACATGATGGAAAACAGAGTTACCAAGCCCATTCTTGTGGCCAGACCACTTTGTATCCCACATATCCCTCTCCAAGCAGGCAAGAGGTTTATTCAGGAGAAATTGAGGAAGGGCTGCAGACTCAGGAAGCAGACACATTGGAAAACAGAGGTGAGGGGAAGACGCTCCCAGAACACCAGCCATGAGTCTACTTCTCCAGGCAGGAGATCGAAGGACTTTTCTCTGGAGTAAATGAACAGCCTCGGAGGAAAGACCTCGATATACTGACATTTGTGTGCGAGGTTCGAACAAAAAGGTCAGCTCAGAATCTGTTCTCCCTAAAGAAAGCTCATCAGCCAACTACCCCACCCATGCATGTACAACTTTCAATTTGGTTTTTAGTGCCTTATTCACTACTCACTAACGGTTCACAGACATTCAAGGCGAGCCTCTGACACGAAAGGCAGAGTCAAAATAAACAGAAAAATAACTTGGAGGTGAGGGTAAATGCAGGACAAATGAAAAGAACTTTAAAAATTCTATTATACTCTTAGAGAACGAGTACATTAATATAATACACTCATGAAACAAGAACAGGATGCTATGTTAAATCACCAGAAAATAAGAAAAAGCTCTTGGAAAGAACATGATCATAAAAATTTTAAATTTAACAGAAAATCTACACAACAGCCAAACTCTCTAGAAAGTAGAACCAAAAATCAAAACAATGGAAGATAGGAAAGAAAAGATAAGAACATTGGAGACTATCCAAAAGAGAATTCCAGAAATAAAGAATGAAGAAAATACAAAGAAGAAACTTATTAAAGAAATATGCAAAGAAATGACCCACAGATGAGTTTCCAGCTCGAAAAGTTTTCGTTGAAAGGTTTGCACAGGACACAGTGGATACACAAAAGCCCTCCCCAAGTCATCTCATTGAAAAGTATGTGAACACCAAACACTAAGACCCTAAAAGGATCTCAGAGGCAAAATTCATGTCACACAGAAATCAAGGAACATTGGTATGATACTGTCTTCTCAGGCAAAATGCTACAAGGCAGTGGTGAAATGCCTTCAGAATTCTCAGAGACAAATGACTTCCAACACTGATTTCTAAAACTAGTTTAATTATAAGCCAATTGTGGGTGGAATAAACACATATTTTAGATATGCAAAAGCTAAAAATCAAATACTTTCCTGTACTCTTCCTTAGGAAGATGCTGGAGGATATACTTCAGCCAAGTAAGAGAATACATCAAGAAAGAGAAGATGTGGGCTATGGTAGACATGGGCCACCAAAATAGAGGATGCTAGCTATGCACCCAGCCTAGAACACAACCATTCCAGACTGAAGCAGGAGCGGGGACTAAGGAGGGAAGGTCTCCAAGAGGAAGAAAAATATAAATGGTAGGTTGTTTTATGTACACGAGCACGGTGAAAAATTGCTAGATATCGGAAAGATGCTGTGACAGTTAATTTTATGTGTCAGCTTGACTAGGTCACCATGTACCCAGATATTTGGTCAAACATTATTCTGCATGTATCTGTGAGAGTGTTTCCAGACTAGATTAATATTTGAATTAGTAGACCGAGCAATGCAGACTGCTCTCCCCAATGTGGGTGGGCCCCATCCAATCAATTGAAGGCCTGACAAGAACAAAAAAGTTGATCTTCCTGCAGTAAGAAGGAACTCCTGTGTGAGCGCCTTGAGCTGAGACATCAGTTTTTCCCTGCCTTTAGAGTCAAACAGAAATGTCAGCTCGTCCTGGGTCTCAAGTCTGCTGGCTTTTGGACTGGAACTACACCACCTGCTCTCCTGGGCCTCCAGCTTATCAACTGCAGATCTTAGGACTTATCAGGCTCCACAGTCATGTGAGCCGATTTCCTTATAAGAAATCATATATTTGTGTATACGAATATACCATTGGTTATGACTAATACAAATATATCAAAGTATTGAGAAAGAAATGTGGTAACATATAAAAGAACTGTAGTAAACAGTATTTCCATCGTCATAATCATGTAAACAATGATGAGTTAAAGGTTCAGTTATAATTGTAGGCAGAAGGTGAGGGAGGGAAAGTGAGGCTGGGGGGTGGCTGATGTAAGTCTGCTAAATCCAATTTCTTTCTAAGAAGTTAAAGAGGATTATCCAAAATGGATGCACATTGTCTAAAAATATAATGGTAAATGCCAAAAGAAACAGCTCAAGGAGTTGGAGATAGTTGCCTCTGGGGAGTAGATAGTATTTGGGGGGAATACTGTTTTTCATTATGAGCCTTTAAGACTGTTTGATTTTTAAATTATATGCATGTGTTCATAAATAAAAGTTAATATAAAAAAGGAAAAAGAAAGGAAACCAGATTTTTGAGACACATCGATTAGGGTGTGATTATACATGTTAAAAATAACTTGATTGGAGTTGGCAGTAGAGGAACCTACCACCTTTAACACACAATGACAAGGTCACTAATTTGTAACCAACAGCTTTTTATGCAGTTAAATGTCTCTTGAGTTATAAATAAAATACAAAGGTAACTAATTTATATCTTATGACCAAAACAGATATTTATATCGACTAAATATTTTTGAAATGAAGCACTAGTGAATGATGTAGCTCTGCTCTTCTTAGTAATCAAAGCCTGAAATAAATCTAATTACCATGCATCCAGCTTTCTTGGAATTCAGTTTTTGGAAGCAAAAGACTTTTGCAAGTGTTGGATGTCACTGTAAACAAGATCATTTTTAAAAGCCACCCAGTAAGCTGATAGTCATGGAGCTCACAAAGAGACACTAATAAGACAAAAGGGAAAACAATCTAAATGACATACAATTTTCAATGGCAGCATCATTCATGGATTTTAAAAGTTCTCTATTGCACTACCGTAGACACAGCATCCACCCTAGCTGGTTTAAGCAGAAAATTTTTTTTAAATTTTATTAGTTTCAAGGAGACAGTACATTGGTTAGACATTTATACAGTTTTCAAATTGATCCCCCTAATTGCTCTTTCTCTCCTCTGGCTCTTCCCTTAGCCATTACACTAACGCTAACTGCATTCCCTATGCCGTGCTCCCCATTCCTGTGACCTTTAAAAGACATTAGACAGCTCACTGAATATCCAAAGAGTCAGCTTAGAAGCTACTTAGCCAGGAACAGAGGACATGCTGTTCCAGCCTCTGTCCCGGGGCGTCCTAAGGCTACAGACCCTGGCACCAGCATCCACAGCTCATACCAGCCACACTAACAATAGGACACCATACAGGGGCCGAGGCACTATGATCCAGAACAGAACTTCCAGTGCTCTTCTCTCTACTCCATCTATCACTAGAAAGAGAGCACTGTTAACCATTCTTTGGGGTTCGATGCATGTCTGCTTTGGGAAAGGTTGGGGGAGCAGGTGTTCAGCACATGTGGGTACTTCTTCACCCAATACTCTGGCACTAGCACCTCATTCTGAACTATTCAGCAGGGAGGGATCATTCAGTTAGAAAACCAGGAAAGTGAATCCCAGTCATTCTTCTCTAGCAGAAGGAAGCTAGAAACATATCCTGTGATAAAGGATGAACCCCAAAGACTGGAAGGTGTGCTGCACCAGGCAGTTCAGAACTCTATACTCTGATTCTTTGTTCTTAGAACAGATCACCATTTATATTTTCTGAGTCAAAATAGGTATCCAATTATTAAAAACAATTAGGTTACTGACTGGTCTACTTACTGTCCTCCATATTCATTAAACAGTTGCCTAATTAGTTCCTTTGAAAGCTGGACCTCAGAAAGGAATTCACAAAGGTATGGCGTTGGGTTCCCTGAAGCTGGGCTACTACTTTATTCAAGAGAGAGGGAAATGGGGAGGGAGGCAGGAAAGGGAGAAAGAGAAAATGGGCCAGGGTGCGTTCCCAAGCTGACCTCTGCTTGGCATCCAGTGCAGCTAACCCCAGGATCATGCAGGATTGCATTCCTAGAGGCAGCAGGAACTGCTGTGTCTCAGGATAGTCCACCCAGGGGGAGGAAGGAAAAAGAATTGAACAAATTCCCATCTTCGTCTCAGGTATGCAACTTCACACATTCCCAGGTGGTACTTGCATGAGTGGGGCTCAGGGAGTCTCGCCCCTCAGAGTCAACAGGAAAGCCCTACGGTGGCAAACCAGAGGCTAAGAGCTCCTGGGCTGTGTCCACAGGAGAACAAGTGTGGCAATGACTGAGGCAACACCCTCACATTAGGTGCAGCCAAGAGGAACTGAGGTGGCACGTATGAGATGCTTCATACGGTGTCTAGCTCATCATTAAAATTCTAATTCAAAATTGTGGTAATATTTTGCCATTTTTATAAAAAGAGAAAATTGATTTTATTTTTAAAAGGAAGCACTAATAAATGGAGAGCTCTGACTGTTGGGAATTTGCCCATTCAAAGTATCTTCTTTGTTTCTTTCTGCAGAAAGCCCCCATGGAGAAGACCGTGGACCATTGGAAGGTGCTGTTACTGTGAGGGGAGCCTGACTACATAAACTACAAGTGTTGTCACTTGTAATTTGTAATTGATAAGTATCACATATGTGCATAGGTACTATTTCACATCTATATAGATGCTCTTATGATTAATAAGATACTGAAATTTACCAAGTGTAATCACTGGGTTCATAAGGCCTCTTTCCATTACGAATGTAACTGATGTGTTGGTCATTCTCTGTATGCCTCTGCAGACCCATTCTCTGCCTGTGTCCTGCTCTGTGTCTCCAGAGGGAGCTTCCGCCCTTGGGCTTCCAGCTGGACTTAACCAGCAGGAGATGGATGGTGAGAGAAGTCAGAGTATTTATTCTGGCTCTCCATCCACACCTTCACCTGACCTTTGACCCTAGCAGGTCATTAGACATCTCCAGACCTCAGTTTTCTTATGTGTACATGGCAGGGGGTGTTAATCAGATAACCTCTGAGGCTGTTTTCACTTGCTGTCCTATATTTTTACTTCTTGGATCCTCAGAAAGAATAGTTCACATCTGCCAAGTCAAAGAGGTATGAATTCCAAACTGATCTTTCCTCAAGGTGGTCAGGATGCTTCCTTTCAGAAAGGGATCAAAATGACAGGATAAGGAAATTCCTGATTTGTCTTGATCTCTTTTCACATTGTTTACTGTGGACTGATTCCTTTTTATCATCTAAATGCAGAATTGAATTTAGTTAATACCAAGCAAACAGTTATGCAGGACTGTAAAATTCATTTTTGTCTAAACATTTTGAATGTCTCATCGGCCTGTGGTAGGAAATATCACCTAGCGTACTTTGTAGGTGGCCTCTGTATTTATGGGGCATGCTGCACATATTGTCTAAAATTGCCCAAATGTGAAAAGGAGTTGATTTCTTCTCAAAACTTTCCCCAAAGTTGATTGTAGGGAATGTGCTTACCCTTAGCCATATAAGTCATTCATTTTTAAACGCAGAAGGGGTAAAATTCCTTCCTAAATTCAACGTCTCTAACAGTTTATCAATCCAAAAAGAACTACACCCAATTCCAGCGGCTCAGAACATCAAAACAAAATATGAAGCATCTGAAATATGCAAGTTCATCCTCTTGGCATTTGACCCCACAGTGGTCCTTGATTCCTGTGTGGCAGGAGGCTCGTCCTACTTTCAAAAGTGTACAAAAGGATTTTCCACAAGTTACGGCTGCCTCACTTGTGACTATTTTTAAAGTCTGTATCTATCTGTTTCCCAGGAACATATTCCTATTTCTCTTTACCAAGTGAAGTTTGATTGTTTTTTCGGGTAGTGTCTGGAACTGCTCTGGATATAAAACATCTAAATTTAAAAATATCTTCAGGCATATCAAAGAAGAATGTAAGGACATTAATATTATCCCATAATGCTTATTACAGATAGCACAATGGGTAAAACCAGATCAGTAGGTTTATATAAAAACATTATGGAATAATAAGCATACTATTTTCAGTTTTTCTTGGATGCTGTTTTGATTTTCTAAATATTAAATATTGACACAGTATTCTGTAAGATGATGAACTTTCTTCCATTTCCTTCTGCAAATACAAGCATCTGACACTGCTATATTCAACCAGTCAAAAGGCTACTCCTGGACTTTTCCTTTGCTTCCTAAATAATTCACTTCCTGTGGTATAATTTCCGGGCAGTCACAATTTTTGGTATGAATTTATTTGTGACCATGACTTTACCTCAAACATCACGCTTCTCAAACAGGAGTCTGCACATCCTTAGGAATGGTGGTCATTTGTTAAAAATTGGAAGTTCGAAGTATAAACTTTAAAAAATTTAAAACGTGCAAAAGGCGAAATTCAAAATAATCTGAAATGAAGACAAGTTTTGAAATTTCCTCACTCTAAAATTGACAACCAATAATAACAATAGGAAAAAACCAATGATAATAGGATGATCCTAAACCCAACTTATAGCAAACTGGTCACAATCAATCTAAAATGCACAGAATGCATTTATATGTACATGCCAAATTTTAAAAAATGCCTTCTCTGTATATGTCAAATTAAGAGTTTGCCATTGTAGAGATACAAATGGGCCTAAACATGACATTTAAAAAAAATTGTGGTGGAAAAAAAGCTGAGTATTAGCTGCATGAAAAAAATTTCTTGCAATACTTAAGAGAGCACAGATCCCGGGGACTATTAAGAAACTATGCATTTTTAAAGAAAAAACATTCATTTTTTTGTTTCGATTTAAGAGAAAAGTTGGGATTTGGATCAATCCATTGGGAAACATACTCATGAAGCACTGAGTTCATCGGTTTCAGAAACACCTCTGGAGGTGAAGCTCATTCAAGAGAACATTGGTGAAGCCTTGATATGTATACATACATGAATTTTTCTGATTTGGACCAAAACTGATTTATAGCCAAGCTAAAAATCAATAATACTACCAAACGATACACTTTAAACTACAGAAGGAGCAGACACAATTGAAGGACACAACAGACACAACTGAAGGAGCAGCTAAGAGACTTTCCAGGTAGTTGGAAGTTTGGTATTAATTAATGATTTGTCCTTTTAATGATCTTTACTTGTTCTGTTTACAATAGCGTTGTAAAGGCCTCTTGATGTGCAAAATGCTTAGCTGTAAAAGATCTGATAAAGTAATTTTAATAAAGTATGATTACTGCATTCCCTTCCACTCTTAATAAGAATGGTGCTCACATCTCCGAAAATGTAGATATTATGGCTAAAAATGGCAGCCTGGATGGAGGTTGGTGAATGCATCCCAAACTGCTGAGGAAATAAACAGTAGCTGACTACTGGACTTTTTAGACACAATTTAATAAAAAGTGCATCCAAAAGCTTCTCTGTTTACCTACTTGAATACTGACTATTGGGGGAGGGGAGGATATATTATGGCTAGTGTTCTTAAACCTACTATTTACTTTTTTTTCTAATGGAGGAACAAATGTTCTCAAAATAAAGGGTAAAGATCTGGATACATTGACTTATTTTGATATTCGCAAGTTGACTTATTTAGGAAACAGTTTTTTCAAAATTGCTATAATCTCTCACTCCAATACCACAAGGCAGAGCTGACTGTTGCAATAAAAAAGTTTGAGTTATATGGAGAGCACAGATCCCAGGGACTATGTGTGTCTTTGAGGCAGTTTGTTTACATTAATGGTCAAAACAAAAAATACCAGCTTGTTTTTTTTCTTTTGTTACTAAAATCAGAAGTGCTCTGGGTCTCCTATACCATAGAAGTAACTTGGTCTCTTGGCAAGAAGAAATACTTACTGAAATTTCTATCAGTAGCAGCCTGAAAATGTAGCATCGCACCACTTCTTTGACAATATTCTGGGCATCTCCCCACACACAATAAATACCCCAACACTTATTTTTATGAGTTTATGATCTCAAAATATTATAACACCAAGAAAGGAGATCCTGTCTGGCCCCAGACCTAATTTTATGCAACATTAGCACTCTTTTATCAACTCAATTTAAAAAATATCCAAATAATAGTTTCTTACTTTTTCTCTCAATGGTAAGTAATATAAAAATATTTTTCTAAAAGATATACACGTATAGCATTTCTAGCCTTTCTTTGTGTTATATGGGGCCACACAGCCAGGGTTCTCACTCATCTGCTCTGAGATTAAGTGCACTTAAGAGAATAGGCATCAGAAGCACTGTACCTCTGGTTTAAGTAGAATAGTATGGTACTGCTGTAATTCAATCACACTAAAATCTGGTAAGAGATCAACGGGCTGCTCTTCTCCAAGATAAAGGATCCCAACAGGACAGGAAGCAGTCTTTTTCACCCAAATTCTCCATTCACCATTCCTGGCATTGTGCTTCTGACAGAGCAGAACCTCACTCTCCCCCACCCCCAATGCAGCATTTCAGCCTATTGTCAGTGCTGCCTCTGAATTTTAAACTATATAGAAGAAGTCTGAATTTTAAAAATTAAACACAAAAAAGCTCCCATAGTAATAGCAATCTGTGATGAGTTAGAGCGATTTACCAGCTATTTGATCTACCTGATCTTAGCAAGTTGCTAAACATCTCTGAATCTAAATTGAACCTAAACCTAATAGTGTCACCTATATTATAGAGGCATTCTGGGAGTTAAGGGAGACACTTCCCTGTAAAGAAGCTCAGCACAATGCCTGCCACATAATAGGCATTTGTTGAACATTATTATTATTAGGCGACAAGATTTAGTGAGCTGGATACAGGGCCAAATGCAATTGATAGGTTCGGCAGTAAAAGACATCAATAATTTTACAGACTAGTAAAGAGACAATATTAACATACACGAAACAACAGGGGTGTGAAATCATACTTGGGAAATAAGGCTGGTAGACTTGGTGAGTTCAAGTTCTTGCTCTCATTGGCTCTATAGGCTTGACCAAGTAACCACTCACAGTAGGGTAAATATATTTGACCTGCCTGCCTACAGGGATCTTAGGAAGGTCAGAGAAATCATATAAGTGAAAATACTCTGCGAGCTAGAGAATTTTATGTGAGTGATTGTAATTACTACTGTGATTTCCATGAATTATAATAAGATGCTCTGTTATGGGACCCAGGCCAAAAAGGATATATAAGTTGAATCAGAAAGAAATCAGTGAGGAATAAGGCAGCCACAGAAGCCTTTAAGGATCTGATAAGCTTTGAGCGGATCCTGAAGACTAGATAGGATTTGGATAAATGAAAGGAAATTGGAGGAAACCCTACACAGAGTCAATACATGAGCAAGTTCATTGTGATGTACCTGGTTAGAGTGGAAAGTATATAAAGAGCAATGGTAGGGAAGCAAATGTGGATTAGTTGTAGGTGTTAAACTATGTGGACCTTCAAAGTCAAGGAATAGAGCTTAGATGTGATGTGTCAGAAGCAAGACACCACTGCACAAGCAAGAAGCTGCTGCTAGAAATAAAATCGTGACAATAACCAAGATCAACCGAACATTTACATGAAGGTAACATATCTTCCTCTCTCCTTTCTCTTTCTCCCCGTCTTCCTCCTCCTCCTCTGCCCCCACTTTTTACATATTTCTTACAATAATGGTACAGCTGGATAGGGATATCACAAATCAGTGAACGTAATGCAGGGTCAAATGGTAGCCTTATTTTTAATTTTTTGAAAAACTTTCATACTGTTTTCCATAGTGGCTGCATGGAATATTACTTGGACAAAACAAGAATTAAATCTTGCCATTTGTGACAACATGGATAGACCTATAGGGTATTATGCTAAGTGAAATGCATCGGACAGAGAAAGACAAATACCATATTATTTCACTTACATATGGAATCTAAATAACAAAGTAAACAAACAAAACAAATAAATTTATAGATATAGAGAATAGAGCGATGGCTGCCAGACTGGCTGGGTGAAAAGGTGAAGGAATTAAGAAGCACAAACTGGCAGTCACTATATACTCATGAGGATGTAAAGTACAGCACAGGGAATATAGTCAATGTCATTTTAATAACGATATATGGTATCAGGTGGGTACTAGACTTATCTGGAGGATCACTTCATAAGTTATATAAATGTCTAACCACTATGCTGTATACCTGAAACTAATATAACCTTTAATTTCAACTGTAACTGAAAAAAAAAAAGAGAAGAAAAATAGAGAAAAAATAGAAGGAAAAGAACACTCATTTATAAATATAATACTGCTCAGTTTGAGTTAACTGATATCGTCTTTGGGACCAGAAAAATAATAATAGTAATAATAGAATGGCTAACATTTATTGAGCACCTACAAGGTGCAAGGTGCACAAATTATTTCATTT
>NW_006442512.1:4509015-4537444 GCF_000325575.1 Pteropus alecto
CCCATTTTATTGTTGGAGAACCTGAGGCCATTGGTCTCAGAGTAAGCAAATATCAAAGTCAGGGTTTTAAAGGCTGGGCATAAGCCAAAGGGCCAAGAATATGGTGATGATTGAGCATAACAAATAATTTTTGTTATCAAAAATTCTTTGAAAATTAGAATCATCTATAATGCAAAATCCCTCCTGGTAAGAAATCAAATCTCTAATTATTGACAAAGCACCTTGCATACATGCAAACTGGTTTTTCACATGGAAAAATGGTTATTTTAAAGTATCCTAATGCCCTGAAAAGGGGATTCCACTTAACATAATACATGTATCCAACAATTGTATACACTACATTTCTGTAAATCAAATACTAACTATATTTACTAAAGGACTTCTCTAGGGTAAACATACAGTAAATATTTAATAAAATGGAAAATTGTTTTACAATCTGAATAGTCATTCAATAATTTATCTGTTTTGTGAATTTGGATTTATAGCAGACTCTTGACATCCCTGAGTCATACATCCGGAACCGTCTTGAATTCCCAGATTCACAAAATCAAAAATGTTTATAGAGGTTCCCAGCCTTCTCTCAAATCACATTTCCATGGAGAGTCGCATGAGTTTCCTGTTCACAGCCTTACACCATACACTACAAGCTAACCATCCTTTCAAATTTCACTATAGGTTTATCTTTCACTTTATCATCATTTTTCACAGAAACAAAATTTCTAATTAACTAATGAGCATTGTTGCAAATACACAAAGAAGTAGAGAACAATAAAGCTAAATGACCCTTTTTCTTATACATATCTTGCAAAGCAGACTTTTCAGATTCATATCTTGGTCAAATTTTGTGCCATGGACCCTCAGGGGAAGTCACAAAGTCATAAGCCTGCAGGTTAAATTAATGAAAACCTAGGGACAAAACACATTTACTAAGTATGCTTGAACTGGTGCATGGGCCATATACCTGTAGAATCCATAGAAATTCCATTGTTCTTATTAACCCAAGAGTTACAGAAGTAGATTGAGCCTTTTGGTAATGAGTCCAGAAAATCTGATTATAGAAACATTAGCCACATGAATTACAAGAATTTGCCTACTCGTTCAAAATACATACCCTCTATATGGTTGGGGTTGGTGAAAATCAAAGGTAGATGATTTCACTGCCTTTGGTAATGGAACCCAGTCACAGCTGGCACAATGGACAGAGCCCAGGCAGCTGGTTCTTCTTAAAGCACTGCGCTGGAACGCTGGACCTCTGGCTGGGTTTGGACCCCCAACCCCCCAAACACTCCACTAACCATGAGAGACAGGAGAGAAGGAATGGAGAGGTGGTGTGTGTGTGTGTGTGTGTGTGTGTGTGTGCAAGAGACAGAGAGAGAGAGAGAGAGAGAAAGAGAGAGAGAGAGAGAGAGGGAGAGAGAGAGATAGAGAGAGAGAGAGAGAGAGAGAGAGATAGAGGAGAAGGAAGAGGGCGAGGAGGACAAAGAGAGGGAGGGAATGCAGAAAAGAGAGAGAATGAAAAAGGAATTTGGCTGCTGTGAGGGAAAAAAAAGAACAAAAAAGACATTATCATCTCAAAATATATAGCTCATACATTTCAGGACATATTTTAAAATACTACTGCCAAATTTTCAAATTATTTATTTATTTATACCCCTTCTTGTTCCAAAGAGGTTTTGCAGCATTTTGCTGCCAGATTAATTTTCCTGACGCTCAGCTGTGATCATGTTACTCCCCTGCTTAAAAACCCCAACGGCTCCTCACTGCCTATAAAACGAAGTCCAATTTCCTTAGCCTCCTATTTAGGGCCCTCCATTATCTTGCCCCAAGCTTCTAGCCCAACCTTATCCCGTACTTCTTCCCCTTATACACCCTTTGTTCCAGGCAAAGCATGTTCTCTGATGCTCCCCCAAAACATTCTGTATTTTTCACCCTTGTACCTTTCCCTATGCTGTTCCCTCTGCCTGGAATACCTATCTTGGCATATGTCCCATACTACTCACCCTTCCAGCATCTGCCTGGAGAATACTATGCATGTGGAGGCACTTGGTGATCAATAGTGGAGATTATAGCATTTATACACATGCTTTAGACCCTCATCTCACCGGATCCTCACAATGAAAGGAAGTGATCTCTTACTGTGGTCCAAGGATGCTGGGGCTGGTGCCCCAGGGGTTGTGTCCCCTATCCATTGTGCTTCCTGCTACCCCAAGGCTATCTCTTACACAGAACAAAATGTGATTTGCATGAACCAATGCCAATACACTGTGGCAATCATCGTTTTTTAAGGGGAAAAGGTGCACCTTTCTATTCCGTGTGAACTTAAATTTGTTTGTCTAATCCGGAGGCACAGTTTTATTTGGCAGCCTTTACGCAGCCCTCACCAGGCTCTATGAGGCAGGACAATACTGATTCCGAAGGCAGAGGGCCCAGAGGTCTAGAGTGTCAGGATAGGAGCAGATACACCTAGAACCCTTCCATACTCCCTACCTGGATATGCCATGGGAACATATACAAAAGGAGACTAATAACCATCATAAACCCCAAATGGATCAAGTTCCACTCCTTTGCAACCTAAGAACACGCCAAAGGATTTCTGAAGTTGCCACTTATCACCAAGGGTAGGAGAGCAGGTTGCTAAAGCTATTTATACAACCTCCAAAGCTGGCTTAAACAAACATGGCAACTGGGTGCAGGACAAGACATCCTGCCTGATCGATGGTGGTATATAAGGCATGCAAAGCTGCCAATATCAATATGCTCAGTGGACAAGAGCCAAAGTATTACATGATGAGCAGTTACGTAACCTTGAGTACAAATGGAATTTGGGCTGCACGCATCTGATATGCTTCTCTTTCTGATTTTTGGCATCAAAAGGTTACACAAATTGACTGGAATGAAAGAGCCCTCCTCTCCTTTTCTAAGTGCCAGGCAGGCCTGGCGATCACAGCAGAGACATCTCATCACAGTTCCTGCACATTTTCCCCCAAACCAAGAGCTCCATTGTCCTATTTAAATCTGACCTATTTTTAATGGGCTGCTCAATTTAAAATCAACATCATTTGCTAGAGTTTGACTTCAGATGAAAGCTGCTTCCAAGGATTAATCCAAAGTTCAAATAACTTCCCTGGACAAAACTCAACTCAGCCCAATAAATAATGGCTCACTTGATAAAATTATAAAGCAAAAATTAATTAAATAACCATGTGATAACTATGGTTGCCCTGCCGGTCTCTTGCCCTATTCTGCTGTTGATTTCTGGCCTCACTAAATTTATGAGGCTTATCTTCCTAGCGTTTCTGACCCCTGCCATACCTGGCTGTCTCTACCTGGTAACCTGCCATATTCCAGGTTCTCTCAAATGGCTACCCCTCCCCAATCGATGACTACTTACCTCCATTAAAAAATACCATCTGCGGCAAAATTAAAAGAGAAGTATTTACTGTGTACAATGTAGAAATTCGTTTTCCTGAACTTTTCTTACTAGTAATTACTAAATAGCAATCTATTGAGCTGGGAATTCTGTTGACCAGCTCCAAAGCTTAATCACTTACGTTCTCAAGATCTCTATTTGTTTTTAGCGGTCTTACATTCAAAACTAGAAATTCATATGGAGTCTTTCCCTGTCTTACTTCTGAATCATTTAAACATATCCAAACAGATGTTTGTCACCGAAGTTATATGGTGGTTTCCTCACAGGGAGTGTTGGTGGGTGCTGGTGCTAGTGGTGATGGTGATGGAGCTGTGTGTGCGTGTGCATGTGTGTCTTGCAACCCGGAAAGAGAGAATGATAAAGTACAGATGAAAAACTAAGCACTACCATGAAGGGTGAACTGAACAAGAATCTGATACAATGACTGTGATTGCTTTGCCCCAGGGAGCTACAGAATCTGTGCCACCTTAGTCTTGAACGGAAAGGCTGGAAAAGTGTGCCTTCTTGAGTGAGCCATCCAAAGATCACTGGACACCATCAGGGGCAAGAATGGAGCACTCACAGTCAGAGAACAGGAAAGAGAGGGAAAAGCAAAAATCCAGAAATTTTTTCCATGCTGAAATGATTATGAATGAAAAAGCCTTATATGTCAGGGTAATACATATCACAATTAGTCATCTGAAAGAAAAATATATCCCAATATAAACTCAATTGCTAAATATTCTGGTTAAAAGGACCTCAAATAATAAGCTTAGTGAAGCCTGGGTTTGCAACGAAGAAATATGTAATGACATGCGAACTCAGGATGTGATTACAAGTGCTCTCCATTGTGCAGGCTGAAGACAGCTGGGTTTGGAAGCAGGATAATTGGATACAAATTATTGCTACTACCTCAATTTTATTTTGCTGCAGCAGATACATCCTCGGGTGCAGACAGGAAATACAATTCCAAAGCAGAATGAACCCTATTTAATCCATAGATATCAAACGACCTGATTTTTAGAAACTATTCTCAATTTAGTTTCTCCTACACCTCTAGATACACTGCAACCCTGAAAGAATCTTTAATTTAAAGGATCACTGTGGGAAACCAGGCCTGCCCCCAACTATTCCAGTCATGCTAAAGTCTTCTTTTATAAAATTACAGTCACACATCATTTGGTTTTTATTTACATTTTAAATGGGAACACGGTTTAGACATAATGTACCATGATGTGTGCTCCTCATATTTATTAGCACAATTTCCCTGATTACTGTATTTTAAGACCAGAAGACTTATAGACATTTGTAGTAGGGCCTAAAGCAATGCTTGGAAAACTCATTTAAGAGTCTCATCTCTGTTCAATAAAGAATGGGACGTATCCCAAAATTTCAATTCGAAAGATCAAATTGAAAGATCGAACTGTAAAGACAGCAAAGAGTCAGTGAGTGTACTGTTATTTCCCTTTCCATACCTATGTAAGACATCACTAATCAATCCCAGTGACACTCATTCCTGAGCCCAGCACATCCTAGCGACGCTCAGCCGGAACTGCCACAGGCAAAGAGGCCTGTTTTTGATCCCTGGACTATATTCTAAAGAGAATGGCCAAGATGATAAACAAGAGCGTGCTCCAATACATAGGAAATCAATCGAAGGGAACAGAAACACTCAGCGGGCTGGTGAAACAAGATTCCAGGTGACCAGATGGCTACTTTCAAACATCTGAAGAAAGAACTTGGACGTTTTGTTCACTGTGCCTCCAAAGGGCAGGCTGGGTCTAAACAACCACTGCAGAGGAATCTGGAGTGGCATTATAAGAATGTGTTGGGGCAGAGTGTAGGCAGTATGACGAGGTAAGGAAAGCGGACCCCTGGGGTAAAAGAAGGAGCGTGGATACGTGCTCTTTCCCGTCCTACTGCCCAACCACAGATACACAACAGATGTGTGCTCCTCATATTATTAGCATATCCTTTGCTTTAATCCTTTGCAAACGAGTTCCACTGATCCATGGATATTCTCACTGCAGTTTCTAAGAAAAGAACACTGACAGGTAGTGCTGCTGTTTAATACTGTTGGGGAGGGATTACGCAGTTAGAGAATTTCTTTGATATATATTTAAGGGATGGGCTGAATTTATAATTTAAATGTAAATTGCATACTCTGGCTGTAGAAACCTCTCGATGTTGGACCAATATTAATTTCTCGATGTCCACGCAAGGTGCAACAAAATGTCCTGATCACTCCCACAGGACATGACCCTGCCAATTCACAATGAGACCTCTTTGCTCAGAGAATGAGAAAACTGTGCTATAGGGATTAAGACAGAGTTCCAGGACTTCCTGGAAAAGTCTTAGTCATCTTGATGTAAAAACACATTTGTTTGTTTTTAAAGGAAACATTTTGGTTACACAGAGCGAGAAATTCCTTTACGGCCCCTGAGGCAGATGGCCGCACTCAGCTCAGCAGGCTGTGGTCATGTAACTTCTTTAATGAGATTCTTCTATTTTAACCCCGTGACCTAGGGGAGACTGGCCAACCGTTTGCCTCAGCCCCTGCATCTGTAGAATAGGACAATGTAGTGACACTGACCTTGCCCGACCCAACCAGCTACACTACAAGGAATGAGGCAGTCTTTGGAGAAAGCTGAGCTTTTTCGAAGAGGAAAAATGGCAGAATTGGGTCTCATTATTTTATATTTTGCAGTAGGTTTAAGCTCTTTGCTTGGTTTCAAATCCTTAAAATTATTCACAGTTAGACTAATCTGCTTATTAGATGTTGTAATATATCTTGAGGCTTTTCTTTACTAATGACCTAGAATGGTACTGGTTCAAGCACCAGGAAAGAAACTGCGTTTACATGAATCTCTTACACCTTCCAGAGTACCCTAGAGCGGAGTACCCTAGGCGATTCTCTCCCTCAAAAAAATCTTTCCTTCCCAAATCCTAAACTTCTCAGTGGAAAGACTTACAGACAAGTGTGATAATATCGGCTCCATCCTTCATTCTCCTTATGCTCAGAGAAACACAGTATGCACGCAAGAACATACACTTCACATATATAATCCCGGGGGGGGGAGGGGCGTGCAGAAGAGCCAGAGTAGAAACCAGGATTATAGAAATCAGGGGGATGAAAAAGAATCATTACCAAGCCCCCTCGCTTCTCCCTGAGGTCACTTTCAACCACAGGATGCAGTGGGGTGATGAAGGGCACCACCGAACTTTAGCCACTCTCTCATGACCCTGGATCAATGCAAACTGGTCAACAAGAATTATCCTAGCATAATGCTTGGGAGCAAAAGGGACCCACACAGTCATGTGCCATACATATACAAGGAGGCCTATCTGTAGAAATCTTCAGAAATATAAACAAAATGAGAAGAATGAAAGAGTGATACTCTTGTGTTATATTCCAATTCCAATAATCCCTCAAAAGAATCCCTGTGAGCCTACTGATGAAATGATAGCTGACAGGCCAGGAGGGCCTCCTGACTTGTCATGAGTTTCCATCACGGGCACTGGTTGCTTTGGGGCATCCAGGACTCATTCCTTTCTTTGGGGTTCAGCATCTGTATTTTGGGGGAAGGAATTAATTCCCCCCATCTGTATATAGTCTTGGTGGGACTGTCAATCTGGACACCCCACCCCTTCCCCCAGCGGAAGGGTGGGGCATGTGGCCCACGCCAAGCCAATCACACTCTTGTTTCCAGGGCTTTGAATCTGGGATGGAGAAACCTGTTGGAACTTATCCACTGTAACAGTAGCATGCAAGTAAAACCATCAGTTCTGTCCACCAGAACCCCCAAAGCGTCCTCAGTTTCTGTCTTCCACCAAACCTTGTTCTGCACACATCCTGTTGATTCTCTGAGCTACTGGATATGCTTCCAATAAAATCCTTTCATGCTTGACTCAGCCCAAATCAGTGTCTACTGCTTGCAAAAAAAGGAATACTAACTATTAGCAACGTCGAGCTTGCTTCCTCAGATTCTGGACCTACCTGAGGACTTCCAGGTCCAATGAAGCCCTATGATCCTAAATGATTCTAAAAATTATACTCTGTATAATGAGTTCATTCTCCCCAAAATTCTCTTGTTCCTCCATAGTCAGTAAGAAAGGGTATTTAAAACAGAATGAGAGAGAGAAGGAGAGTTGGGGGAATGGTTGGAAACTAGCAAGCCTTAGTTTGGTCTCTCTGGCCCTACTCTATCCTAGAGGAAAAGAAGGAAGATAAGTATTTTTTTTTTCCTCCAGAAGAAAATATATTATTGGTTCCCCAGTGGTGAATTTATACTGGTTCTAAATGTCACTTTGAGGAACTGGAGAGACTCAGGAGGGGAAAGAGATTAATGGGCTTTTTAAAGTATAATTTACACACAATAAAATGTATAGATCACAAATGTACAGTTCAATCGGTTTTGATAACTGTACACACCTGTGTAACAGCCATGCCAATCAGGATATGGAACATTACCATCACTCCAGGCAGTTCCATCGTGCCCCTTTCCAGCTAATCCTTCCCGTTCTCTGGAAGAGGCTCTCTATAACAGCTTGCAGAGAAACAATAATATACATTCTCCCTAGGGAGGGGGGATGGCCTCTTCTCCAACTTTTCTTCTAGGATGTAGGAGGTTCATAGATGCCATTCTGTTAACCCTTTATTCCTCCCTATAAGCTTTATTCTCTCAATCTACAGACATCCTCTTTTCTCTACCTTCTAAACAAATCTTTCCCTTTCCCCTTAAACTACCAAAAATTCTCAATATGCCTTCTTCATGGCATTTTTTTTTTTTTTTTAAAGAAAGAGCTAGTTATACTCACTGGCTACCCTCTTTATCTCCAGTAGTATTTCCAACAACTCATTCTGGTCCTATTTTCTCCGTTTTCATTCTCCCCTTGACCTTTTACTGTGTTTGAGTTAATATTCGGGGAAATCTTACTGATCGAAAGGTAGCTCAGGAAAATCGATCTACGTATCACAATCTATCTTATCTATCTACCTATCTACCTACTTACCTACCTAGCTACCTATCTTCTCTCTTTCTCCCTCCCTCCCTCTCTCTCACTATATATATAAGCTAAATTTTAATTACTCATATGATAAACATCAATGAAAACAGGTACTGGCCTTAAATGCTCACAACTATACAAATCCTTCTCTTGGCTTCCACCTACATTGAGGGTAGAGATGCTATAGCCAACTCTGGGGTTTGTACCTGGCTCTATTGTTGTAGAAAAGATGCAAAGATCAGACCCACGAGAAACTAAGCAGCACTCGGAGAGTTAGAGAACTCAGGTTTATTATGCCAGCAGTCCCAGAGGAGCTAGCGCTCTGAAGATCTGGGCCCTGAGCTCAGTTGCAACATTCCTTATATAGAACGTATTTGGCATGGGCTGATTGGTTAATTTGTCCTCAGACCTTACAAAGTGGAGGGAGTTGCTATGGTTACAGGTAGTTACATAGCATTACAAAGACATAGGGTTATAGAGCGGTGGGAGTTGCTATGGTTACAGGTAGCTACACAGTGTTACAAAGAGGCAGGAGTTGCTATGGGTTGCAGGTAGTTACATTTGTTGCTTAGGCAGAGCAAGCCAAAGGGAGGATGAGTTTTTTTAGTTACTTTTGAGTACAGCCTGTACAGCAAGCATTTCTACAGAAGCAGAACAAAGAGCTGATTAGTTTTTTGAGTGCAAATTCCTCTTCACTATCACTTACTACCTGTGTGACTTTGAGCAAGTTATTTAATTATTCCATACCTCTGTTTCTTCTGTAAAATGAGGCTGATAATATTACCCATCTTACAGGGTTGTTGTGAGGATTGAATGCTCAGCATTTAGAATTGTGCCTGGTATGGAGTAAGCACTCAACAAATACTAGCAATTTCTATTATCTCATTTGGTCACTGTTGTGGTATTTGTAGTAAGAGAACTTTATAAACCACAACAGACTTTATTAATACAAGAAGCAATATAAGGCGTACAGTGCATTGGTGCCAACTCTTCTCAGGCTCCCTTAGTGGTTGAACCTCTTTCCTCCGCTTCTTTAATGTGATGTACTCCAAAGTGCCTTCCTTGATCCTCTGTCCTCATGATGCTTGAAGGCCTTATCCAACATGGTGGCTTTAATTATGACACCAAGGTCAACGACTTCGAGTATAGGTCTATAACCCTACAGCATGACTTAAATTTCAGAGTTTCCATTCCCAGCTTGCTGCTGGGCATCTTGCCACCATTCATTCGAATTCAACATGCATAACATCAAAATCATCATTTTGTTTTCACAAAGGGGTTGCCCTCGGGATTTTGCTTTGTCTTTGTCCGCAATGACACACTCGTATGTTAAGTAAACATGGCCTAGTCTTGCCAGGTATTCCTAGATAAGTATAAAAGAGCTTGAGTACAGATTTTCTGAAGATATAACTGGAATATTCCTCTTGTCTCCCTAAGGTCTGCCCTGTCCACTCTGAAAGGTCCACAGTGACTACGCACTATCTATGTAAGAGCTATGGGCTGGGGGACTGAGTCCCAGGTGCCTCGGAAGGAAAATCCTTCATTAAAACATGAACATCCTAATCCCAGGTCCAACAGCCCTTGGTCTTGGGACTCATTCCCTCATGTCTCACCGTTTTGATAATGCTGTCCATGTTTTTATCTGACAGCCCTCACCCCATGCCCAGTGTATTGTCTGTGCCATGGCAGACTCATGGACTAGCAGAGGAATTGGCAACTCGCCTGGGCACCTGGGTGCCACATTTCATCTCTGCACAGAGCTTTAATCAAGGGAAGAACTTGATCTAAGTGTCTATGGGCCCTGTGGTGCACCTTTAATATCCCCTATAGCCAACTCTGCTATTCTTACAAGCAGCCTAACAAAAGCTGCCTGGACTTACAAGGAAGGCATTCAGGAATTTTGCCAGAGCTTCCTGCCTATGCTAGTCATTAGGGCTGCTCACAGATATTCCACTTTTCCTCTGAGCACAAGTGGGATAGTATCTCCTTGCTGCCCTTGAAGTTAATCGTGCCATGTGACTTGCCTTGGCCAATGAGACGCGAACAGAAACAAAAAGGATCACTTCTGGCAGAAGCTTTAAGAACTTGTGCATAATCCACTTGCTCCCTTTTCTTGCGTCAGTGGACGTGTAAATTGAGATGCAGCTTCTACCAGTCTGGGTTCCCGAATGAGCAGAATACATGCACGGAACAGGAGCAAGAGACAAATCATTAGGATTTGGGAGTGATTTGGGGGTTCTTTGTTACTGCAGCACAAGCTTGTCACTCCTGACAGATACAATGGCCCTGTACATGTGACCAGCTGGCAAACTCCAATTCCTGACCTACCCTCACCTCTGACTTTTGAATTTCCACTTCACTCAGTTCTACTCTCAGGGCCATGTGGTGCACTTAAGCTACCCAAACACAAAGCTGTCCCCTGGTTTATGGATTAAGACTGATCCATACATTGACCTAGCAAAACTATGGACTCTAGTGCTGCCCAACCCCAAGTCCCTAGGCACAATTTTCCCCAATATCAGCATCTAAACAAGAGTCTTCTTATTAAAGTGTCCCATTCTAGCCAGGCCGACCATATAATTTCTTGTCCAAAGTGGTTTTGAGAGTGAAAGGGGACTGGGGGGACAGGCTTAAGTATTCACTGTCCTGGATAAACAGGGACACTTGGGCCTGAATTCTGCTTCTATCATCTCTACAATAGAGGTCTTGGTATAAGAAAAATTCCTAGAGGTCTCATCTAAGGATAGATCGCCATACCCAGGAAATGCGATTAAAGGCCTAAGAAGAAGCATGTGGTGAAATTAATGTGTTTACCAGAGTGTGCTCTGCTTTCACTATTCTATGTGGCATTGGGCTGAACGAGCACAGCTGTTTCCCTGAGTAGGCACATGTGGATAGCGGGAGACATCCAAGCAAAACCAAGAGCCCAAAGCAAAATCCAGCCGTAAAGTATGAACACCCTGCAGAAACATTAACAGCGTCTTCCTTCCACTGGTCAGCCTGGGAGTCATTTAAGAGGAAGGACAAAATCAAGAAAACAATCTTAGCAGCAAAAAGAATTCTTTAAGATCGTCACAGTCAATGCAACTTCAGTGACTATGGGCTCCTACTCTCTTAGGCATGTGAAACATATTAAATGTCAGTAAATATTTTAAAAGAATGCTGAATTTTCTAGGTAAAGTAACATGGTGTAGAAGACAGATGATTTCTCTATCTGCTGCTACTCTGAATTTTTCTTTACTTTGTAAAACACCAGGATTCTAATTGGCTCATTCAAAATGTTGGTGGTTTATGGTCAAGAAGTATATAATGATTTTTGTATAAGATTCTGTTTTTCTGTCCATCTCAATCCCCACTCCCCCACCTCTGCTTCATGTGACTTGGGTCCCCCACCACAGGGCTGTCATATGACCTGAGCTAGTCCAAGTACTCCCATGTCCGAACTTAGGCTCAGGGATGGGACTATGATCCAAACAAGATCACGGTGTGGTTTTTCTGAGATTGAAACCATCACTGGGCATGTTAGTTTCCTAAGTTGCCGGAACATATTACCATAAACTGAGAGGTTTAAACCAACAGTTTATTCTCTCACAGTCTGGAGGCTGGAAATCCTAAATCGAGGTGTTGGCAGAGGCACATTTCCTTTGAAGTCTCTGAGGAAGAATCCTTCCACAACTCCTCATGGTTTCTGATGATTGCCAGTGATTCTCGGTGTCCCTTAGTTTGTAGCTACATCACTCTCACTCTGCCTTGTTCATCACAAGGCCGTCTTCCCTCTCCCTCTGTGCCTGTGTGTTCATACGGTGTTCTCCTTTCTGTGTATGTCTCTGTGCTGTTTCTCCTCTTTTTATAAGGGCACCTGTCATATTGGATTAAGGGCCCAGGCTACTCGGTATGACCTCTCTTAACTTACATCTTAATTACATCTACAATGACCCTATTTACAAATAAGGTCACAGTCACAGGCACCAGGAGTAGGACTTTGACACATCTTCTGGGGGAACACAATTGAACTCACAATACTAAATGAGAGAGGGCTTCTCCCACTGACCGCAAGCTCACAGCCACGTAACACTCACCTGAGCAGTAAGTAAACAGAACAGAGATGGAGAAAGACCAATAAGGCCTGGTACTCAATTCCTGGAATGTATTTCTATCTGAAGCCCAGTCAATCTCTTGGATTTTCCAATAACAAGACCAACAAAATATCTTTCTTTAAATAAGAAACACATTAAAAAATATATTTAGGTTGAGTTTCTGTCACTTACAACCAAGAGATCTAATTAATATATCTACTGATGAATAATACTATGTAATGTGAATTCAAATAGTTTCTCATAATCTGAGTAAGGAAGATAGAGTAAGGTACATATGAAAAAGACTGGCCGTGAGTTGATAACTGTTGAAATTAAGTGATGGTATAAATTATACTATTATACTATTATACTATCATTAAGTGATGGTATAAATTATACTATTATACTATTATATTTATTATACTATTATATTATTCTCTGTACCTTTACATATGGTTGAGATTTTCCAAATGAAGTGTTAAAAAAAGAGTGCCTCAGACCTCCCATTTAAAGTCAAATGCAAATCAGGGCAAACAAAGGAACAGGCAAGGTAGAGTCACACACAAAGCAGACAACAGCAGGCATCCACGGAGAGTATCTGTAACACGTGAGAACATTAGGACGAGGGCTCTCTGATACAAGTCTGTGAGGGCCTGACGGGTCAGGAGGTCTTGCATAAAGATGCCTGGCAGATGATCACCCAAAACCATGCAGAGAAGGTCTGGCGATGAGGCTTCAGTTCCAGGAGTAACTGTGGAAAGCACAGTGTGCCCTGGAGAAACTCTCCTTTCCTCCCAGTTAATCACAGGAAAGCAGCTATATTCCCCAGCTAGCAATAAAGCAAGGGTGCGGTTCAAAGACAGGGTTACGTCGTTTCTAAATGTTCACTGACAAGCACTGCTATTCTGACACAAGAATACATTTCACGGTTTATGATATACCCACGATTTTGTATCTTAACTTAGGCTAGATCACCGCCTCTTCTGCGACCCTCCCTTGCTCCTGAATCAGAGGTTCTCAGCCTCAGCTGCCCATTAGAATCACCTGGGATCTTTAAAAAAATCCTGATGTCCAGGCTGCCCCCTAGACCAATAAAATCACAATCTCTGGGATTGGGGCCCAGGCATCTGTATTTCTAGAAGGCTCTTTAGTGATCCCAGTGAGCAGCTAGGGCTGAGGACCACCATCTCAGATAGACCTACATTTGTGAGGTGGTCACCCACTTTGGATATGCACCTCACTTCTCCAGGCATCTCCTGCTATTGGTCAGACCAAGCTCACTTCCTGATCTACTCATGTGGGTAGATATCAACCGGTCCAGAATCTGGTTCCTTCCTCTTTGCAATAGTTTCATCGGGTGGCCATGGCAAAATACCACAAACTTGGTGGCTTAACACAACAAAACCTTACACTCACAGTCCTGGAGGCTGTAAGTCCAAAAGCACACCTTGCTTTTGGACTTACAGCCTCCAGGACTGTTGCCCTCTCCTGGAAGGCTCTAGGCAAGTATCCTTTCCTACCTCTTCTGACCTCTTGCGGTCGCTGGCAGTCCTTGGCGTTACTTGGCTTGTGGACACATTGCTCCGATCTCTGCCTTCAATATCCCTTGGCATTCTCTCTGTAAGTCTGTGTCCTTTCTCCTCTTCTTAAAAGACCACCTTTCACACTCGATTAAGAGCTCATCCTGCTCTAGTAGGACCTCAGCCATCTACATCCACAATGGCCCCGTTTCTAAATTAGGTCGCACACTGAGGTTCCAGGAAGGATATGCTTCCTCACCCAAATGATAAGCCTTGGACTTTATGTTCACCAGAGAGCATGTAAGACCTAGCAAACTGGGTGCACGATGTCTTTTTAAAGAGTTTTTATTTTGAAATCATTTTAGATTTAGAGAAGTGTTGCACAGATAACACAGAGAGTTCCCGTACACCTTTTACTCAGCCTCCTCTAATGGTAACATCTTATAAAACCACAGTACATTTACAAAAAGAAATGAACACCTGTATAATACTATTAACTATACACTTTATACATATTTCACCAGATATTCTACTAATACCCTATTTCTGTTCTAGGATCCAAGTCAAGATATCACTTTGCATTTAACATAATGCTTTTAAAAATAAAAAGGGTCTGAACCAAGCTCTGATCCACAGCATCGAAAATTCACTCAGGCTTCCTTCCCTATTCACCCTTCAGCCTCTTACCCAACCTCATATCTTCATCTAATTACTTCTCTGTGTTTCATCTGTTCGTCTTTCCTGTTTGGATCTAATAGCCTCAATTTTTCAGTCAAGTTAGTTCTTAACAATTTTAAGGTCATGGGACCACTCTGAGAATCCGATAGAAGCTAAAGACTCTCTTCTGAAAAAAATGCACAGACAAAAACAACTTTGCATCCAATTTCAGAGCAGATATCAATCCCCCTCCTCCTCCCCAAGGGTTTTCACCTAGGCACAGCCTTCCATAGTCTGGCTGCCTTGGACATCGATGCTATGATTAAATCAGCACAACTCACTGTCCAGCTCTCTCCTAAGACAATTTCTGCAGGTCCTGCACGTAGCAGCAGCTCTCTGCACTCTGGGTTTTGGCCAACACCAGCTGCCTCAGCCACTGCCTTGGACTGAGACTGGGCAGAGTCTTCAGCTGGATAGTGAGGATGGCTGGACTCTACCCCTCTGGCCAACTTGGCTATCAGTATTGAACCCTACAAGTTTCGCTTGACCCATCACCACTTTGGAGCCTGCTTTCTCTGTGATGGAAAGCAACAGCTCAGAATTTAACATTTCTTGGTTCAAAATCTATGTTATCATCTTGGTTTCGACAACAACACCACAAAAAGTAAAACCAGGATCCAGAGCAGTACTGATAAGCTCTACTAAAATCAGATCTTCCGTCGTTTTGAAATGGCAGGAACCTTGGTCCCAAGGACAATGCCTGCCTACCACATATCACCTTTGGAAACAGAATGCAAGCCCCTCTCCTCCTGCCCCATGAAAGCCAAACAACTGTCAACCAACCCTGCATGTTCTCTCAAGCCACTACACCAGCTCCTGTAGCAGAAACCAAGAAGAAGGAGAACTCTATCCCACTCACTTCTCACAACCTTAGCCTGAACCTCTTGTTCCAACCCATTCCTCGAATCCTGTTCTGTCCCACTCTCCCTGCCATACTCAGACTCTGCTTGTTCTATCAGTGCCTCATCCATCTGACTAATGGTCCCTGTGTCACCCGAACTTGATTACCTTTGGTAAAGACCCCTGCAGGCTGCCTTGGGGTCACACTTTCTCCCCTACCATCACTCTGGCCAGGATCACACCAATTCCTCCAGCATCAGCCAGAAGGCAACAGGGTTGGAGAACAGACAAAAATAATTCCTGCAGACAGGGCTGGGTCTGTTCTTACCTTCTGCAAATGGTTCCCATTCATAAAAGCGGCCCATGAATGGCTTGTTGTTGTAAGATGCACACTGTACCTCCCGGATACTTCTACTGCTTTCTGGACACACCTAATAAAGCAGATAGTAAATATGCAATTAGTGCTCATATCTTTTCATAGCCCCAGTCAAATCCCAGGAGACCTCTCCAACGTTAAATACTAGGCCTCTTCTACTGAAACCAGGATTTCTGAAAATTTGCTGATTACCTACATCAAAAATTTAAAACACAGATTCCAAGACTTCACTCCAAGTTTACTAAATCAGAATCTTTGTAAAAGAACACTAAATTTTTAACAAACTCCCCAGGTTAAGTTTTTGCACACCGCAATCTGAAAACCACTAACCTAAACCTTCTGCTCCTGACAAATTGGTCTCCCCTCAAAGAGGTCATCCGTTTCCATCTGTTTGACTTTGTTCCTGCCATTCCTGTACACAAGATAATGTTCACGGGAACCACGTACAGAGCCCTGACCATGTACAGGCACTGCTTTAAACATATTACACAGATTAACTCATTTAACCTTCACAACAATCAATGAGGTAGATATGAGAGTTTGCTGATTTTTCACAGATGAGCAAATTGAGGCACAGAGGAGCCACGTAGACAGTGGGGACAGAGACTGGGTTTAACTCCAAGCAGTCTGGTCCCCACCAAGCTGCGGCTCAGTATCCTCCCCATCTTGTCTAAATTTTGGTCTAAATTCTCTCCACCATCTAATGCAGGACCTCCTAGCCTTTAGAATGAGAAAAAGTCACCCAGAGATCTCCAGGGAAACGCAAATTCCTGGATCTCTCTCCCAAGTATTATTATTCAGGAAGTCTGGGATGAGGTCCAGAAATCTGTATTTTATCAAATTATCCAGGTGATTCTGATATTCTAGATTAGTCAAAGAAAATATCCAGCATCCTCTGGCTTATTTCTTATTTATAAATGGTAAATATGAGCAAAGTGTGATATAAAATAAATAAATGTGAAAAAAAATAATAAGATCAAAATCTCTATTTTAAATTGTGGATAAAGTGTGATTGAGCATTGCTAGACCCAGCTACACTCTGTTTAAGTGTGGGATATGTGTATGAGTGCGTGTTTTAAAAATCAGAAAGGAAAGGAATCTGGTCCCTTAATTATTAAAAGCTCTGTATGTAAGAAGTCTCTGGAATGAACCGCTAATAAGACAGCTCAAAGTCCTGAAGGATTTATAAAGAAATCTACTGTATGTATCAGAAACACCAGGCCTCCTGGAAGATGAGGGAACAGAGGGAAGAATGAAACCAGGTGGAAGAAAAGTATCTCCTGCTAAATAAAGGACAGTCAGGGGAGGCTGTGGGTACAACACTCGGGGTGGTCATAATCCTGCTGCTGCCTGAGCTAAACCATATGGAGGAAGAAACTACGTGAAGCAGAACGTGACGGAAACTGGTGGGAAAAAGGGGCAGGGCGGGCTGAGCTCCGACGATCAGTGAGCAGCTGACAGGCCAGGGAAGGGCTTAGGAAGTCAAGCTGCTGGCGGCCCTAAAGCTGGGATGGTGTAGGCTTCCAGCAACACCAGCTGTCTCCATGAAGGATCGAGGGTTAATGTGCTTTTTACAATCCTTTTTGGCAGAACCAGTGTTCAACCAGGATGTGATCGGCTGGGCAACTTGGAAGAAGGCACTGTCCTTGCAACCAGAAAAAATCACTACGGAGTTTGTTAAAAATACAGATTCTCGGGCCTCATCCCAGTAGGAAAGACAGCCTAGAAATACATGCTGGAATTGTTCCCTCAGGTGATTCTGGCGCAGCCGGCCTGGCACCAGACTGTGCAGCAACAGTTAAGAGCCACACCCAAGCCTCAATCTCACTCCAAATTCCTTTACGCACAATCACAGAATGGCAGAGCAATGAGAATCAAATCCAAGTCCTTTAATTTACAGATGAGAAAACCGAGCCTGGAGAAGTGGCATACTTTGTGAAAAGTCCCATAGTGACATAGTGACAGAGCCCAGAGCTCTGTCACCCACTCTGGCCATAATCAGGAACTACAGATCAGCTGCTGGGTGGCAGATTTTCATAAGGAAATCAGACCAGAACAAGTGGGCTAAATGTCCTGCTCTCAAATAACCACACCTATGTGAAGCCAAGCTGCTCTGCAATAAGGTGGATACCAGAATTGGAAGCTGCAGACGACGAAAACTCAGCCAGTCTGCTTGACCCATCTCCATCAGCAAAATAGTGCCAAAAAGCCAGACCATGCACTTTCAGAATCATTCTGAATTGCTCAGTACTTGATGATATAAATGTCTATTTTATGATGTGGAAAGCAGTCCACAATCCGTTAAGTGAAAAAAAGTGTTAAAATGATTATGCGTGGTGTTGGGGGTGGGGGAAGAGAAAGAGAGGTTAAAAGTGTTATCTGTAGAAGGTAGGTTACAGATGTTTTGTCTTCACAATCAACTTTTGGTTTATTTGTATTGTCTAATATTTCTGCAATAAATATGTAATATTTATGTAATAAAAATTTATCGGAGTTGAGCTCTTCCAAACACATTTGGCCCTTAGCCACTTTTGCATGTGCTTCTAGTTTATCATCTTATGGTGTGTTTTAAGTCCTGTTAATGGCTGGTGTTCTTGTTACATCCATATTCAACTGCAAGCCAACCAGTCACTTGTGATGGGTCATTCAGGATACCATGTCCCTGGTCATCAACAAGTTCTTTATATCTGAGCATGGCCTAGTCACTTTCTGAGGTAGGAGAACTTAAGGTGGCATCAGACCCACAGTAGAGTGTCAGATGCTAAAGCAGCAAATCCACGTACAGTTGACAGGAGGCAGTTGAGCCCAGAGGGATGTTTCCACTGGTAGGTAGCATAGGAAGGTGTGGCAGAAGGTAACAAGGTGCACTGGCAGATGGGCATGCCGCCCTTGTGTGTGACCCTGAACAGGGACCTACATGATGCCAGGCAAGCTGCCAGTTAGATGCAGGACATTACTTCCTGCGAAGGAGAGGGACTTGGCCAGGAAAATGCAAGGCTCACAGGGCCCAGAATTATGGTACAGGTGAGGCAGAAGCCTGGGGTGATGATGATGGTGATGATATTAATAGGTAACTTTTATTGAGCACTTACTAAATGCCAGAAACTCTTATGTACAGTACCCATTTAATTCTCACGACAACTGTTATGTCCATCTTACAGATAAGGAAGTCAAGACTACAAAAAGTTAAATGAGCTGCCCAAGATCATGGGGCTTGTAAGTGGTGAAGTCAGGATCTGAACCCAGACACTTTGAGTTTAGAACCCATGCCAGTAGCCACTATGCCATTAGACTCGTTGAGACTGCGTGGACAGCGAAGTAAATTTGCAACAGGTTGTCGGACAAGAGGGCCTTAATTCCTTCTTATTTGTTGTCAAGAGAGGTCCTAGAGGCTAAGGTCAGATTCAGCCTCTGAGGCCTGGCAAAGTGGCCCCAGCTGTCAGGAGCAGGGAATTGTAGGCTAAAGATGAAAAGCAAGCTAGGCTGAGAAAATTCTGTTTCACGTCTCTTTTGTACTTGTTATACTATTATCAGCATATGATCTTCCATTTTAAAGGTTCTATGAAGTTATACTTCCAGGTTACAGGTCATTTTACATTTGTTGAATTTTAAGTGGGTTGTTTCCTGATACCATAGACTGAGTCATTCTCACCTTATCAGTGACTGTCTCTATATTACACTGTGAGTTAGCTTTTGGCAGATTTCTTGCAGACAGCTGATCCTTTCTATGGACACCGATCTCCTTTCATTTTAAAGGTTCTATGAAGTTATACTTCCAGGTTACAGGTCATTTTACATTTGTTGAATTTTAAGTGGGTTGTTTCCTGATACCATAGACTGAGTCATTCTCACCTTATCAGTGACTGTCTCTATATTACACTGTGAGTTAGCTTTTGGCAGATTTCTTGCAGACAGCTGATCCTTTCTATGGACACAGATTCTTGTAATTTTTAGGCCAGAAAACTGACACAAGGGAAAAGCCATGTAGATAGAGATCAGGCTCACTCAGGATGGGACCAGCAAAGTCCGGAGCTGGATAGCCAAGTAATGCCCTATGAGAGATAACCTCCTTTCAAACGACTCCCTTTAGACCGAATGAGAGAGCGATATTTCCACTGGTCTCTTATGGAAAGAGGAATAAAGATGCACTTCAACAAAATGAGTTGAATCCTTATAAAGCATTTCAGGCCCTATCCAAAGTTCCATCTAGACAATTTCCTGGGGTTGCTATGAATCACAAAGTGTGTTGTGGAAACTTGGATACGTTTCTAGTGACCTTGGTTAATCGGAGATGACAACGGCCTGTACCTAATTTCACTGCTCAAGAGGCCATTGTTGGTGATCACACACTTACCTTTTGGTAACTAATTAATAAATAGCATAATTCCCAATGAAGGTGGCACCAGGAAACATGACCTTGTGCCTGGGTCAGATATACATTTTTTAATCCTTTGCATTGCTCTGGATTCAGTCAAAAGACCAGCTACCATAGCAACATATGATGTATTTAACATCACAGTGCAGAAACCTAAAAAAAAAAAAGTCTAGAAAATGTCCTTGCACTGCCATGAGAAAGTAAGTGGTTATGTGACCTTGGGCAAAGCACTTTGGTTCTCTAAATCTAAATTACTGTACCACCCCCACCTCCCAGATATTTTTGTGAGGATTAAATTAGTAACACATTAAAGTTTCTAGCTTATAGCAATGCTCAATTAATGTTAGCTGAATTGGAATCTAAGTAGACATCAAAGATGACCTAGCAGTTCCAAAAGCTGTAAGTGCCTGAAAGAAAGGTGTTTGGAGCAAACATTCCCCTTCTTTCTCTTCTACAGCTGGAACACAGGCTTTGTATAACCATGGACCAAATTTTCTTACAAGTAATCCAGCACATTTTTCAAATATGCTTAATATCTGCTTTTTCAAGTTACTTGGAACAAACTGAACCTTGCAAAACTCTTTTGCTACCTCCCACCATTTCCAGCACTTGACTAGATAGTCAGTGAATTGGTTTGTCCAAAAAAGTTGGGTCAAGGCTTTGGGTTTAAAAAAAATAAACAAAAAACTAAGATTTTCTTAGTTTTTAAACACTTTTTTCCCCATCCAAGTTCATAACGTTATTTTAGAGAAAGGTGTTTCCTTTTCATTCAATACATACATCAAAGACCCAAAGGATGTTGATAGGACCAAGACCACCGAATCACCCAGGAGGACTCTATATTTTTAATAACTCTAGACACACATCTATACAAATCTAAGTCTATCCCAGGAGTGCTTATTTATGTCTCCCTTTTGAGATTATTAATATATCTCTATACCTGTAAGCAGGTCTAAAAGAGAACACCTTTTTTTTTTTCCCTCCAACTAATCAGGAAGTATATGGCAAAATGTAAACTTGTTAAAACATTCAAAACTCCTACTTACTAGTGCCTACTTTTGAGATCACATAAATAAGTCTGGTTTCCTTCCCTCTGCTATCTGCTGGGGCAGGATGTGAAATTCCTTCAAAGGCAAACAGTCATCGTGCTCCTGCTATGTGTCATGTGACAATTGAGGATTCAGAGAAGAATCCTTCATAATAGTCTCTTGCAAGGATTTCACAGGTCAGGATGAGAAAACTACATAAACCGAAATAAGTAATGCAACAAGAAGAATTTAATGAATTATTTGGGCACTAAATTTCTAACTTTACAAAACCGAGAGTTAACTGATCGTTCCTAATGTTGGTAAAATAAGGAAATTAAAATTGTTAATATAGTAAATATAACTGAAAATTCAAACGTGGCTAGCAGAGATCAGCAGAGTGGGAGGAAAGGGGATCATATCCTTACCTTTCATAGTGAAGAGCTGACAGAGAAAATCTGAAGTTGATATATCAAGAAACAGAGGTGTTAATTAGCATGCTATTTAGAGTTATGGAGAGAATGACTATAAAAAACTAAACATTAAAAATGACTGTGATTACATCTTGGGAGAGGGACTAGGATATACCTCTCTCTACCACTGTGATATTTCTTACTATTTGTACTACTTTTTATAATCAGGGAAAGTGACAACCGTGAGCAATTCATACATAGTTATGTGTATGTGTGTGATTCATATATAAATACTTCATACATATGAAGTATATGTGAATATTTATATTTAATATTTATATATTCAATATATGTAATATTTACATATCCACATGTAGCTCACATATGTGTATACAAAAGGCCACTGATAGAATATGAAAAAGTCAATAAGAAAACCTTCTATAAGAAATTCCAAGTGGTCTGAGAAGATGGAAAGCAGAATGATGCAAAAGGCATGGACACTAGCACATATTTTCCAGGTAAGAAGGTTGGTGAAAAGCTCATGATAAGAGCAAGTTATGGTGAGCCTCCTAGTTAGATATTCTGATCATCCAGTGACTGGCCCCATAGTTTCTGGCAAGTTTTACACCTTACAGAATTGCACTGAATTCTTACCTGGCCCACTTGCTAAGTGTCTCCTTAAAACTGTAGTCAGGAAGTTGTCAGCAACTCTTTCATTCACTATCAGACTAGAAATGGGGAAGAATTAGAATCTGCCTGAACAGATCATGCTTAACTACATTTTGAGATTTGTCCAACATCTTCCCTTTATTTTCACTTACTCTCAGGCAGAAACAACTCCACATGGATAAATCCACTATCAGAAGGCAGTCTCACTCCAGGGAAATTTACTGTAAAGTCCCTGATACCAGAACTCATCACATCCTTATTTGCTAAAAGCTGCTTTTAGCTCCAGGAGTTTTTCCCCTCATAACGTTAAGTGCACTCTGTCTAAACTCAGGATCACGCCTCCTTTGGCAACGAAGCCCCTTAAAAACTTAACAACCTTGTCCCAGCCTTGCAACCTCAGCCTCCTTTCTTCTGAAAGAGCCAGAGTGTCAGTCTCTTCTCCAGGAAAAAAAGCACTGAATTCAGAGTGCTTCAGGAAGGTGGGGAGAGAGAGACACCTAGGCCTCTAGCACAAAGTGTCCTGGTCTGTTAATATATTTAGCAAATAATAATACAAAATCCCAGAAACAGCTCATAGAAAAGCATTTTACTTTAATTGTATCCCCACAGGCACCAAAGGAATTGCAGTTGGTTTTCTCCTTCCCCTGTTTCACCCCTATAAAGACTCTAGTTCTTTTGTTCTCAGGTCTTGGCCTTCTAAGAGCTTTTATGAAGAAGAGACTTAACTATTTATTGGATTCCATGAGTACTTGTTATTGTTTTTGCCACAACTGACAAAGCGCAGGGCTGTGGATAAACCTCAGATTCGTCCCTCTGTGACCCCTTCACTACTGAACACATACTTGCAAGGGAAGCCACCGCTCACTGAAAAACATCTGATGCCACTGAGAGGTTCCCTGAGCGGCCCCTTCTTGTTCCTCAGCTTCATGGGACTGTACAGGAACTCCAGGATCCCTATCACTCCCTCTTTCTGGAAAACTCTCCCCTCACATGGAGACCCGGAAATTCTCCAGGAAGGCCTTCGTTGACTCTACCCAGGCCAGGTGAATTTCCGCTGTCTGGAGATTTCAGGGTACCTGCGCAGCATCGGCGGTGCCTAGACTCTCTCTTACAAGACTTAGAGCCCCTCAGGGACAGAACTTACTCAAAAATCTCAGTGTGCCTGACCCAGAGCCTAACGCCTGATCCCACTCAGTCGATGTCAATGCTGTGCTTATGGACTGCAAGCAGGTACCTGCAACAGTGAGTGACTTGGAGCAAGTGCTGCACTAGCAGACGTCCGAGACTGATACTTGTGCTGAAAGACCACAAATTCTCTATTTCTGCTGGAGTGTGTCACCTTTACTTCCTCATAAGCATTGTAGGCAAGAAAATGAAAACCTTTCTTATCTTTAAAGACTACATTCAGATACCGTCAGTGCTGCATTTATCATCGATTTTGCAGAATTTCAAAAAGGACATCTTATGTGAATCAAACAATCCTAAAGACACCCCAGAATGTTTAAAATTCCCACATGACATCATAAGGCAGGCATAATGTTAAATATGCACGTTTGAGGGTATACAGAATTCACTGCCATGAAGTCATCTATAGTTTCACTTTTCTCACTTTAATCATGACCCAAGGATGATTATATTGAAACTACATCACAGGTGAAACGTTGGGTCTCTCAGCAGTCTTGTTCGTTTGTTTGTTTTCTGTTGGGCAAAGCGACACTAGATTACAGCTAACCCAGAGGACAAAGGAGACTCTGAGCAAGTCTGAGCATTTCATGCACAATTTTGTGATTTAGTATTTAGAAACTGAAAGCTGTTCAGATATGGGGAAAGCTTCCTCCACTGCTATCTAGAGAGGCATGTAAGCCACGTTCACTTATCCAGGTCCAAACGGTATATCTACTAACAACGTGTCCACGCCATACCAAGCTCCTTAGATACATGGCCTATCTGAACCTTGCATCGACCGTACGGAGTAGGTAATACTGTCCTCACTTCACAGATGGCCCAGGGAGTCACGAAACTTAGCTCCACGGTATTGCAGCTCAGGTAGCCCTGCTATTGGCAGCGCAAGTCTGACAAAAGGTGCACGGCTTAAAAAAGTATAAGTTAAATGAAAGAAATGCTTAATAGGTATCAAGTCCACATATATGCCAAATGTCCTCCCGCTTTTCCTTCTCTTTATGATTGACTTGGTTTTCAAAATTAAGAAATATACTCATCATTGGGAGAATGTGTTCTCCATTAGAAATTAATTCCTTTCATTTTCAAAGGACTGCAATGGATATTCAAGAACAGAGACCAAGACTGATCTCTACACAAGTATTTCTTTTTGATTTATGATCCTCATGACAACTCTGTGAGGTAGATAATATGACTTTTCTTTAATCTTCCATGGTGCCTGGCCTATTAGAAGATAAGCGACGATGCTCAATTAAGACTTACTTGTTGACTGATTAGTAATGGCTGTAGAAATATTAGTGCTATACAAAAATTAATAATTCCTGAAGTCTGTCAGAGGAAGAACAAGCTAAACAGCAATCCAGGCATTCAGAGAAATTATTAAAATCACAAATTAAGTCATTTCTATGGACTCTACGGCAGGAAATATAATTTTAATGAGAAAATTGAAGCTAATATATAACAGCTGTCCTGGTACCCAGTAACAGAGAATTAAGGCATATTAAATTATTAATGAAAAATATAGCAACTTGGAAATTTAACCTTTAAACATTCTCTAGTCTTTTCTCTTTTACATAGAGTCTTTAAGCCGATATTTAAAAAAAAACATATTTGGTCATCTTATGTAGTTTCCATTTACAATTTCCTTTGCTACTCATTAGCTGTGGACTCTTCAGCAAGTGACTTACTACCAGACTTTTCACGATGACCAGTATCTAAAGTGTTTATTTCTGGAAGGGCAGGGACCCTCTAGGAAACTTAGTGGATGATACCTATGCTAGTCAAACCACCCCAAACTCCTACTTATCTGGCCACAACTGGATGACCTAAATTACCTAAACTGCACGTGACCTACAGACCCATGAGCAAAGAATATTGTTGATGTAAATCCACTGAGAATATGGAAGTTGTTTGATACGCAGCAATTGTTATATTGTTGTTTGATATAAGCAATAGATAATCAATAAGTGATTCAATAGGTTATTCATAAGTTACTAAAGTAATAACCTTATTTTAAAAAAGCATATGGAGGAATAAATGGAGAGAAACGAGAGGGAAGGAAGATTTAAAAAAAGGTCATTAACACGGCCTAAAAAACCACACTCTCGTTGTCTTCCACACGTTTACTGCCAACTGACAGAAAGAGAAGAGTGGCAGCAGTTCCAGGCCCAGTTGAAGAGGAGTGTACTCACGTTGGTGTTGCACATCTTGTATTGGCGATAGGCCCCAGTGCAGGAGATGGCTGCAGACCGGGCAGGCTGGGAGAAGCTCGGAGCCACCCTGTGGGCCCCCATGCCATGGTTGCTGCTTGTTTCTGGGCTGTGGAAGAGACTTGAAGCTGCAGGGAAGCCTTGGGTGTGGGTCAGAGGCAGCTGGTAGATAGAGGCCTCTGAGGCCTGCAGTCCAGAACGAGGGCCGCTGTCACTCTGGTACAGAGGTCCATGTTGCGAGGCCCGGCGGGCTGGCGTGCTATAGCCATGGCTAGGACCTGATGCCCCCTGGGACCTGGAATGCCGGGATGAGGGCCTCTGCCTCCGAAGCCTCTGCGGTGAGTGTGCAGAGTCCGTCTGCAGTGGTAAGATGTACGGGGCCTTCCCATAGCCATACTTGCCAGGGCCGATGGGACCTCGGGTCCTGCTCCTGCAGAGAGATATACAAGAAAGGAGATGAACAGTCATGGAATTTTCATGTTCACCCAGAAGCTCTGGTCCATGGTAGAGAGGACTTCATAGAAACAAAAGCTTGGGAGAGAGCCTGCGGTGGAACAGGGAGGGAGAGGGAGGGCATTCCAGGAAAAGCGAACATCATAGAGGCTGGAACAAGACTCTACAGCCTGGAAAGTAGGATGAAAGTGGGAATCAACTGTGGGTAATGTGAATGGCTGAAAATGAGGTTAGGATGGTGAGCCGTGGTCACTATTGACTTATGTCAGGGAGCTTGGGTAGTTATGTAGGTTGTAGGGAGCCACCGAAGGTTTCTTGAGAAGTATAAAGATATAATTGTAATTTCAGCCATAGTAACTTCCTGTCCATTTTTTTTCTCATCATAGTTTGTGGGTTTTTTCCTCACTGACTGTGCCTGACATTTCAGACTCTTGTTTCCATTACCATTCATGCCCAAATAGCTTTTCTAGGTAAAGAGAACTTATTAGCTAAGGAACCAAATTCTAAGGCAGTCCTAGGCCTGACTTGCACTGGGTCAAACCTAATCCCTGAAGGAATGAAAGTGGGGTGAGCAACTGGCTGCTCCATCACTCTTGAGGAGACTCATGCGGAACAACGGGTAAATGCTCATCTTTACATTGGTACAGATCTTTAGATCTTGTGGCAGCCTGTGACATTGTGAGACCTCGTGCAAAGCACGTAAACAGTGGCGTGTTGGGAAGAGTGTAACAACCGGCTCTCTAGTGAGGTGAAAGCTCTGGCTTGCAGCGTTTTCTCATTCCCAGCGTAAATACCCCACCATGGCCAATTTCTAGCTGCCCTTGTGGAGACACAATCAGCTCTAGCGAGGAGGGAAAACCCAGCCATTGTTTGCAAAATATAGGAACGGTAAAGAAATACAAAATGAATCAGACGTGGTCCTTGAGATCTTAATCTTACAACTGAAAGCTGAAGCAACAAGATCATAACGAAGGGTGTGGTAAAGGCTTTGGAGACATTACAAAATTGGTGCCTTGGGAATTCTGAGGCAAGAGAAAGTACTTTTGCCTGCAGTGATTTGGGAAGGTCACTGGTCTGAGACTTGTGAAGCACAGGTTCCAATGTTCTGTGGAAGGACTTAAGTCAGTCACATCACTTACTTATTTGCAAAATGACTGAACTGGATTAAATGACTGCGAAGGTCGCTCCAGCTCTAAAATTATATGCTTCCATGATAATTAATTCTACTTTTACATAAAATTGGAAACGTGCCCAAGGGTTTCTATAAGATGGCCCCATTAAAATAAGTACATGAAAATAGCAATCAAGGTGAAACATTAATTTCTGCCCTCATGAGGAAATTCTTTCTTCGCTATTCATAACCACTGAATATAAAATCTAATAGACCACAACTAATTATTAACATCTTTATCACTAATTGCACCTTCATTCTTAGCTGATATGGTTTTGAATTAAACTATGCTACAGTGCTTATTTTGCCTTTAGGCATTTCTCAATTAATCTTGGCAACACTTGGGACTCTGTTAATGATGGTGGATCCAGCGTACTGCTTTAAGTGATGCAATTAAGACGTTAGTCTTAAAAATGTGTATAACTTGAATGTAATTTGCCTTTTTCTTTCTTGTGGCGGGCCAGGTAAAATGAATGACATCATGAAAATGCAAAGGAAAGAATTTCTCTCTGTGTGTTTCATGGTCTTTTTTTCTTTTCTTTTTCTTTGTTAGATACCTGAAAGTCTACCAAAAATTCTAGCCTCGAAGTAAGTACTGGGTGAAGAACCCCTCGCTGAAGGCAAAGAGAAATGTAGACATGTGGAGCACGGCTTCTCAAACTTGAATGTGCACAGGAATCACCTAGGATCTTGTTAAAAGGCAGATTTTGATTCAGGACATCTGGGGTGGGACCTGAGATTCTGCATTTCCCACAGGCTCCCGGGTGATGCTGGTGCTGCTGGCCCATAAACCCACTACTTTGAGAAACAAAGTCGTAGGATAGAATTGAAATTCCAAATAAAAAGGTGAAAATTCAACAGCAAAATTTTTCATGTTTAACGGAGAAAGACAGGCATAAATGTAAAAAACAAAAACCAAAACCCGTCTTTGTGACATACATACAAAATCTGCTGGGCTAGATCGGGCTGTACTGCTGGCGGCTCACCCA